>NC_134267.1:124330381-124659868 GCF_031893055.1 Leptodactylus fuscus | reverse complement strand
TGGTAGTGCAATGTCTGCAATCAGAGTGAACGGATATCTTCACCATAACTGCCTTGTCTATTAGATAAATGTCTGTATTACAAATAAGGAACGCATTTTAATACACTATTTACGTGTTAATGAACAGCATTAGGAAGTTGTAAAAAAAAAGTGATGAAAAAATTACTTTGACAGTCCAACGGTCTTAAGGACCCCCTATAAAATATAAATAGCATTTGTGGTTCATGGATCTCTATCTATCCAGCTATCTAGCCATCTATCATGGCTCTCTTCAACACAAAAAAAACAAAATTAAGATGAATATTACTTTCTCATGCTTACACACTGCAGGAACATTACCATACTGTAAAGGAGACGTTCAGTATAAACAGTTTCTCGCTGCTTGGTTTCTGGGTACAATAGTAGTATAGAAGAAATAGCAGCTAATTAATCCAGTGGAAGAGCCCAAAGGGTTTAGTTCCTGCTTAGACTGCCAGACTTAGATGAGTATCTTACATGTCAGAAATTTATAGTGCATAGACATTCGACACGGCTCATAAAAAGTATGTCAAGTTTTATTTATTTTCTACCCCCAATAACTCTACTTTTCAGTGTTAATGTACTTTATAGTACTAAGCATATCATTACGATGACTCATCCAAAATGTCGTGAGCTCTGCAAACAATTGAGAAGCAAAACACATTTCTATATATTTCTAAGAGAAGATTTATATATGTATATACCACTTTTCTTAACAGCAATGTCCCACTTTTCATTGGCCAGTGGACTGTTACATATTACTTACAATAGTTAAATGTCATGGATAGAGGATGGCAATATAGATAAAAATAGTCAGAGGTGAAATTTGCATTATGAGTTTGGATATAAAGCATTGCAGTTTCACAAAGGTTATGTTAAAAAAAATTCAATATATCTGGAATTTGCAGGAATTGTTAGATACAGACATGAACAACCCACTATGCTTAAAGGAAACCTTTACTGTCATTCAATGAAATACAGAAACAAATGAAGAAATAAGTCAACACACAACAATGCAGAATATAGGTCCAATCTCTACAGGTTAGCATGGCTTCTTCTATTCTCTTTCTCTTTCAGGGCTCTCTTCACAGACATAACACAACTGGCCTATTCTGAACCTTCTCTGTTGTTTGCTTACTAATTCCCATGCTGGACCTAATAAACCCTCTTCTGGGCCTGCCGGCAGTGACTTTGTATGTTTTCTCTTCCACCAGTGGTGATACAGCTAGTGCCCTACATTCCAAATACAAAGTCTCCATACCTTGCCAGACTCCTCCTCACTAGAGATGAGCGAACACTAAAATGTTCGAGGTTCGAAATTCGATTCGAACAGCCGCTCAATGTTCGTGTGTTCGAACGGGTTTCGAACCCCATTATAGTCTATGGGGAACAGATACTCGTTAAGGGGGAAACCCAAATCCGTGTCTGGAGGGTCACCAAGTCCACTATGACACCCCAGG
The DNA here is from genome assembly GCF_031893055.1 of Leptodactylus fuscus. NCBI lineage: Eukaryota > Metazoa > Chordata > Amphibia > Anura > Leptodactylidae > Leptodactylus > Leptodactylus fuscus. Next base: position 124,658,390 of record NC_134267.1, on the reverse strand, counting down.
AAATGATGCCAACACCTCTGGAATGACACTGGGACAGCAGGGGAAGCATGTCTGGGGGCATCTAACACACCAAAGACCCTCTATTACCCCAACATCACAGCCTAACAACTACACACTTTACACACTCAATACCACCTCTCTGACAGTAGGAAAACACCTTGAAACATGTGTATTTGGCACTTGCAGTGAGGAGAGCTTGTCACCAGCAGTGAATTTGGCCCTTGTAGTAAGTTGAGGTTGGCACCAACATTTGTTTTGAAAATCAGGGTGGATTGAGCCTCTAACCAGCAGAGTTTGGGCAAATTCATGGTGGAGGGAGCCTCTAAACACCCCAGTTTGGGCAAATTCATGGTGGAGGGAGCCTCTAAAAACCCCAGTTTGGACCAATTCATGGTGGAGGGAGCCTCTAACCAGCCCAGTTTGGGCAAATTCATGGTGGAGGGAGCCTCTAAAAAACCCAGTTTGGACCAATTCATGGTGGAGGGAGCCTCTAACCAGCCCAGTTTGGGCAAATTCATGGTGGAGGGAGCCTCTAACCAGCCCAGTTTGGACCAATTAATGGTGGAGGGAGCCTCTAACCAGCCCAGTTTGGACCAATTAATGGTGGAGGGAGCCTCTAACCAGCCCAGTTTGAACCAATTCATGGTGGAGGGAGCCTCTAAACAGCCCAGTTTGGGCAAATTCATGGTGGAGGGAGCCTCTAAAAAACCCAGTTTGGACCAATTCATGGTGGAGGGAGCCTCTAACCAGCCCAGTTTGGACCAATTAATGGTGGAGGGAGCCTCTAACCAGCCCAGTTTGGACCAATTCATGGTGGAGGGAGCCTCTAAACAGCCAAGTTTTGGGAAATTCATGGTGGAGGGAGCCTCTAACCAGCCCAGTTTGGACCAATTCATGGTGGAGGGAGCCTCTAAACAGCCAAGTTTTGGGAAATTCATGGTGGAGGGAGCCTCTAACCAGCCCAGTTTGGACCAATTCATGGTGGAGGGAGCCTCTAAAAAACCCAGTTTGGACCAATTCATGGTGGAGGGAGCCTCTAAACAGCCCAGTTTGGGCAAATTCATGGTGGAGGGAGCCTCTAACCAGCCCAGTTTGGACCAATTAATGGTGGAGGGAGCCTCTAAACAGCCCAGTTTGGGCAAATTCATGGTGGAGGGAGCCTCTAACCAGCCCAGTTTGGACCAATTCATGGTGGAGGGAGCCTCTAACCAGCCCAGTTTGGGCAAATTCATGGTGGAGGGAGCCTCTAAAAAACCCAGTTTGGACCAATTCATGGTGGAGGGAGCCTCTAACCAGCCCAGTTTGGGCAAATTCATGGTGGAGGGAGCCTCTAACCAGCCCAGTTTGGACCAATTAATGGTGGAGGGAGCCTCTAACCAGCCCAGTTTGGACCAATTCATGGTGGAGGGAGCCTCTAACCAGCCCAGTTTGGACCAATTAATGGTGGAGGGAGCCTCTAAACAGCCAAGTTTTGGGAAATTCATGGTGGAGGGAGCCTCTAACCAGCCCAGTTTGGACCAATTCATGGTGGAGGGAGCCTCTAAACAGCCCAGTTTGGGCAAATTCATGGTGGAGGGAGCCTCTAAAAAACCCAGTTTGGACCAATTCATGGTGGAGGGAGCCTCTAATTAGCCCAGTTTGGACCAATTAATTGTGGAGGGAGCCTCTAACCAGCCCAGTTTGGACCAATTAATGGTGGAGGGAGCCTCTAAACAGCCCAGTTTGGGCAAATTCATGGTGGAGGGAGCCTCTAACCAGCCCAGTTTGGACCAATTAATGGTGGAGGGAGCCTCTAACCAGCCCAGTTTGGACCAATTAATGGTGGAGGGAGCCTCTAACCACCCCAGTTTGGACCAATTCATGGTGGAGGGAGCCTCTAACCAGCCCAGTTTGGACCAATTCATGGTGGAGGGAGCCTCTAAAAAACCCAGTTTGGACCAATTCATGGTGGAGGGAGCCTCTAAACAGCCCAGTTTGGGCAAATTCATGGTGGAGGGAGCCTCTAAAAAACCCAGTTTGGACCAATTCATGGTGGAGGGAGCCTCTAACCAGCCCAGTTTGGACCAATTAATGGTGGAGGGAGCCTCTAAACAGCCAAGTTTGGTCCAATTCATGGTGGAGGGAGCCTCTAAAAACCCCAGTTTGGACCAATTCATGGTGGAGGGAGCCTCTAACCAGCCCAGTTTGGACCAATTAATGGTGGAGGGAGCCTCTAACCAGCCCAGTTTGGACCAATTAATGGTGGAGGGAGCCTCTAACCACCCCAGTTTGGACCAATTCATGGTGGAGGGAGCCTCTAAACAGCCAAGTTTGGACCAATTCATGGTGAAGGGAGCCTCTAAAAACCCGTTTGGACCAATTCATGGTGGAGGGAGCCTCTAACCAGCCCAGTTTGGGCAAATTCATGGTGGAGGGAGCCTCTAAACAGCCCAGTTTGGGCAAATTCATGGTGGAGGGAGCCTCTAACCAGCCCAGTTTGGACCAATTAATGGTGGAGGGAGCCTCTAACCAGCCCAGTTTGGACCAATTAATGGTGGAGGGAGCCTCTAACCACCCCAGTTTGGACCAATTCATGGTGGAGGGAGCCTCTAAACAGCCAAGTTTGGACCAATTCATGGTGGAGGGAGCCTCTAAAAACCCCAGTTTGGACCAATTCATGGTGGAGGGAGCCTCTAACCAGCCCAGTTTGGACCAATTAATGGTGGAGGGAGCCTCTAAACAGCCAAGTTTTGGGAAATTCATGGTGGAGGGAGCCTCTAACCAGCCCAGTTTGGACCAATTCATGGTGGAGGGAGCCTCTAAAAAACCCAGTTTGGACCAATTCATGGTGGAGGGAGCCTCTAAACAGCCCAGTTTGGGCAAATTCATGGTGGAGGGAGCCTCTAACCAGCCCAGTTTGGACCAATTAATGGTGGAGGGAGCCTCTAAACAGCCCAGTTTGGGCAAATTCATGGTGGAGGGAGCCTCTAACCAGCCCAGTTTGGACCAATTCATGGTGGAGGGAGCCTCTAACCAGCCCAGTTTGGGCAAATTCATGGTGGAGGGAGCCTCTAAAAAACCCAGTTTGGACCAATTCATGGTGGAGGGAGCCTCTAACCAGCCCAGTTTGGGCAAATTCATGGTGGAGGGAGCCTCTAACCAGCCCAGTTTGGACCAATTAATGGTGGAGGGAGCCTCTAACCAGCCCAGTTTGGACCAATTCATGGTGGAGGGAGCCTCTAACCAGCCCAGTTTGGACCAATTAATGGTGGAGGGAGCCTCTAAACAGCCAAGTTTTGGGAAATTCATGGTGGAGGGAGCCTCTAACCAGCCCAGTTTGGACCAATTCATGGTGGAGGGAGCCTCTAAACAGCCCAGTTTGGGCAAATTCATGGTGGAGGGAGCCTCTAAAAAACCCAGTTTGGACCAATTCATGGTGGAGGGAGCCTCTAATTAGCCCAGTTTGGACCAATTAATTGTGGAGGGAGCCTCTAACCAGCCCAGTTTGGACCAATTAATGGTGGAGGGAGCCTCTAAACAGCCCAGTTTGGGCAAATTCATGGTGGAGGGAGCCTCTAACCAGCCCAGTTTGGACCAATTAATGGTGGAGGGAGCCTCTAACCAGCCCAGTTTGGACCAATTAATGGTGGAGGGAGCCTCTAACCACCCCAGTTTGGACCAATTCATGGTGGAGGGAGCCTCTAACCAGCCCAGTTTGGACCAATTCATGGTGGAGGGAGCCTCTAAAAAACCCAGTTTGGACCAATTCATGGTGGAGGGAGCCTCTAAACAGCCCAGTTTGGGCAAATTCATGGTGGAGGGAGCCTCTAAAAAACCCAGTTTGGACCAATTCATGGTGGAGGGAGCCTCTAACCAGCCCAGTTTGGACCAATTAATGGTGGAGGGAGCCTCTAAACAGCCAAGTTTGGACCAATTCATGGTGGAGGGAGCCTCTAAAAACCCCAGTTTGGACCAATTCATGGTGGAGGGAGCCTCTAACCAGCCCAGTTTGGACCAATTAATGGTGGAGGGAGCCTCTAACCAGCCCAGTTTGGACCAATTAATGGTGGAGGGAGCCTCTAACCACCCCAGTTTGGACCAATTCATGGTGGAGGGAGCCTCTAAACAGCCAAGTTTGGACCAATTCATGGTGAAGGGAGCCTCTAAAAACCCGTTTGGACCAATTCATGGTGGAGGGAGCCTCTAACCAGCCCAGTTTGGGCAAATTCATGGTGGAGGGAGCCTCTAAACAGCCCAGTTTGGGCAAATTCATGGTGGAGGGAGCCTCTAACCAGCCCAGTTTGGACCAATTAATGGTGGAGGGAGCCTCTAACCAGCCCAGTTTGGACCAATTAATGGTGGAGGGAGCCTCTAACCACCCCAGTTTGGACCAATTCATGGTGGAGGGAGCCTCTAAACAGCCAAGTTTGGACCAATTCATGGTGGAGGGAGCCTCTAAAAACCCCAGTTTGGACCAATTCATGGTGGAGGGAGCCTCTAACCAGCCCAGTTTGGACCAATTAATGGTGGAGGGAGCCTCTAAACAGCCAAGTTTTGGGAAATTCATGGTGGAGGGAGCCTCTAACCAGCCCAGTTTGGACCAATTCATGGTGGAGGGAGCCTCTAAACAGCCCAGTTTGGGCAAATTCATGGTGGAGGGAGCCTCTAAAAAACCCAGTTTGGACCAATTCATGGTGGAGGGAGCCTCTAATTAGCCCAGTTTGGACCAATTAATTGTGGAGGGAGCCTCTAACCAGCCCAGTTTGGACCAATTAATGGTGGAGGGAGCCTCTAAACAGCCCAGTTTGGGCAAATTCATGGTGGAGGGAGCCTCTAACCAGCCCAGTTTGGACCAATTAATGGTGGAGGGAGCCTCTAACCAGCCCAGTTTGGACCAATTAATGGTGGAGGGAGCCTCTAACCACCCCAGTTTGGACCAATTCATGGTGGAGGGAGCCTCTAACCAGCCCAGTTTGGACCAATTCATGGTGGAGGGAGCCTCTAACCAGCCCAGTTTGGACCAATTAATGGTGGAGGGAGCCTCTAACCACCCCAGTTTGGACCAATTCATGGTGGAGGGAGCCTCTAAAAAACCCAGTTTGGACCAATTCATGGTGGAGGGAGCCTCTAAACAGCCCAGTTTGGGCAAATTCATGGTGGAGGGAGCCTCTAAACAGCCCAGTTTGGGCAAATTCATGGTGGAGGGAGCCTCTAACCAGCCCAGTTTGGACCAATTAATGGTGGAGGGAGCCTCTAACCAGCCCAGTTTGGACCAATTCATGGTGGAGGGAGCCTCTAAACAGCCCAGTTTGGGCAAATTCATGGTGGAAGGAGCCTCTAACCAGCAGAGTTGTGGGAAAGCAGGGTGGAGGGAGCCTCTAACCAGCAGAGTTGGTGGAAATCAGGGTGGAGGGAGCCTCTAACCAGCAGAGTTGGGGGAAATCATGTTGGAGGGAGCCTAGTATTAGCAGAATTGTGCAACGCTTATGGTGGATGAGTATGAGGATGCGGAGGAATTGGAGAGGTTGAGTACAGACATGGAGTTTCATGTTGGGGTGCTTTACACAGGTGGGCACAAAAATGAAGGCTCTATCCAGTGGTGGTTCATTTTTATCAAAGTGAGCCGGTCGGCACTCTCAGCTGACAGACGGGTGCGCTTGTCAGTGATGATGCCACCGGCTGCACTGAACACCCTCTCAGATAGGACGCTGGCGGCAGGACAGGACAGCACCTCCAAGGCATATAGGGCAAGTTCAAGCCACAGGTCCAACTTCGACACCCAATACGTGTAGGGCGCAGAGGGGTCGGAGAGGACAGGGCTGTGGTCGGAAAGGTATTCCCGCAACATGCGCCTATACTTCTCACGCCTGGTGACACTAGGACCCTCCGTGGCGGCACTTTGGCGAGGGGGTGCCATCAAGGTGTCCCAGACCTTAGACAGTGTGCCCCTCGTTTGTGTGGACCGGTGAGAACTTGGTTGCCTACTGGAGGAACTGCCCTCCCTGCCGCCACTGTCACATGCTGGAAACATCTCCATCATATTCTGCACCAATTGCCTGTGGCAAGCATTGATGCGATTGGCCCTCCCCTCTACCGGAATAAAAGACGAGATGTTGTTTTTATACCGGGGGTCAAGGATAGCAAAGATCCAGTACTGGTTGTCCTCCATGATTTTGACAATACGCTTGTCGGTTGTAAAGCACCCCAACATGAACTCAGCCATGTCTGCCACAGTGTTAGTTGGCATGACTCCTCTGGCCCCACCGGAAAGTTCAATCTCCATTTCCTCCTCATCCTCCATGTCTACCCATCCGCGCTGCAACAATGGGACGATTCGAAGTTGCCCGGAAGCCTCCTGTATCACCATCACATCATCGGACAACTCTTCTTCCTCCTCCTCCTCCTCCTCCTCCTCCTCCATTAAACGCAGTGAAGCGGACAGATGTGTGGACCTACTCTCCAGCTGTGACGGATCGGATGCTATCCCTAACTCCTCTGTGTGATCTGAGTTATCCCTGATGTCAATCAGGGATTCTCTCAGAACACACAAGAGCGGGATTGTAAGGCTCACCATCGCATCCTCAGAGCTCACCCTCCTTGTGGACTCCTCAAAGACCCGTAGGATGTCACAAAGGTCTCTCATCCATGGCCACTCATGGATGTGAAACTGAGGCAGCTGACTTTGTGGCACCCTAGGGTTTTGTAGCTGGTATTCCATCAAAGGTCTCTGCTGCTCAACCACTCTATTCAACATCTGAAACGTTGAGTTCCAGCGTGTGGGGACGTCGCACAAAAGCCGGTGTTGTGGCACATGCAGGCGTTGCTGGAGAGATTTTAAGCTAGCAGCGGCTACTGTCGACTTGCGAAAGTGGGCGCACATGCGCCGCACTTTCACCAGTAGCTCTGGAACATTGGGGTAGCTCTTTAGGAAACGTTGCACCACTAGGTTGAAGACGTGGGCCAGGCATGGAACATGTTGGAGTCCGGCAAGCTCCAGAGCTGCTACCAGGTTCCGGCCGTTATCACAAACGACCATGCCTGGGCCCAGGTGCAGCGGCTCAAACCATATTGCCGTCTCATCGAGGAGGGCATCCCTCACCTCGGAGGCAGTGTGCTGTCTGTCCCCCAAGCTGATCAGCTTCAGCACAGCCTGCTGACGTCTACCAACGCCAGTGCTGCAACGTTTCCAACTCGTAGCTGGGGTCAATCTAACAGCGGAGGAGGAGGCGGTGGCGGAGGAGGAGGCGGAGGAGGAGGCGGTAGAGGAGGAGGAGGAGGGGGGTGTTCTTCTCGTGTCCCTGCCAGGAATGTTAGGCGGGGAGACGAGGTACACCGGGCCAGTTTGGGAAGCAGTCCCAGCCTCAACTACATTTACCCAGTGTGCCGTCAGTGAAATGTAGCGTCCCTGTCCGCATGCACTTGTCCACGCGTCGGTGGTCAAGTGGACCTTTGTGCAAAGCGCGGAACTAAGGGCCCGCCTGATGTTGAGTGACACGTGCTGGTGCAAGGCGGGGACGGCACACCGGGAGAAGTAGTGACGGCTAGGGACGGCATAGCGAGGTGCCGCAGTTGCCATCAGGTCCAGGAAGGCGGGAGTTTCAACAAGCCGGAACGCCAACATCTCCTGGGCCAGCAGTTTAGCGATGTTGGCGTTCAAGGCTTGCGCGTGTGGGTGGTTAGCAGTGTATTTCTGCCGCCGCTCCAATGTCTGAGAGATGGTGGGTTGTTGTAAAGAAACGCCTGATGGTGCCTTTGATGGTGCAGGAGAAGGAGATAAGACAGGACCAGGGGAGGATGAGGTAGAAGTCAACAAAGTGGCGGAGGCAGATGAAGTGGTGTCCTGGCTCGTCCTCTGGAGTGCATCGCCAGCACAGTCAGCAGTGGCAGTGGCAGAGGCAGAGGCAGAGGCAGTGGCAGTGGCGTGAACGGCAGGCGGCCTTTGTCCTGCCGTTGCTGCCTGCCACTGATTCCAGTGCTTGGATTCCAAATGACGGCGCATTGAAGTGGTGGACAGGTTGCTCTTCTCAGAGCCCCTAATCAATTTCGAGAGGCAAATTGTGCAGACAACACTATATCTGTCCTCGGCGCATTCCTTGAAAAAACTCCACACCTTCGAGAAACGTGCCCTCGAGGTGGGAGTTTTTCGGGGCTGGGTACGAACTGGAACATCTTGGGAGATTCCGGGTGTGGCCTGGCTTCGCCTAAGCTGCTGACCTCTGCCTCTGCCTCTAGCTACCCTTTTTGGTGCTGCACCTGCCTCAACATCCACACTACTTTCCCCGCTTGACATCCCCCCTGTCCAGGTCGGGTCAGTGTCCTCATCATCCACCACTTCCTCTTCCAACTCCTGTCTCATCTCCTCCTCCCGCACAATGCGCCAGTCAACTGGATGCCCTGACGGCAACTGCGTCACATCATCGTCGATGAGGGTGGGTTGCTGGTCATCCACCACCAAATCGAACGGAGATGGAGGAGACTCTAGTGTTTGAGCATCTGGACACAGATGCTCCTCTGTTAGGTTCGTGGAATCGTGACGTGGAGAGGCAGGTTGAGGGACAATGAAAGGAGCGGAGAACAGCTCTGGGGAGCAGGGACAGTTTGGGTTATTGTTCTGTAAAGCTTCGGAATTTTGGGAGGAAGGAAGACAAGACTGTTGGGTAATAGGAGGAGAGGAGGCAGAGTCTGACTGGCTGCTGGACAATGTGCTGTAAGCGTTCTCTGACAGCCATTGCAAGACCTGTTCCTGGTTCTCGGGCCTACTAAGGTTTGTACCCTGCAGTTTAGTTAATGTGGCAAGCAACCCTGGCACTGTGGAGTGGCGCAATGCTTGCTGCCCCACAGGAGTAGGCACGGGACGCCCTGTGGCTTCACTGCTACCTTGCTCCCCAGAACCATTCCCCCGACCTCGCCCACGGCCTCGTCCACGTCCCTTTCCGGGAGCCTTGCGCATTTTGAATTCCTAGTTAGAAATTGGCACTGTATACCAGTAGTAAAAATTGTGGGTGCACGTAACCCCAATATATTCTTTGAATTCCCAGTCAGACACTGGCACTATATGGCAGTAGCAAGAAATGAGGGTATTTGTATTCCCAATATACTCTTTGAATTCCCAGTCAGACAATGGCACTGTATACCAGTAGTAAAAATTGTGGGTGCACGTAACCCCAATATATTCTTTGAATTCCCAGTCAGACACTGGCACTATATGGCAGTAGCAAGAAATGAGGGTATTTGTATTCCCAATATACTCTTTGAATTCCCAGTCAGACAATGGCACTGTATACCAGTAGTAAAAATTGTGGGTGCACGTAACCCCAATATATTCTTTGAATTACCAGTCAGAAACTGGCACTATATGGCAGTAGCAAGAAATGAGGGTATTTATAACCCCAATATATTCTTTGAATTCCCAGTCAGACAATGGCACTGTATACCAGTAGTAAAAATTGTGGGTGCACGTAACCCCAATATATTCTTTGAATTACCAGTCAGAAACTGGCACTATATGGCAGTAGCAAGAAATGAGGGTATTTGTATTCCCAATATACTCTTTGAATTCCCAGTCAGACAATGGCACTGTATACCAGTAGTAAAAATTGTGGGTGCACGTAACCCCAATATATTCTTTGAATTACCAGTCAGAAACTGGCACTATATGGCAGTAGCAAGAAATGAGGGTATTTATAACCCCAATATATTCTTTGAATTCCCAGTCAGACAATGGCACTGTATACCAGTAGTAAAAATTGTGGGTGCACGTAACCCCAATATATTCTTTGAATTCCCAGTCAGAAACTGGCACTATATGGCAGTAGCAAGAAATGAGGGTATTTGTATTCCCAATATACTCTTTGAATTCCCAGTCAGACAATGGCACTGTATACCAGTAGTAAAAATTGTGGGTGCACGTAACCCCAATATATTCTTTGAATTACCAGTCAGAAACTGGCACTATATGGCAGTAGCAAGAAATGAGGGTATTTATAACCCCAATATATTCTTTGAATTCCCAGTCAGACAATGGCACTGTATACCAGTAGTAAAAATTGTGGGTGCACGTAACCCCAATATATTCTTTGAATTCCCAGTCAGAAACTGGCACTATATGGCAGTAGCAAGAAATGAGGGTATTTGTATTCCCAATATATTCTTTGAATTCCCAGTCAGACAATGGCACTGTATACCAGTAGTAAAAATTGTGGGTGCACGTAACCCCAATATATTCTTTGAATTACCAGTCAGAAACTGGCACTATATGGCAGTAGCAAGAAATGAGGGTATTTATAACCCCAATATATTCTTTGAATTCCCAGTCAGACAATGGCACTGTATACCAGTAGTAAAAATTGTGGGTGCACGTAACCCCAATATATTCTTTGAATTCCCAGTCAGACACTGGCACTATATGGCAGTAGCAAGAAATGAGGGTATTTGTATTCCCAATATACTCTTTGAATTCCCAGTCAGACAATGGCACTGTATACCAGTAGTAAAAATTGTGGGTGCACGTAACCCCAATATATTCTTTGAATTACCAGTCAGAAACTGGCACTATATGGCAGTAGCAAGAAATGAGGGTATTTATAACCCCAATATATTCTTTGAATTCCCAGTCAGACAATGGCACTGTATACCAGTAGTAAAAATTGTGGGTGCACGTAACCCCAATATATTCTTTGAATTACCAGTCAGAAACTGGCACTATATGGCAGTAGCAAGAAATGAGGGTATTTGTATTCCCAATATACTCTTTGAATTCCCAGTCAGACAATGGCACTGTATACCAGTAGTAAAAATTGTGGGTGCACGTAACCCCAATATATTCTTTGAATTACCAGTCAGAAACTGGCACTATATGGCAGTAGCAAGAAATGAGGGTATTTATAACCCCAATATATTCTTTGAATTCCCAGTCAGACAATGGCACTGTATACCAGTAGTAAAAATTGTGGGTGCACGTAACCCCAATATATTCTTTGAATTCCCAGTCAGAAACTGGCACTATATGGCAGTAGCAAGAAATGAGGGTATTTGTATTCCCAATATACTCTTTGAATTCCCAGTCAGACAATGGCACTGTATACCAGTAGTAAAAATTGTGGGTGCACGTAACCCCAATATATTCTTTGAATTACCAGTCAGAAACTGGCACTATATGGCAGTAGCAAGAAATGAGGGTATTTATAACCCCAATATATTCTTTGAATTCCCAGTCAGACAATGGCACTGTATACCAGTAGTAAAAATTGTGGGTGCACGTAACCCCAATATATTCTTTGAATTCCCAGTCAGACACTGGCACTATATGGCAGTAGCAAGAAATGAGGGTATTTGTATTCCCAATATACTCTTTGAATTCCCAGTCAGACAATGGCACTGTATACCAGTAGTAAAAATTGTGGGTGCACGTAACCCCAATATATTCTTTGAATTACCAGTCAGAAACTGGCACTATATGGCAGTAGCAAGAAATGAGGGTATTTATAACCCCAATATATTCTTTGAATTCCCAGTCAGACAATGGCACTGTATACCAGTAGTAAAAATTGTGGGTGCACGTAACCCCAATATATTCTTTGAATTACCAGTCAGAAACTGGCACTATATGGCAGTAGCAAGAAATGAGGGTATTTGTATTCCCAATATACTCTTTGAATTCCCAGTCAGACAATGGCACTGTATACCAGTAGTAAAAATTGTGGGTGCACGTAACCCCAATATATTCTTTGAATTACCAGTCAGAAACTGGCACTATATGGCAGTAGCAAGAAATGAGGGTATTTATAACCCCAATATATTCTTTGAATTCCCAGTCAGACAATGGCACTGTATACCAGTAGTAAAAATTGTGGGTGCACGTAACCCCAATATATTCTTTGAATTCCCAGTCAGAAACTGGCACTATATGGCAGTAGCAAGAAATGAGGGTATTTGTATTCCCAATATACTCTTTGAATTCCCAGTCAGACAATGGCACTGTATACCAGTAGTAAAAATTGTGGGTGCACGTAACCCCAATATATTCTTTGAATTACCAGTCAGAAACTGGCACTATATGGCAGTAGCAAGAAATGAGGGTATTTATAACCCCAATATATTCTTTGAATTCCCAGTCAGACAATGGCACTGTATACCAGTAGTAAAAATTGTGGGTGCACGTAACCCCAATATATTCTTTGAATTCCCAGTCAGAAACTGGCACTATATGGCAGTAGCAAGAAATGAGGGTATTTGTATTCCCAATATATTCTTTGAATTCCCAGTCAGACAATGGCACTGTATACCAGTAGTAAAAATTGTGGGTGCACGTAACCCCAATATATTCTTTGAATTACCAGTCAGAAACTGGCACTATATGGCAGTAGCAAGAAATGAGGGTATTTATAACCCCAATATATTCTTTGAATTCCCAGTCAGACAATGGCACTGTATACCAGTAGTAAAAATTGTGGGTGCACGTAACCCCAATATATTCTTTGAATTCCCAGTCAGAAACTGGCACTATATGGCAGTAGCAAGAAATGAGGGTATTTGTATTCCCAATATACTCTTTGAATTCCCAGTCAGACAATGGCACTGTATACCAGTAGTAAAAATTGTGGGTGCACGTAACCCCAATATATTCTTTGAATTACCAGTCAGAAACTGGCACTATATGGCAGTAGCAAGAAATGAGGGTATTTGTATTCCCAATATATTCTTTGAATTCCCAGTCAGACAATGGCACTGTATACCAGTAGTAAAAATTGTGGGTGTATATAGCCCCAATTCTATTGCTAGGGGACTTGCAGGGTATTTCTGGGGTGAAGGTGGGGGGGCACACCGTTGGAACGGGTATCGGGGTATATATCGGGTATACGGGAATACACTGACAGTGTATTCCATTCAGGATCCTGGGAAAGCTGGGTTGCGGCGATTGAGCCCGTCAGTGCCACGTTACACTGACAAGCTTCTCCCTGGAATTTAGCTCTTACAAGAGCTGTTGGTTGTCTTCTCCTTCCTATCCTAGCCTGTCCCTGCCTACCCAGAATCTAAGCCCTAGCTAGCTGGACGGAAACCTCCGTCCTCGGTGAATTGCAAGCTCAGAATGACGCGAAGCTGGGCGGCGCTGTTCTTTTAAATTAGAGGTCACATGTTTTCGGCAGCCAATGGGTTTTGCCTACTTTTTTCAACGTCACCGGTGTCGTAGTTCCTGTCCCACCTACCCTGCGCTGTTATTGGAGCAAAAAAGGCGCCAGGGAAGGTGGGAGGGGAATCGAGTAATGGCGCACTTTACCACGCGGTGTTCGATTCGATTCGAACATGCCGAACAGCCTAATATCCGATCGAACATGAGTTCGATAGAACACTGTTCGCTCATCTCTAATGCTTAGTACTATAAAGTACATTAACACTGAAAAGTAGAGTTATTGGGGGTAGAAAATAAATAAAACTTGACATACTTTTTATGAGCCGTGTCGAATGTCTATGCACTATAAATTTCTGACATGTAAGATACTCATCTAAGTCTGGCAGTCTAAGCAGGAACTAAACCCTTTGGGCTCTTCCACTGGATTAATTAGCTGCTATTTCTTCTATACTACTATTGTACCCAGAAACCAAGCAGCGAGAAACTGTTTATACTGAACGTCTCCTTTACAGTATGGTAATGTTCCTGCAGTGTGTAAGCATGAGAAAGTAATATTCATCTTAATTTTGTTTTTTTTGTGTTGAAGAGAGCCATGATAGATGGCTAGATAGCTGGATAGATAGAGATCCATGAACCACAAATGCTATTTATATTTTATAGGGGGTCCTTAAGACCGTTGGACTGTCAAAGTAATTTTTTCATCACTTTTTTTTACAACTTCCTAATGCTGTTCATTAACACGTAAATAGTGTATTAAAATGCGTTCCTTATTTGTAATACAGACATTTATCTAATAGACAAGGCAGTTATGGTGAAGATATCCGTTCACTCTGATTGCAGACATTGCACTACCATGTGCCCCCCCAAATTTCCCTTACCATACCATCTTTGTTGCAGGACAACTACCACGCATCAAGATCGCAGGAGCCATCCTGCCAAGGAGCCATTTTTCACATGAAAATTTTGGTTTTAGTAATTTTTTTTTTTTTTATTTTAAAAAAATTCAAAAGATTCAAATCATTCCTCTTTTCCGAGAATACATATAAAACTAAAAAATTACAGTGAAACACATACACAGTAGGTATTCCTGTATCCAAAAACACCCAGTCTACAAATATTTTTTCGCCTCTGATAAAAATTTAAACAAAATGTGATCAAAGCAATAAATATTCCTTAAAATGGTATAACTAAAAATTACTCCTGGCCCTGCAACAAAAGAGCTCTATGAATCACCATACACGAAAATATAAAACGTTATCGGTGTCAGAATTTGGCGACTTTTAGAAACACATTTCTGGCGATGTTTTAGATTTTTCTTAAGGTTAAAATGTAAATAAAACTATATAAATTTGGTATCCCCGGAATCGTACCAAACTTAGAATACAGGTGACATGTCTTTTTGGCTGCAGAGTGAATGCTGTAAAAAGGAAGCCTGTAATAAAGTTTCACATATGTACTTTTTCTCCAATTCTATTCTGAATTTTTCCCAGCTTCCCATTATACTGTAAAGAATAATAAATGATACCATTACGAAGAACAATTTGTCCTGCAAAAATCAAGCACTCATATGGCTCTGTGAATGGAAAAATAAAAAAGTTATGGGGTTTGGAAGGTCGAGAGTCAAAAATGAAAACGGAAAAATGTCACCAGCGGTAACGGGTTAAATTATTATTTTTTTAATATGTTACTGGCAGAGTTACTGGGTCTGCTAACAGCAGCTCTGCTGAACCAGGAATCACATAGTGATTATGTGACTGCCAGGCCCCATAGGGGCAGCAGTTCTGATGCTTCTTCTATGCACTATATATTGGTGATTTAGCATTATGTATTGTGTAAAGGAGCAGGCAGAAGTGGTAATAAATAGAGATGAGCGAACAGTGTTCTATCGAACTCATGTTCGATCGGATATTAGGCTGTTCGGCATGTTCGAATCGAATCGAACACCGCGTGGTAAAGTGCGCCATTACTCGATTCCCCTCCCACCTTCCCTGGCGCCTTTTTTGCTCCAATAACAGCGCAGGGTAGGTGGGACAGGAACTACGACACCGGTGACGTTGAAAAAAGTAGGCAAAACCCATTGGCTGCCGAAAACATGTGACCTCTAATTTAAAAGAACAGCGCCGCCCAGCTTCGCGTCATTCTGAGCTTGCAATTCACCGAGGACGGAGGTTTCCGTCCAGCTAGCTAGGGCTTAGATTCTGGGTAGGCAGGGACAGGCTAGGATAGGAAGGAGAAGACAACCAACAGCTCTTGTAAGAGCTAAATTCCAGGGAGAAGCTTGTCAGTGTAACGTGGCACTGACGGGCTCAATCGCCGCAACCCAGCTTTCCCAGGATCCTGAATGGAATACACTGTCAGTGTATTCCCGTATACCCGATATATACCCCGATACCCGTTCCAACGGTGTGCCCCCCCACCTTCACCCCAGAAATACCCTGCAAGTCCCCTAGCAATAGAATTGGGGCTATATACACCCACAATTTTTACTACTGGTATACAGTGCCATTGTCTGACTGGGAATTCAAAGAATATATTGGGAATACAAATACCCTCATTTCTTGCTACTGCCATATAGTGCCAGTTTCTGACTGGTAATTCAAAGAATATATTGGGGTTACGTGCACCCACAATTTTTACTACTGGTATACAGTGCCATTGTCTGACTGGGAATTCAAAGAGTATATTGGGAATACAAATACCCTCATTTCTTGCTACTGCCATATAGTGCCAGTTTCTGACTGGGAATTCAAAGAATATATTGGGGTTACGTGCACCCACAATTTTTACTACTGGTATACAGTGCCATTGTCTGACTGGGAATTCAAAGAATATATTGGGGTTATAAATACCCTCATTTCTTGCTACTGCCATATAGTGCCAGTTTCTGACTGGTAATTCAAAGAATATATTGGGGTTACGTGCACCCACAATTTTTACTACTGGTATACAGTGCCATTGTCTGACTGGGAATTCAAAGAATATATTGGGAATACAAATACCCTCATTTCTTGCTACTGCCATATAGTGCCAGTTTCTGACTGGGAATTCAAAGAATATATTGGGGTTACGTGCACCCACAATTTTTACTACTGGTATACAGTGCCATTGTCTGACTGGGAATTCAAAGAATATATTGGGGTTATAAATACCCTCATTTCTTGCTACTGCCATATAGTGCCAGTTTCTGACTGGTAATTCAAAGAATATATTGGGGTTACGTGCACCCACAATTTTTACTACTGGTATACAGTGCCATTGTCTGACTGGGAATTCAAAGAGTATATTGGGAATACAAATACCCTCATTTCTTGCTACTGCCATATAGTGCCAGTTTCTGACTGGGAATTCAAAGAATATATTGGGGTTACGTGCACCCACAATTTTTACTACTGGTATACAGTGCCATTGTCTGACTGGGAATTCAAAGAATATATTGGGGTTATAAATACCCTCATTTCTTGCTACTGCCATATAGTGCCAGTTTCTGACTGGTAATTCAAAGAATATATTGGGGTCACGTGCACCCACAATTTTTACTACTGGTATACAGTGCCATTGTCTGACTGGGAATTCAAAGAGTATATTGGGAATACAAATACCCTCATTTCTTGCTACTGCCATATAGTGCCAGTTTCTGACTGGTAATTCAAAGAATATATTGGGGTTACGTGCACCCACAATTTTTACTACTGGTATACAGTGCCATTGTCTGACTGGGAATTCAAAGAATATATTGGGGTTATAAATACCCTCATTTCTTGCTACTGCCATATAGTGCCAGTTTCTGACTGGTAATTCAAAGAATATATTGGGGTTACGTGCACCCACAATTTTTACTACTGGTATACAGTGCCATTGTCTGACTGGGAATTCAAAGAGTATATTGGGAATACAAATACCCTCATTTCTTGCTACTGCCATATAGTGCCAGTGTCTGACTGGGAATTCAAAGAATATATTGGGGTTACGTGCACCCACAATTTTTACTACTGGTATACAGTGCCATTGTCTGACTGGGAATTCAAAGAATATATTGGGGTTATAAATACCCTCATTTCTTGCTACTGCCATATAGTGCCAGTTTCTGACTGGTAATTCAAAGAATATATTGGGGTTACGTGCACCCACAATTTTTACTACTGGTATACAGTGCCATTGTCTGACTGGGAATTCAAAGAGTATATTGGGAATACAAATACCCTCATTTCTTGCTACTGCCATATAGTGCCAGTTTCTGACTGGGAATTCAAAGAATATATTGGGGTTACGTGCACCCACAATTTTTACTACTGGTATACAGTGCCATTGTCTGACTGGGAATTCAAAGAATATATTGGGGTTATAAATACCCTCATTTCTTGCTACTGCCATATAGTGCCAGTTTCTGACTGGTAATTCAAAGAATATATTGGGGTTACGTGCACCCACAATTTTTACTACTGGTATACAGTGCCATTGTCTGACTGGGAATTCAAAGAGTATATTGGGAATACAAATACCCTCATTTCTTGCTACTGCCATATAGTGCCAGTTTCTGACTGGTAATTCAAAGAATATATTGGGGTTACGTGCACCCACAATTTTTACTACTGGTATACAGTGCCATTGTCTGACTGGGAATTCAAAGAGTATATTGGGAATACAAATACCCTCATTTCTTGCTACTGCCATATAGTGCCAGTGTCTGACTGGGAATTCAAAGAATATATTGGGGTTACGTGCACCCACAATTTTTACTACTGGTATACAGTGCCATTGTCTGACTGGGAATTCAAAGAATATATTGGGGTTATAAATACCCTCATTTCTTGCTACTGCCATATAGTGCCAGTTTCTGACTGGTAATTCAAAGAATATATTGGGGTTACGTGCACCCACAATTTTTACTACTGGTATACAGTGCCATTGTCTGACTGGGAATTCAAAGAATATATTGGGAATACAAATACCCTCATTTCTTGCTACTGCCATATAGTGCCAGTTTCTGACTGGGAATTCAAAGAATATATTGGGGTTACGTGCACCCACAATTTTTACTACTGGTATACAGTGCCATTGTCTGACTGGGAATTCAAAGAATATATTGGGGTTATAAATACCCTCATTTCTTGCTACTGCCATATAGTGCCAGTTTCTGACTGGTAATTCAAAGAATATATTGGGGTTACGTGCACCCACAATTTTTACTACTGGTATACAGTGCCATTGTCTGACTGGGAATTCAAAGAGTATATTGGGAATACAAATACCCTCATTTCTTGCTACTGCCATATAGTGCCAGTTTCTGACTGGGAATTCAAAGAATATATTGGGGTTACGTGCACCCACAATTTTTACTACTGGTATACAGTGCCATTGTCTGACTGGGAATTCAAAGAATATATTGGGGTTATAAATACCCTCATTTCTTGCTACTGCCATATAGTGCCAGTTTCTGACTGGTAATTCAAAGAATATATTGGGGTTACGTGCACCCACAATTTTTACTACTGGTATACAGTGCCATTGTCTGACTGGGAATTCAAAGAGTATATTGGGAATACAAATACCCTCATTTCTTGCTACTGCCATATAGTGCCAGTTTCTGACTGGTAATTCAAAGAATATATTGGGGTTACGTGCACCCACAATTTTTACTACTGGTATACAGTGCCATTGTCTGACTGGGAATTCAAAGAATATATTGGGGTTATAAATACCCTCATTTCTTGCTACTGCCATATAGTGCCAGTTTCTGACTGGTAATTCAAAGAATATATTGGGGTTACGTGCACCCACAATTTTTACTACTGGTATACAGTGCCATTGTCTGACTGGGAATTCAAAGAGTATATTGGGAATACAAATACCCTCATTTCTTGCTACTGCCATATAGTGCCAGTGTCTGACTGGGAATTCAAAGAATATATTGGGGTTACGTGCACCCACAATTTTTACTACTGGTATACAGTGCCATTGTCTGACTGGGAATTCAAAGAGTATATTGGGAATACAAATACCCTCATTTCTTGCTACTGCCATATAGTGCCAGTGTCTGACTGGGAATTCAAAGAATATATTGGGGTTACGTGCACCCACAATTTTTACTACTGGTATACAGTGCCAATTTCTAACTAGGAATTCAAAATGCGCAAGGCTCCCGGAAAGGGACGTGGACGAGGCCGTGGGCGAGGTCGGGGGAATGGTTCTGGGGAGCAAGGTAGCAGTGAAGCCACAGGGCGTCCCGTGCCTACTCCTGTGGGGCAGCAAGCATTGCGCCACTCCACAGTGCCAGGGTTGCTTGCCACATTAACTAAACTGCAGGGTACAAACCTTAGTAGGCCCGAGAACCAGGAACAGGTCTTGCAATGGCTGTCAGAGAACGCTTACAGCACATTGTCCAGCAGCCAGTCAGACTCTGCCTCCTCTCCTCCTATTACCCAACAGTCTTGTCTTCCTTCCTCCCAAAATTCCGAAGCTTTACAGAACAATAACCCAAACTGTCCCTGCTCCCCAGAGCTGTTCTCCGCTCCTTTCATTGTCCCTCAACCTGCCTCTCCACGTCACGATTCCACGAACCTAACAGAGGAGCATCTGTGTCCAGATGCTCAAACACTAGAGTCTCCTCCATCTCCGTTCGATTTGGTGGTGGATGACCAGCAACCCACCCTCATCGACGATGATGTGACGCAGTTGCCGTCAGGGCATCCAGTTGACTGGCGCATTGTGCGGGAGGAGGAGATGAGACAGGAGTTGGAAGAGGAAGTGGTGGATGATGAGGACACTGACCCGACCTGGACAGGGGGGATGTCAAGCGGGGAAAGTAGTGTGGATGTTGAGGCAGGTGCAGCACCAAAAAGGGTAGCTAGAGGCAGAGGCAGAGGTCAGCAGCTTAGGCGAAGCCAGGCCACACCCGGAATCTCCCAAGATGTTCCAGTTCGTACCCAGCCCCGAAAAACTCCCACCTCGAGGGCACGTTTCTCGAAGGTGTGGAGTTTTTTCAAGGAATGCGCCGAGGACAGATATAGTGTTGTCTGCACAATTTGCCTCTCGAAATTGATTAGGGGCTCTGAGAAGAGCAACCTGTCCACCACTTCAATGCGCCGTCATTTGGAATCCAAGCACTGGAATCAGTGGCAGGCAGCAACGGCAGGACAAAGGCCGCCTGCCGTTCACGCCACTGCCACTGCCTCTGCCTCTGCCTCTGCCACTGCCACTGCTGACTGTGCTGGCGATGCACTCCAGAGGACGAGCCAGGACACCACTTCATCTGCCTCCGCCACTTTGTTGACTTCTACCTCATCCTCCCCTGGTCCTGTCTTATCTCCTTCTCCT
Organism: Leptodactylus fuscus; assembly: GCF_031893055.1. Taxonomy (NCBI): domain Eukaryota; kingdom Metazoa; phylum Chordata; class Amphibia; order Anura; family Leptodactylidae; genus Leptodactylus; species Leptodactylus fuscus. The sequence continues at coordinate 124,637,968 of NC_134267.1, read as the reverse complement.
GCACCATCAAAGGCACCATCAGGCGTTTCTTTACAACAACCCACCATCTCTCAGACATTGGAGCGGCGGCAGAAATACACTGCTAACCACCCACACGCGCAAGCCTTGAACGCCAACATCGCTAAACTGCTGGCCCAGGAGATGTTGGCGTTCCGGCTTGTTGAAACTCCCGCCTTCCTGGACCTGATGGCAACTGCGGCACCTCGCTATGCCGTCCCTAGCCGTCACTACTTCTCCCGGTGTGCCGTCCCCGCCTTGCACCAGCACGTGTCACTCAACATCAGGCGGGCCCTTAGTTCCGCGCTTTGCACAAAGGTCCACTTGACCACCGACGCGTGGACAAGTGCATGCGGACAGGGACGCTACATTTCACTGACGGCACACTGGGTAAATGTAGTTGAGGCTGGGACTGCTTCCCAAACTGGCCCGGTGTACCTCGTCTCCCCGCCTAACATTCCTGGCAGGGACACGAGAAGAACACCCCCCTCCTCCTCCTCCTCTACCGCCTCCTCCTCCGCCTCCTCCTCCGCCACCGCCTCCTCCTCCGCTGTTAGATTGACCCCAGCTACGAGTTGGAAACGTTGCAGCACTGGCGTTGGTAGACGTCAGCAGGCTGTGCTGAAGCTGATCAGCTTGGGGGACAGACAGCACACTGCCTCCGAGGTGAGGGATGCCCTCCTCGATGAGACGGCAATATGGTTTGAGCCGCTGCACCTGGGCCCAGGCATGGTCGTTTGTGATAACGGCCGGAACCTGGTAGCAGCTCTGGAGCTTGCCGGACTCCAACATGTTCCATGCCTGGCCCACGTCTTCAACCTAGTGGTGCAACGTTTCCTAAAGAGCTACCCCAATGTTCCAGAGCTACTGGTGAAAGTGCGGCGCATGTGCACCCACTTTCGCAAGTCGACAGTAGCCGCTGCTAGCTTAAAATCTCTCCAGCAACGCCTGCATGTGCCACAACACCGGCTTTTGTGCGACGTCCCCACACGCTGGAACTCAACGTTTCAGATGTTGAATAGAGTGGTTGAGCAGCAGAGACCTTTGATGGAATACCAGCTACAAAACCCTAGGGTGCCACAAAGTCAGCTGCCTCAGTTTCACATCCATGAGTGGCCATGGATGAGAGACCTTTGTGACATCCTACGGGTCTTTGAGGAGTCCACAAGGAGGGTGAGCTCTGAGGATGCGATGGTGAGCCTTACAATCCCGCTCTTGTGTGTTCTGAGAGAATCCCTGATTGACATCAGGGATAACTCAGATCACACAGAGGAGTTAGGGATAGCATCCGATCCGTCACAGCTGGAGAGTAGGTCCACACATCTGTCCGCTTCACTGCGTTTAATGGAGGAGGAGGAGGAGGAGGAGGAGGAGGAAGAAGAGTTGTCCGATGATGTGATGGTGATACAGGAGGCTTCCGGGCAACTTCGAATCGTCCCATTGTTGCAGCGCGGATGGGTAGACATGGAGGATGAGGAGGAAATGGAGATTGAACTTTCCGGTGGGGCCAGAGGAGTCATGCCAACTAACACTGTGGCAGACATGGCTGAGTTCATGTTGGGGTGCTTTACAACCGACAAGCGTATTGTCAAAATCATGGAGGACAACCAGTACTGGATCTTTGCTATCCTTGACCCCCGGTATAAAAACAACATCTCGTCTTTTATTCCGGTAGAGGGGAGGGCCAATCGCATCAATGCTTGCCACAGGCAATTGGTGCAGAATATGATGGAGATGTTTCCAGCATGTGACAGTGGCGGCAGGGAGGGCAGTTCCTCCAGTAGGCAACCAAGTTCTCACCGGTCCACACAAACGAGGGGCACACTGTCTAAGGTCTGGGACACCTTGATGGCACCCCCTCGCCAAAGTGCCGCCACGGAGGGTCCTAGTGTCACCAGGCGTGAGAAGTATAGGCGCATGTTGCGGGAATACCTTTCCGACCACAGCCCTGTCCTCTCCGACCCCTCTGCGCCCTACACGTATTGGGTGTCGAAGTTGGACCTGTGGCTTGAACTTGCCCTATATGCCTTGGAGGTGCTGTCCTGTCCTGCCGCCAGCGTCCTATCTGAGAGGGTGTTCAGTGCAGCCGGTGGCATCATCACTGACAAGCGCACCCGTCTGTCAGCTGAGAGTGCCGACCGGCTCACTTTGATAAAAATGAACCACCACTGGATAGAGCCTTCATTTTTGTGCCCACCTGTGTAAAGCACCCCAACATGAAACTCCATGTCTGTACTCAACCTCTCCAATTCCTCCGCATCCTCATACTCATCCACCATAAGCGTTGCACAATTCTGCTAATACTAGGCTCCCTCCAACATGATTTCCCCCAACTCTGCTGGTTAGAGGCTCCCTCCACCCTGATTTCCACCAACTCTGCTGGTTAGAGGCTCCCTCCACCCTGCTTTCCCACAACTCTGCTGGTTAGAGGCTCCTTCCACCATGAATTTGCCCAAACTGGGCTGTTTAGAGGCTCCCTCCACCATGAATTGGTCCAAACTGGGCTGGTTAGAGGCTCCCTCCACCATTAATTGGTCCAAACTGGGCTGGTTAGAGGCTCCCTCCACCATGAATTTGCCCAAACTGGGCTGTTTAGAGGCTCCCTCCACCATGAATTTGCCCAAACTGGGCTGTTTAGAGGCTCCCTCCACCATGAATTGGTCCAAACTGGGTTTTTTAGAGGCTCCCTCCACCATGAATTGGTCCAAACTGGGGTGGTTAGAGGCTCCCTCCACCATTAATTGGTCCAAACTGGGCTGGTTAGAGGCTCCCTCCACCATGAATTGGTCCAAACTGGGCTGGTTAGAGGCTCCCTCCACCATGAATTGGTCCAAACTGGGGTGGTTAGAGGCTCCCTCCACCATTAATTGGTCCAAACTGGGCTGGTTAGAGGCTCCCTCCACCATTAATTGGTCCAAACTGGGCTGGTTAGAGGCTCCCTCCACCATGAATTTGCCCAAACTGGGCTGTTTAGAGGCTCCCTCCACCATTAATTGGTCCAAACTGGGCTGGTTAGAGGCTCCCTCCACAATTAATTGGTCCAAACTGGGCTAATTAGAGGCTCCCTCCACCATGAATTGGTCCAAACTGGGTTTTTTAGAGGCTCCCTCCACCATGAATTTGCCCAAACTGGGCTGTTTAGAGGCTCCCTCCACCATGAATTGGTCCAAACTGGGCTGGTTAGAGGCTCCCTCCACCATGAATTTCCCAAAACTTGGCTGTTTAGAGGCTCCCTCCACCATTAATTGGTCCAAACTGGGCTGGTTAGAGGCTCCCTCCACCATGAATTGGTCCAAACTGGGGTTTTTAGAGGCTCCCTCCACCATGAATTGGTCCAAACTTGGCTGTTTAGAGGCTCCCTCCACCATGAATTGGTCCAAACTGGGGTGGTTAGAGGCTCCCTCCACCATTAATTGGTCCAAACTGGGCTGGTTAGAGGCTCCCTCCACCATTAATTGGTCCAAACTGGGCTGGTTAGAGGCTCCCTCCACCATGAATTTGCCCAAACTGGGCTGTTTAGAGGCTCCCTCCACCATGAATTTGCCCAAACTGGGCTGGTTAGAGGCTCCCTCCACCATGAATTGGTCCAAACGGGTTTTTAGAGGCTCCCTTCACCATGAATTGGTCCAAACTTGGCTGTTTAGAGGCTCCCTCCACCATGAATTGGTCCAAACTGGGGTGGTTAGAGGCTCCCTCCACCATTAATTGGTCCAAACTGGGCTGGTTAGAGGCTCCCTCCACCATTAATTGGTCCAAACTGGGCTGGTTAGAGGCTCCCTCCACCATGAATTGGTCCAAACTGGGGTTTTTAGAGGCTCCCTCCACCATGAATTGGTCCAAACTTGGCTGTTTAGAGGCTCCCTCCACCATTAATTGGTCCAAACTGGGCTGGTTAGAGGCTCCCTCCACCATGAATTGGTCCAAACTGGGTTTTTTAGAGGCTCCCTCCACCATGAATTTGCCCAAACTGGGCTGTTTAGAGGCTCCCTCCACCATGAATTGGTCCAAACTGGGTTTTTTAGAGGCTCCCTCCACCATGAATTGGTCCAAACTGGGCTGGTTAGAGGCTCCCTCCACCATGAATTGGTCCAAACTGGGGTGGTTAGAGGCTCCCTCCACCATTAATTGGTCCAAACTGGGCTGGTTAGAGGCTCCCTCCACCATTAATTGGTCCAAACTGGGCTGGTTAGAGGCTCCCTCCACCATGAATTTGCCCAAACTGGGCTGTTTAGAGGCTCCCTCCACCATTAATTGGTCCAAACTGGGCTGGTTAGAGGCTCCCTCCACAATTAATTGGTCCAAACTGGGCTAATTAGAGGCTCCCTCCACCATGAATTGGTCCAAACTGGGTTTTTTAGAGGCTCCCTCCACCATGAATTTGCCCAAACTGGGCTGTTTAGAGGCTCCCTCCACCATGAATTGGTCCAAACTGGGCTGGTTAGAGGCTCCCTCCACCATGAATTTCCCAAAACTTGGCTGTTTAGAGGCTCCCTCCACCATTAATTGGTCCAAACTGGGCTGGTTAGAGGCTCCCTCCACCATGAATTGGTCCAAACTGGGCTGGTTAGAGGCTCCCTCCACCATTAATTGGTCCAAACTGGGCTGGTTAGAGGCTCCCTCCACCATGAATTTGCCCAAACTGGGCTGGTTAGAGGCTCCCTCCACCATGAATTGGTCCAAACTGGGTTTTTTAGAGGCTCCCTCCACCATGAATTTGCCCAAACTGGGCTGGTTAGAGGCTCCCTCCACCATGAATTGGTCCAAACTGGGCTGGTTAGAGGCTCCCTCCACCATGAATTTGCCCAAACTGGGCTGTTTAGAGGCTCCCTCCACCATTAATTGGTCCAAACTGGGCTGGTTAGAGGCTCCCTCCACCGTGAATTTGCCCAAACTGGGCTGTTTAGAGGCTCCCTCCACCATGAATTGGTCCAAACTGGGTTTTTTAGAGGCTCCCTCCACCATGAATTGGTCCAAACTGGGCTGGTTAGAGGCTCCCTCCACCATGAATTTCCCAAAACTTGGCTGTTTAGAGGCTCCCTCCACCATTAATTGGTCCAAACTGGGCTGGTTAGAGGCTCCCTCCACCATGAATTGGTCCAAACTGGGGTTTTTAGAGGCTCCCTCCACCATGAATTGGTCCAAACTTGGCTGTTTAGAGGCTCCCTCCACCATGAATTGGTCCAAACTGGGGTGGTTAGAGGCTCCCTCCACCATTAATTGGTCCAAACTGGGCTGGTTAGAGGCTCCCTCCACCATTAATTGGTCCAAACTGGGCTGGTTAGAGGCTCCCTCCACCATGAATTTGCCCAAACTGGGCTGTTTAGAGGCTCCCTCCACCATGAATTTGCCCAAACTGGGCTGGTTAGAGGCTCCCTCCACCATGAATTGGTCCAAACGGGTTTTTAGAGGCTCCCTTCACCATGAATTGGTCCAAACTTGGCTGTTTAGAGGCTCCCTCCACCATGAATTGGTCCAAACTGGGGTGGTTAGAGGCTCCCTCCACCATTAATTGGTCCAAACTGGGCTGGTTAGAGGCTCCCTCCACCATTAATTGGTCCAAACTGGGCTGGTTAGAGGCTCCCTCCACCATGAATTGGTCCAAACTGGGGTTTTTAGAGGCTCCCTCCACCATGAATTGGTCCAAACTTGGCTGTTTAGAGGCTCCCTCCACCATTAATTGGTCCAAACTGGGCTGGTTAGAGGCTCCCTCCACCATGAATTGGTCCAAACTGGGTTTTTTAGAGGCTCCCTCCACCATGAATTTGCCCAAACTGGGCTGTTTAGAGGCTCCCTCCACCATGAATTGGTCCAAACTGGGTTTTTTAGAGGCTCCCTCCACCATGAATTGGTCCAAACTGGGCTGGTTAGAGGCTCCCTCCACCATGAATTGGTCCAAACTGGGGTGGTTAGAGGCTCCCTCCACCATTAATTGGTCCAAACTGGGCTGGTTAGAGGCTCCCTCCACCATTAATTGGTCCAAACTGGGCTGGTTAGAGGCTCCCTCCACCATGAATTTGCCCAAACTGGGCTGTTTAGAGGCTCCCTCCACCATTAATTGGTCCAAACTGGGCTGGTTAGAGGCTCCCTCCACAATTAATTGGTCCAAACTGGGCTAATTAGAGGCTCCCTCCACCATGAATTGGTCCAAACTGGGTTTTTTAGAGGCTCCCTCCACCATGAATTTGCCCAAACTGGGCTGTTTAGAGGCTCCCTCCACCATGAATTGGTCCAAACTGGGCTGGTTAGAGGCTCCCTCCACCATGAATTTCCCAAAACTTGGCTGTTTAGAGGCTCCCTCCACCATTAATTGGTCCAAACTGGGCTGGTTAGAGGCTCCCTCCACCATGAATTGGTCCAAACTGGGCTGGTTAGAGGCTCCCTCCACCATTAATTGGTCCAAACTGGGCTGGTTAGAGGCTCCCTCCACCATGAATTTGCCCAAACTGGGCTGGTTAGAGGCTCCCTCCACCATGAATTGGTCCAAACTGGGTTTTTTAGAGGCTCCCTCCACCATGAATTTGCCCAAACTGGGCTGGTTAGAGGCTCCCTCCACCATGAATTGGTCCAAACTGGGCTGGTTAGAGGCTCCCTCCACCATGAATTTGCCCAAACTGGGCTGTTTAGAGGCTCCCTCCACCATTAATTGGTCCAAACTGGGCTGGTTAGAGGCTCCCTCCACCATGAATTTGCCCAAACTGGGCTGTTTAGAGGCTCCCTCCACCATGAATTGGTCCAAACTGGGTTTTTTAGAGGCTCCCTCCACCATGAATTGGTCCAAACTGGGCTGGTTAGAGGCTCCCTCCACCATGAATTTCCCAAAACTTGGCTGTTTAGAGGCTCCCTCCACCATGAATTGGTCCAAACTGGGCTGGTTAGAGGCTCCCTCCACCATGAATTTCCCAAAACTTGGCTGTTTAGAGGCTCCCTCCACCATGAATTGGTCCAAACTGGGCTGGTTAGAGGCTCCCTCCACCATTAATTGGTCCAAACTGGGCTGGTTAGAGGCTCCCTCCACCATGAATTGGTCCAAACTGGGTTTTTTAGAGGCTCCCTCCACCATGAATTTGCCCAAACTGGGCTGTTTAGAGGCTCCCTCCACCATGAATTGGTTCAAACTGGGCTGGTTAGAGGCTCCCTCCACCATTAATTGGTCCAAACTGGGCTGGTTAGAGGCTCCCTCCACCATTAATTGGTCCAAACTGGGCTGGTTAGAGGCTCCCTCCACCATGAATTTGCCCAAACTGGGCTGGTTAGAGGCTCCCTCCACCATGAATTGGTCCAAACTGGGTTTTTTAGAGGCTCCCTCCACCATGAATTTGCCCAAACTGGGCTGGTTAGAGGCTCCCTCCACCATGAATTGGTCCAAACTGGGGTTTTTAGAGGCTCCCTCCACCATGAATTTGCCCAAACTGGGGTGTTTAGAGGCTCCCTCCACCATGAATTTGCCCAAACTCTGCTGGTTAGAGGCTCAATCCACCCTGATTTTCAAAACAAATGTTGGTGCCAACCTCAACTTACTACAAGGGCCAAATTCACTGCTGGTGACAAGCTCTCCTCACTGCAAGTGCCAAATACACATGTTTCAAGGTGTTTTCCTACTGTCAGAGAGGTGGTATTGAGTGTGTAAAGTGTGTAGTTGTTAGGCTGTGATGTTGGGGTAATAGAGGGTCTTTGGTGTGTTAGATGCCCCCAGACATGCTTCCCCTGCTGTCCCAGTGTCATTCCAGAGGTGTTGGCATCATTTCCTGGGGTGTCATAGTGGACTTGGTGACCCTCCAGACACGGATTTGGGTTTCCCCCTTAACGAGTATCTGTTCCCCATAGACTATAATGGGGTTCGAAACCCGTTCGAACACACGAACATTGAGCGGCTGTTCGAATCGAATTTCGAACCTCGAACATTTTAGTGTTCGCTCATCTCTAGTAATAAACCTTGTAATAATTTCCAGGGTGTCAGCCAGAGACCTGACATGAGTGGAGATGTGGGCAATTCCACCAAGCGTGTAGCATCATACCCTGTCCTGTGGAGCAGCGCCAACATTGAGCCAGACAGAAGGAAATATTTAATGGAGGACAGAAGGAACTCTATACCATCGTGAGAGTATTTTGTAGCTAGTTTCCTGTGCTTTACAACAGACAGACAGGTCTTTTTCAATGGCTTATCCTCAGGGTAGTCCATAAATATATGATTGATAGAGGGCCGACACCAGGGCCCCAGACTGATCTTGCCTACAGGTTTAGTTTTGCCTGCATACCCTGAGACCTGATGCTGTAACCTAACCCTGAAACCTGCATGTATTCTTCCTGCATATCTTGAAAACCTAAAGTGCACCCTAAAACCGAACCATGTAATCTATCTGTATATGCTGTACTCTGAACCTGTATCTTGTGTATCCTGAGGCCTGTCTGTATCCTGTGAACTCCAAAACCTGATCCTTTATTCTGGCTGTATCCAGTGTACCATGAAATCTGTGACTGACCCTGTGCATCCTGAACCTCTGCCTGTAAGATGTGGTCTGATATCTACTTGTGCCATATGAACCTGTAATTTCCCCTTTATGGGCTGTTACATTGGGGAAAGGAGAGGGATGAGACAATGGTTGAGTCCAGCCAGTACATGGTTAGTATATGGCAGGAGATGAGTTAGTCTATTTCCAGCTCCCATAGTGAAAGGGGTCTTCATCCAGCTTCAGTGCAGTGAATCATCCAGTCTCATACAGAGTTATGCACATATACTACTGCCGCAAACCTGAGGCAGGGACAGAGAATTGCTGTCAGCCTTTGAAAGGAGTTTAAGTAGAAAAGTGCTATTTTGGAGTGAATCTGAGGTCATTTCAGGCTTTGGAGAAGATATCCTTCTGTGCCACACAACTGATTGAGAGATAGAGAGGTAGAAAAGACTGGTACATTATTATTCTATTTGGGCTAAAGCTTCTGGATCAACCATTACCAGACTCACTCCTCACCCACAAAGGAACTGCAAAAAGGTCTGCACCTTAATGTCTTAAGGAAAATGTTTGTTCTCGTACCGTGTTAGCCAGTGGGTAGGAAATATAAAAAACTTGATAGTCTTCAGTAGTTGATATCTTTTTAATGATAACTAATTATAACTAATAATGATGACGTCGCTCTTTCCTTGATTTAAAATTCCCTCTTAAAACCAAAATTTTCATGTGATTGGTGATATTATGATCCTCATTGCAGAAATGTTTTGATATGGGAAGGTCCATTCTTTGTTCTCTAATTGTATGGCAATGTGAATTCATATGCATTCTAAGCTGCTGTCCGGTCTCGCCAACATACAGATTTTCAGTGGGACATTTGGTGCACATTATTAAATACACTACATTAGGTGTGTTACAGGTGAACGTACCTTGCCATACAATTAGAGAATGAAGAATGGACCTTCCCGTAGCAAAACATTTCTGCAATGAGCATCATTATGAGTATAAACATATGACCCTGCTTCAAACACTGGAGAAGGGGTTAAATCTGTCACATGGGTTTATGGCATCTTACAGAAATCACTGACCTGAGACACTGAGAACTGATAAGAACCTGGAATTGTTTACATTGTCTCTACCAATAACTAATAACCCTCTACTCCCCCTTCCTCCTAGAATTCTATCCCTATGTTTCCTTTTGTACATAAATATGCATCCTTCAGAAATGGTTTTTAAATTTCCTTGAGAAAGGAGCCGAGAGTTCCGAAACGTTGTAATCTGTCATCATTATTAGTTAGCCACTTAATGTCTCAGTGCTAGCTGTTGGTTACTGGTTGCACTGGTACTAGTGAAGTTCAAATTGTTTCACCTACAACCCTGTGTCTCTTATGTCATTGCCTTCAACTACCTTCCAACTTTCCCCTGACTTAGGAAGGCTGAAGACTGCAAAAAATTGCTCTGGGGGTATAATACCACCGCCATCAGGTACCCTGCCAGTCCTCCTCAACTCTGCACCAGCACAAGAAATGAGCTTGGAGAATGAGAAGTGTTGAGTCCATTGACCACTGTTGAAAACTCTCGTCATTTCTACTAATTCTCCCAGCCTCCGCTTCTCTCCACTGGGTTGATGCACTGGTCTTGACCCTGTTTCTGGACACTCTTCTTGGCGTCACCTAGATCCATGCCACTAGGGTATTTCTGGAGATCCACAATCTAACTGCGTTACAAGAAGCTCCTGTTGAGGCGTCAAGGCTTTCTTAGTAATGGGAAATTCACTAAGCATGGTACACAGTTTATTGTGTCAAAATACATATTAAATCAACAAAACAAAAAACTTTGATGTGTTAGTTCTATTGTTGTGGTTTTAGGAGTATATCTGTAAGGTACAGCATTGTACAGCGCACCATATGCACCCGTGTCATGGGCATAGCAATGGGGTGCAGAGGTAACAGTTGCTTCTGGCCCTGGACCCTAAAGGTGCCACAGATGTCCTTGTACTGCATAAAATATACCTCTGTTATAAATAGCATGAGGTAGGTAACAGATTTCACGTAAGGACCCGGGAGCTTTATGTTACACCTCTGATACCTTTGACTCCCTGTGATGATGTATAGCTCTGTATGGTGAAAAAGTATAAAGAATTCCAAAGAAAACATTTTACACTGATTTTATTTAAAGAAGTTTTACTATTTTCATTCATAAAAGGAAACAAAAGCATACATGTGAATATCTTTCACCAATAGGATCAAGGGTTATATTTTATTAACAAATATAAGTCTATATTCCAGTAATAGTGCTTTGTGTCCTTTGAGATCTGGCTTACATACTAAGTACATATGAGTTGTATCATATTTAATACCTGGAATTTCTGCAGGAGTGGGGTCTTTCCTGGAAGTGTAGCGTGCTGACAGACATCTCCATGAGTTGTCACCAGTAAGACCATTCTATTGACAAGACTAATCAAGTCATGTTCATGTGGTGCTTATTGTTGGACTTGTCTATAGCTTAATACTGAAAGATGAGTTTAGCTATTAAAGATGTAAAAGACCTATTCAGTTTTTATTTCAAATGTTTGACAACCAGTAGATATACATTAGCAATAACTGGTCACAAATGTCAGATCTGTGGGGGCTCAACGTCCATCACTCCCACCATATAAACTTATTACAAAGCTCAACCTACATCAGAATGAGGTGCAGGTTGCTGACAGCTGAAAATGCAATTTATTGCCTCATTCTGGGCATTTGTAAGCTCTTATCAAGCCTTGCAGTGTTAGGCCTGGTTCATATCAGTGTTTGGGTTTCCATTCAGGGAATCTGCTTGGGGACCCCCCGAACGGAAACCTATACACATTAAAAAGTGGTTACCTTCAGGAGACCCTCGGACCCCATAGCATATAATGGGGTCCATGTGTTTTCGGCACAGTGTCCGCACGAAACATGTGGAGAGAAAAGTGCTGGGGTCTGTGTGGTTTCTTAGCTAAAAGCTTTTTTTTTTTTTTTTTTTAAACTGTGATTTTTATTGAAATTTTTAACAAAATAACAAAGAAATACCGTATATACTCGTGTAAAAGCTGACCCGAATATAAGCCGAGGCCCCTAATTTTACCACAAAAAAACTGGGAAAACTTATTGACTCGAGTATAAGCCTGGGGGGGGAGGAATGCAGCAGCTACTGGAAAATTTTAAAAATTAAAATGGTCGGAGTTTTTGGGTGCACGGGAAGGGGAGGAGGTGTTTTGGTTGTCTGTCTGCCCCTTCCCTGAGCTTGAGGACTGAGTTTTTTTTCCCCCACTTGGAATTCAGTCTGGCTGAATATAGGGTATTGAATATAGTGCTCGAATTAACCCCTACCCGACAGAACAGGAGCACTGCAGATCCCCTATATTCAGTAGACCAGGCATTTTCAGACACAAGGATACCTAATGTGTTTGTGTTTCACAGTCATTTTCTACTTTTGTATGTATTCTAGGGAAAGGAATGATTTAGAACTTTTATTTACTTTATTTTTTTATTATATTTTTTTAAAGCTTCTTTTTTTTCACTATTTTATGGGAGATTATATACATTACTATTGCAGCTGGTCATAGACACCCCCCCCAAAAAAAAAAATATATATATATATATTTTTATTTTGCTTGACGTGAGTATAAGCCGAGGGCAGTTTTTTCAGCACAAAAACTGTGCTGAAAAATTCAGCTTATACTCGAGTATATATGGTAAGTACAAAGGCAGCTGCCAAAACATTAGACAACCAGTCAATAAAGCCGCAAAGGTGGAGTAACAGCAAATCAGTAACAAAAATAGAGGACGGTGGGAAAAGAAGACTAAGGAACAGACTGAAAACACTGGGGAAAAAGAGGGGTAGTGAGAGAAGGGGGGGAATGAGAGATCAGAGACCATTAATAGAACAATAGGAATTCCAAAGCACCCATACAGCTCGGAACTTCTCCACAGTATTGTTCAGAGAAGCCATAAGGGACTCCAAGCATTTAACATCCTTAATATGGGCCAGGGAAAAGGGGAGTGAGGGCGGCTGGGCAGACTTCCACTGACAGCTTATGAGGGATTTAGCCGCAGTGCAAACATACAGAAATAACAAGGATGAAGTTTTGCTCAAAGAGCGGGGAGGGAGGTTAAGGAGGTAGACCAATGGATCCAGTAGAAGAGCATGAAGGAGTACGTCCACCAGCAGGGACTTAACCTCAAGCCAGAAAGGACGAATCAGGCAGCAGTCCTAGAAAATGTGACAGAGAGTTCCCAGGTCAGAGAGGCATCTCCAACAGACCAAGGGAACATTGGGATTAAGGGGGAATTCACACGGAGTAACGCCGGGCGTGTATCACAGCCGTACACGCTGGCGTTATGGCAGACTGCCGAACACTTCCCATTCACTTCAATGGGAGCGCTCGTAACAGCGGCGTTTACGAGCGCTCACATTGAAGTGAATGGGAAGTGTTCGGCAGTCTGCCGTAATGCCGGCGTGTACGGCTGTGATACACGCCCAGCATTACTCCGTGTGAATGCCCCCTAAGGGTGTGGAGGAGAGCCGGAGTATGATACCAGTGGAACAGGATCACGATAGGTGATACAAGTAGAGGATTTGATGGCCCAGGACCATATGTCTGCCACTCTTGTAAGGATATCTGGCTTCCCAAGTCAGAGGACCAACGAGTTATATATCTGTGAACTCAGGGGGTCCGTCCCTCCGGAGAGGACACCAACCGGTAAATATCAGGAATCAAACCTTAATGGAGATGCCAGAATGGCACAATCTCTCAAAACTGGTAGGGACGGAGACCCGCAGAGCTCCAAAGATAGTGAGCAAAAAGTGTGAGATCTGCTGATAATGAAACCACTCTGAAACCGGCATATGTAAAGTAGCAGTGAAGTAAGCAAAGGGCCTGAGCTCCAACGAAAAAGGGTCAATAAGATCAGCCACATGAAATAAACCCAGCCCACCCCAGGAGTGCACCACGGGAGACCGCAGCCCCTCTGGGAGGAGCGGCTTGTAAAGAAAAGAGACCATGGAAGAGCGGGGTGAGGCAAGTGGAAACAGCCTAGCACATGAAGCCCAAATGGATCTAGTAAACTGAATGGGGCCTAACAGAGACATAACTGGGGCAGGGGGGGAGAAGGACCACAGGAAGGCATTGAGGTGAGTCGGGGCCAATCACAAGTTTTCAATCTCTACCCATCTGGTAAACGCACAGGAAGTCGCCCAAAATGTAATGCAGTGCAGATGAGTGGCCCAGTAGTAGTAAAGGAGATGCGGGACCCCGAGACCTCCCTCTGCCTTGCCCGTGAGCATAACCAAACGAGGAATATGATGACGTTTTCCATCCCATATGAAATGGAAGATGGCCTTCTGGAGGGAGCGAAGCTCAGACTGGGGAACAGCGACAGAAAGAGTTTCAAAGAAATACAAGAGTTTTGGGAGGAGGGTCATCTTAACCGACGTTATACGGCCAAGGAGGGAAATGTGGACAGGACGCCATTTATCCATCAGCTAACCACTTTTTAATGCGTTCGGTATTCCGTTCCGGTAGATTCCCTGAACACATGCTGCTGACATTTTCTCTCTGCATGATTCATGCAGACACTGCACGGAAACCACATGAACCCCATTTTAGTCTTCTAAAGGTAACCGCTTTTTAATGTGTATAGATTTCCGTTCAGGGGTTCCCCAAGCAGACTCCCCAATTGGAAACCCAAACACTGATGTAAATGGGCCTTAAAATAGGTCAGAGTCGCAGAAAGTAAAAGCAGCAATTATTTTAGTGTATTTTTTACTCACCTAGACTAATATGTAGAAAGTAACCCAGCCTGAAAAGTGGAGAAGAAAATATATATTTTTTTAATAAGATCTAATTATTCACATAAAAACTGGCTAAATAAAACTCATCGCTTTTATTGCTGTATTCTAAAATAGGATATATATCCCAGGTATATTAAAAAAAAACCCAATAATTTCTCAAGATGTCTGCAGTAGTACACTGAATGGGAGAACTCAAGCTCCCAAGAAACTATTCAGGAAATTAAACATAATTTGGAAGATCATAGGTAATTTTGGTATCTGTACCTCGGTTGGGTAACATATATCCGATTTTAGAATATACCAATAAAAGTGATTAAAGGAGTTGTCTGGGATAAATAGAAATTCCTACACTAACCTAAACACCCTTCCCCCGCCTAATTTCTAACATAATTCAGCAAATCCTGGGGTGGTCACGTGACCTCCCAAGGGACATTTATCGATTATCCGGTGACGATCCATTTCCAAGAGAGGGAGGGAGCAGGAGTGAGAGGGAGATAGTGTGAGAGCCTACAACTACCATAACGCAAAAGGAGCAGAATCCCAGAATCCTTTTAGAATAGAATAAATTGATTTGGCATATCCTCGCATCACAGCAATAGACTTGTTGAAAAAGTCATGCATGATGTTTAAGAGGGCTACCCCTAGAGGGCAGAAAACAGAGGCACTGTTTTCCTATTTGCATCTTGAAAACAGATTTGCATATTTTTTCCCATAATCCCCCAGCAGCGCAAAAATGGCTTTGTAAGACTCCATACACCTGTGAAGGTGCTCTCTCCTTAAGGAGTGATATTATCCCCATAACCTGGTACTGCATCAGCTAAGACAGCAGGAAGCTATACCAAGTAAACAAATGCAGAAGATGCCAGGAGCTCCCAGAGAACTCACTCAAAACACTGCTAAAGGTGCACTTATTAACCCATTAATAGCACTGCTGGACCGTTTTTTTGGGGGTTTTTTTGCCCGGAAAACCACTTTATTTATTAACATACATCCTATTTTTCAGTATACCAATAAAAGTAATTAAGCCTTATTTGGCAAGTTTTTCTGTGAATAACTATATGATTTGAGTGACATATTAACTGTAATTTATTAAGATATATTGCAAAGTCTTCATCTGAACTATTGAACTATTCAAAGTTATTTTGTATGTATCTAACTGGAGGAACGCTTTAATATAATAAAATTATATTTAGCCACATTTCAAAATGAACAGGAGATTAGACTTATGCTTGCTATAAAAAACATCTAACAACATATTTCCATGTGACCAAAGGACAGACAAAGAGTTATTTTGTCCTATTTATATGCTGGCATTGCATTCTGTTGTACCAAAACTGACTATGTTCTGGAGTTCTGTTCTGCTGAGTTTTCAGTTTGATGTACAACCGGCCACTTTTCATTTATTGTATCTATCTATCATACCACCTGGGGATATTTATTGAATGTTTTATTGAGAACTGGATTATTTTCAAATAAAATGTCACAATGATTTTAAAACTATTTCCATTTCTATCGCTTTGTTGTTACCTAGTGCTGTAGTTTCAAGGCAAGTATTTTGTGTAATGCTCATCTATTTCTCTCGTTTCTCTTTCAATCTCTAAAACCACATCTTTCTTTATTCTTTCTGAATATACTTACGGGATATGCTTTAAGCCTATTTAACTGAGTCATAGAGTACAGTTATCATGTCAAGATTCACAATTGATGCAAATGTTTATATTTGCCATATTTTTCAGACTATAAGATCCATGTTAAGCAAGCAAAAAAGTATCTGTGTCTTTTAGTCCGCAGTCCGGAATATTCCAGCAAGTGCTAGACCCTCTGGCCACTTTTTAATGATCAGGAAATGGTCGCAATTGCCTGATCACTAAGAGTGTTTGCACCCTCTCTTCCCCCCTCCTGACACTGATATGTCAGAGCACTGCAGGGCAGGAGGAGGGGGAGAGGGGTGAAAGAGGGTTTGCACCATAGAGAGGACTGTAGGGTAAACACAACCCTCTGCATGCTGCAGGTTCACAAAATCCCCCTGCAAAAATAAATGTCTCGTGCTAGTCTGGAACCTTTCATGATGTCATAAGCATTTCACTAGTCACAGGTACAGGAGGGTTCAGGACACCATTAGTCGAGTAGGAATAAGAAGTGTTTTCACTGGTCTATGACCTATACTGTGTGCAGGTATATATTACAATTACAGAGAATTTGTCAAGTGTTGTTTTACACCCTAAAATAAGATTTCTGCTACTGAAAAGTCAAGTTAGGAGATTTTAAAACTTTAGATCGGCGTGTGGACCTAAATTTTCAAGAAAAATTTAAATATGTACATTGCCATGTTGGGCAATCTGATCTATGTGTAACAACTTTGCCCGTCCGGGCTTTGGCACCATCATCCAGTCGCATGCTGCGGCGCAGGAGACGTGTTTGGCTGTGATTTATTCCTTTGGGTTCTTCTTGGACTGTCTGAATACTGTCCTATTCCTTCACCTTGTTAATTGATTTCCCACCACACCCATCTCCTTCACCTTCATTTCTCTCTGCTCCTCTAATAGTTAACTTAGTCTTGCCCTGTGATTGACAACCTGCCATCCTATCAGATCCAGGGCGGGTTCATTATCCCTATTTATTCTTGGCTCACATTCACATTGGTGCTTGCTATTGCCTTGTGCGTGCTGGCTTTCTCTTGTTGTTTATTCTTGTATTCTTATTCTTGACCTCTGGCTTTCCCTATTGATTATTCTTTTGGATATCGATTTTGACATTGCGTTTCTCGACTGTTACTAACCCCTGGCCAGATGACTTCCCTTGTTGTTGTTTGTCTTGTCCGCGTTTTGTGTGTCACATATTTAGGAAGGGCTTGTCTTCAAGTTGTCGCCTATTACCTAGGATAGGACCGGCAATCAGAAAGGGACATGGGGGGGGGGGGGGGTTCCAAACCAGGTCTCACTGTTTCTTGTGCCCCTTCCTCCAGGGTTCTTTTGCAGCACTGGGGAACTGCTGTCTGGCACTTCCCTAACACTATGACTATATAAGCCTTCATACATAGTGTCCTGAAGTGCATTTTGCATTTTACTTTAAGGCTGTGGGCGTGTCAAATAAGGAGTAGTCTGCCCCTGCCCTGTCCATTATAACTAGTTTGGTTTGTTTACATGCAATTCTGCTAGGAGTAACTGCACAGGAGCAAACAAATAACCAACGTGACTGGCATATAGAAGATACAGGAACATTGAACTGCAAATATAGAGCAGATATATACAGATACCCACTACATTCTAGCATCTACCATGCAGGCATGACACAGGGAAAGAGCAATCTGTGAGCACAGTCAATAAAGTTGCTTGTTGTCTGTGAATAATATCCCATCTGTAACCACACAAGCAGCCAGAATTACACGCAAGTACATAGAAGACTTTTTTTATATTGTAAGTTATAATATGTGCAGAATCTTCAGATCTTGCAGTTTGCAGACATGTCTATGATGGTAGCGAGGAAAATCACCCTTTCCCATCTGTATTTACTAAAAGTAGTGAGAAAAAAAAACCTTCCTCCTCACCTCATCCTCTTTCCGTCTTGCTGCTAGGGACATACTCCCTTGGTAACAATACAGTCAACTGCAAATTAGCTAGAAGGGAGACACCTAGTGGCAGGAACTTTAGTGAGGTTTTTAAGGCAAAAAAACAGCAACATTTTTTATTACATGTTGGTCCATAATCACGTGTTCTATAAAATTAAACTAAGTTGGCTGAAAAGCTAGTGACCATTTAAAGGGATATTCCACTTAGAGCAAGTCACTCTCTATCCAAAAGAAAAGGTAAGTTGCTGATTGGTGGGTGTCTTACTGCTGTGATCCTCACTGAGTTCTAGAACCACTTTTTTTTATATTCCAGTTTTGACCATATTTCTGGTCATACTGGGCATGACACTCCATTAATTTGAAAGGGAATCACTTTAGATAGAGTGCTTAACTGAAATCAATGGAGTGGTGTTCACTGTATGACCAAAACTGGAGTGCATCCATGAATTAGTGAGACACCCCTATTCTTTTAATAAGGGATAAGTGGCTGTAATTGGAAAACGCCTTTTAATTAGCCATCAGGGCCAGACAGCAGCTTCATTCAGTCATGCAGTCATTGCAATAAATCATTCTGGCAGTTAGGTAGGGTATCAAACTGAGGTATGACAGTGAGGGACAACACTATTTTATAAAGTTTTTTAACAGCACTTTGTGCTATTAAATAAAAAAAAAATGAAAAGTGAAAAACAGACAGATTATCCCTCTTCTTTTGTTTATGTTTTCCTGCATATAAACGAAAATGAAAAAACACGTAAAAATAAAAACAACAGAAAAAAAGCCGTATGTGTCACCAAAAAAAATGCAGAAATTAGTTGAATAACCCACATGATAAAAATGTTACAGCCCTCAAAACAGCCCATACAAAAAATATGATAATGTATCTGGTCCTGAACCAGAATTTATTCCGGTACTGAAGTGGTTAAGCTAAGATTTTGGTGGGAGAACTCTGTTGGTGCAAAGTACAGTTACTGTGCATATTCTATGGGTAAGGCAAACTGGTCAATAATGTATTATTTGTCAGAAATACTGTACACCTACTGCTCATGCAGGATAGCTAGCAGAAATCTGGAAAACCTTGAGGAATTGACATAAATTATATTGCAAAATGGTGAAACATTTCCTGATACAGATTTAAAAAAATTGGCTAAAACAGAAATACCCCTTTAAGGAAACTTTAGTTATAGCAGAAAGTTGGTTATTATTATTATTATTATTATTATTATTATTATCATCATCATTATTCTTAGATATTCAGGAAGTCTTTAGAGTCAACTTCCTTAATTTTAGAGGCTCAAACAGCCACAACAAGAAATACTAATTAATCTAGATTTACTAATATATGGACAATTTTACATTTTGTGTGGAAATTCTTTTTAATAATTTACATAAGAATCTGTTCTCCGTCTGAATACCGTTACTCTGTTTCATTGCTGATGGGCATCTTTTAGCTGTGAGGATGTCAAAACATGGTTGTAGAATTTGGCAAATTACAGCAAAAAAACAACAACAATGTAATGATAGATTGATCTGCTGGTATAGTAATGCATAGTAATGTCCCTACTGTACCGCACACAGCACTTGTTTAGCATCTCTCTCCTGATCAAAGATTTTCAGTCAGTTGATTAAAATTGGACCTAGCAAAATCTGTAGAAGGCACACACTAAACAAATCCTTGCTTAAAGGGATTGTCTGATGTCTAAAAGGTTAAAATAACAGCTAATATTTTACCACAAAAACAAACACTACCTTACAATAATGTGCAAGCGGCCATTTTCTCGTGGCCTGTGGGTATGCACAGTCTGCTCTGCCCAAGGCCTGAGGCCTAGAAGTTACAAGCCACCGCCAGAAGAAGAGGATGAAGATGACCCTGCTGACGAAAATGGAGGCGGCGCTGGAGAGAGTTCTCTCGCAGTATTGGGGACGCCCCCAGTGCTGTTTGAGCGCTGGGGCCTTGCCCCTAGTGCTGCAAGAGAGCTAGTTTGCATACCGAGAAAAACCGGGATTGTAGGTGAACGTCGGTGTGGAGAAGACGACGAAAGGTAAGAGAAGAATAGCCTTTCTTAAGGCTATTCCAACGTGGTACCTAGAAAAAAATGTGTCTGAGTGATAGGATCCCTTTAAAGTAGTTGTACAAAAATAGAAAAGAAGAACTTAAATACTAATTTATGCAATTTTACTATCCTGGACAATGCTATACTGTTTTTGTTTTATTTCATTGTTTATGTGCCACAGTCTGTATATATTGTGTTCTTACATGTATTGTTTGTATTGTTTTGCAGCTTTGCATTTTCCCTTATATGTTTGTTTCCCCCATTCTGGGGTGCTCTAATGTGAAATTGGTATACAACTTTTCAGTAGACTTGATTCGGGCAACCATTGACTGGGCCTAGGGGAAGAGACTCTAAGGCTCCAGAGTTAGTCTGGTTGAGACTTCTGAGCAGTGCAGACCTGTGCTGAGACACCATTGCAGCCTCTGAAGGAAGAGTGTTGGACTGAACCCAGTGTTCCTTTGCTACAGAACTGAGACAGGTAAGATTTGCTGTCAGTCCCCTCTATGGCAGAAGGAAGGCAGTGCTGTGTTGGAGGAGACATTGAGGTTTCCCATATCTTCACTGCCTAGATCCTGCTGCATACAGGTATACAGGGATCCTTGGGACTTGGCAGAGTATAATATTACTGGAGTGGTGATAAAAGGCCCTGAGTGAACATCTATTTATGGGCATCCCTTTTACCAAGTACAGTATCATCACCCACAGTAGATCTCCTACTACTACCCCCCATCCAGGCAGCTGGATTGGTTGTTTGTTGCCTCAGTGAAATTATATCATTTAGTTCACCTGCACTGTACTCTTTCCAGAACTTACCCTTCTGACCATCATCATCTGTCTCAGGTGAGGAAAGAATTGTTCCCCAACTGAAACCATCCCAGGGAAACTATCACCACCATCAGTTACACTGGTTGAGTAATCTTAGCCTACCGTTGAGAACACAGCTACTACTACTCTCATCCTTCACTTTCCTTCTATGAGTTGTATGTACACAAATGACACGTGACTGACTAGCCCTAGCAGTGATGCGCCCTTTGTATAACTGATGTGATTGGTTACCGCACTGCAATAGGCTGAGGACTAATCACAATGAAACGTCCCCATCTTCAGCAAAGGCTGAAAACCTGTGGGGACCAGGCGGCCGATGCCAGATACATCAGAAAGGTGAAGTATGTTTATTTTTTTTAACTACCATGTCCTTCTGCCCTTATACTGTATTGTACTGGATCACCAAAAATGAGTAGTAATTATTGTTGTTGGTTTTTTGTTTTTTTTTGCTATATAAAATTACAAGCTGTTTTTAAATGTTTTTTAGAAGTTAGATAACCCCTTTAAAGTTATGCAATATGGAAACTGATCAATTTCTGGTCTATTCTATTAGAAAGAAAACATATATCAGACTATATTTTGAAAGAATATTGAGAGAAAATAAAAAGTTGACAGCTATTGTATATTGAAAAAACAGTGTTAACAGCTCATAAGGAATACAGGTAATTTTTGCAGGCTTTACTACTGGCAGTAATTCTGGCTATCCAGCCAAATACATGGTTTTACTAGCATCCCTTTTATGACATCAGTACTTCTCTAACAGGACATGATGCCAAGAGGCCGGTACAGTGCCAATGCTTCTAAGCTACAGGATACATCTTACATACTGTGGACTCTTGGGACTGTCAAGTATGACCTGGAAAAATACTTCAGTGAGAACTCATTTGACCCGGATGGTTTAAAATACTTTTAAGTTTTTGGATACAATACCAGTAAAATATATAAGTATAAAGCATATTACCCTAATGTAGAGAGCATATGTATAAATTAAGCAGGACGAAGTGGTTCTTAATAAGAATAAAGGATATATCATAGATGCCAGGTAGATTACATAGAACCAAAGAAAAGGAAAAAATAAACTTTAATAAATAATCTGTTAAACATACATATAAGATCCACAATTATTCATTATTCACATTTAAATAATATTTTGAATAGAATCATAAAATAATCCTGCAGATTTTATCCCCACCAGTCGAGGCGCCACACGGTGACTCAGTGGTTAGCCTTGCAGCGTTGGAGTCCTGGTGTTCAAATCCCGCCAAGGGCAAAAAAAGCCATCTGTAAGGAGTTTGCATGTTCTCCCCATGTTTGCATAGATTTCCATCCCATATTCTAAAGACATACTAATAGGGAAAAAATGTACATTGTGACCTCTATGTGGGGCTCACAATCTACATTAGAAAAAAAAAGAATTTATCCCCACCAGTTCAACTAGAATAGCATCATAAAGTTATGAGGCATTTTAGAGCAATGACACAACAAGAGAGAAAATGATATGACAAACTAATATGAATTAAACTATAATATATGGCAAAATATTAACTAACAGATATCCCAAAAAAACAAAAACGTTTTTGGAAATTGCAGCGTTTTCACTGTGCAGATTTTTCTACAGTGTGTGGATGGGATTTGCTAGGGACTGTAAAACGTAGCATTTTTTTTGGCACAGCATTTATGCCCCAGGGCCCCCCCATGCCTTTTGGCCAAAATTGGCCAAGGCCTTAAAGCTAAGTAGAGATGTGCGAATACTAAAATGTTCGGGGTTCAAAATCCGATTCGAACAGCCGCACACTGTTCGACTGGGTTTCGAACCCCATTATAGTCTAAGGGGGGAAATGCTCGTTTCAGGGGTAGGCAACTTCAAATTCTACTTACCAAGTCCATGAGTGAGGGTCGGGCTGGATTCTTCTCCCTGCGCAGCGTCCCCGCGTCCTCTTCCGGCCTTGAATTCACTCTGCTAGGCATCAGGCCTGGGCAGAGCCGACTGCGCATGCCCGCACTACAAGCGGACATGCGCAGTTGGCTCTGCCCAGGCCCGATGCCTAAGCAGAGTGAATGCAGAGCCGGAAGAGGACGTGCGAGCGCTGCGCAGGGATTAGACTTCTAAAGCTAAGAGAAGAACTAGCGTTGATTGGCAATGTATAGCATTCTGCCAATCAACGCTGGTTCTGCATCGAATCTTAACTTCGAACAGCTAGTAGTACTCGATCGAATACAAGTATTTCGAATACCGTAGTATTCGATCGAACACCTACTCTATCGAATATCTACTCACTCATCTCTAAAGCTAAGGCCCTATGTTGCAGAAATACAGCTTTTTTGGTTGAAGATTTTGCCATATATATATATATATATATATATATATATATATATATATATATAATTTTTTTTAATTTTTTTTTACATATTTTAATTTAATTTATTTAAAAAAAAAAGACAAAACTTTATAAAAGTAATAGTAAAAATCAAGTACCAGATAAGCCCATACCCACCATATCCAAATTCAAACTGATTCCCGAAATAAAAAATTACTTAAATGTTTTATTTTAATTGTTTTTTGCAAAAAAAGTATATTACAGTTTACAACATAACAATGTTTTAAACAATTTAACAAAGTCAGTGCAATAATTATATAGAGAGTATAAGGCATCTTATATGAAACATTGAGAAACTGGGGTCTATGTAATAGCCTATTGGGTACGGTCTTCTCAGAAAGAGAACGAGCTAGGGTCGGCTGCCTAATCCAATGTAGGTACACCAAACATAATGGACCAAGGAAGCAAGGAGAAAATAGACAAGAGGGACAAAAACAAAGGGGGGACAATGGGATGAGTGGGAGGTGAGGGAAGGCGTGATCAGGCAGTGACATTATATATTCTTGTTTGGTTATTAGCTGGGTTCATTAGTTTGTGGAGATTTTTAGGCATTTTTCCCTAGACATCTCTTCAGAATAAAACATACTTGGAAAAAACACATCAATAAAGCCATGACCAAAAAAAACACAGAATAACTACCTTGTTAAAAACAACATGAAATCCCCTCTAAAAATTGCTGCAAAAAATAAATCTGAAGTCTGAAGAATATAAATCATAAAATAATGGGGCCAATGTATAAAACTGGCGCTTGCTCCTTAATTCATTCCAACCTCTCAATCATTCATGCGTGTCCCAGGTAGTCCTGTGTGCCAGAATCAAAATCTATGGTAGTTTGAAATTGGCATAGGTTTCACCTATAACTTGCACCAGTTTGCTGGCGTAAATTGTAATAAATTTGTTGGACCAAGAATATCCCCACCTGAGAATGTATTCCATCTAAATAGTGGGTGGAGGGCTACAAAATGGATAATTTGCAATAAAAAGGGACATGACAAAAATAGTTACTTTTTATGCCTTGTACATAATAAAACTGGAGGAGAGGAATGAGGAGAAGGAGAGCAGTCTCATAAGTGGAGAAAGAAACTTAGTACTTAGTAAGATATATTATGAAGTTTCTTATATTCAAATATACTATACTTTAAACATAGCTGATGTGACAGCTTATCTACTCCTCTCTACCCCCTAACAGAACATGTCCATAAAACTCTCTTATAGACCTCACCAAATCAGCTCCTATCTATTGTTGCCTATGGTCATGAGATTACTGTAGAGCAGGGGCATATTAACTACAGGGTACCTGTGCCAGGCCCATTGATAGTGGAGGACCCAATCCAACATCCCTGATTCAGTGGAATGGCCCTTCATCACTGTGTGCGATTGCCATTGTTCTATCCATGTGCTCAAGGCACAAATTGTTGAATACAATGGTGGACATTATATCACATGAGAGCTATCATGTGGATATGGGGGCTACTTAGGGTGCATTATGTTATACAGGGGCTATTAAGGAGATATTATACAGTGTTAGGGGCATTATAATGTATGGAGCCACTAGCATTATACCATGTAGCATTATAATATGTAGAACTACATATTACTATAAGCATTTTAACATGTAGAACTACTTAAGGACGTTATAATATGGGGTAGGAACTAGGGATGCATTGTCACTGTGTATTATATTGAAGGGTAATGTTACTGTATTGGGCCACAAAGGACATGGGCAGGGTTAGAGCTATGGCTTAACACAATAATCAAAACAAATCAAATCAAACAAGCTTTATTGGCACATCCGAATAGATACTTGGCATTGCCAAAGCTAGTAAAGGGGGGGGGGGAGTTGGATTCAGGTGGGTGAGTGGTGGGTATGGGGGGGTGGGGTGGGTGGTTTGGGGTATAACAGTCCGTGGAGTCTCATCTTCCTCTTAGTTGGTGACCGCTATATGGGGAGGTGGGGTGGGGTGGGACGGATGGTTTGGGGTATAACACTCCGTGGAGTCTCATTTTCCTCTTAGTTGGTGACCGCTATATGGAGAGGTGGGGTGGGGTGGGTGTATTGGGGTATAACAGTCCGTGGAGTCTCATCTTCCTCTTGTTTGGTGACAGCTGGACACGTATTGGGCATTTGCTGCCTTACTTGCCCATCTTTGTGTCCTCTGAAGGTTGGGAAGTATGTTTTAAGTGGCTGTGGTGGGCACTTAAGAACCTTTTGCACTGACCCCACCAATGCATTAAAATGGCCCTGCTGTAAATCATATCACTAAATTGTTGTTAAATAGAGCAGAGGAGAAACTCAGGAAATATTGCTGGCCTCATAATTATGTATAGTAAATTGAATGACTATAAGAAAATACAGAAAAAAAAAAAACTGATGAGAAAGTGATATATATATTTTGCTAACTGATTTTATTAAATAAAAAACTGGAGGTACATTCACTTTAAGTGTGCTCCAACCTTTATATTCAGGTTAGACTGAAGATGCTGTACTGTGAACTTTCTGTTGTATTCTATTGGCTACTGGCCAATCATTGTGGGAAAAGCTATAGTATCAGATGAGTGAGTACTCACGCACCCATAGGAATGAATGGATGCGGCCGGCACACAGACTTTGCTGGTGTCCGGCCGCTTAACCCCCTGTGTGCCGGCTGCGTCCATTCATTCCTATGGGAGCGTACTACTCTTCTGTTTCCTCCCTGCTGTGCCATATAGTCGGCTCTGCTACATCTCAGATGTAGCAGAGCTGAGTATACGGTAAAACAGGGACGATGCAGAAGAGTGGCAGGCTGTGGTAAATCACTCTGTGCTGCGCTGCTGTGAGGATGACAAGGCACTCGAAAATATAATAAGCCATGGCTGAAGTTCGCGAGTAGATAGATACTACTGTACATTGACTTGTCTATCTACTCTTCTGCTTCGTCCCTGCTTTACCGTATACTCAGCTCTGCTACATCTGAGATGTAGCAGAGCTGAGTATACAGTAAAGCAGGGACGAAGCAGAAGAGTAGATAGACAAGTCAATGTACAGTTATGGAGATGTAGCAGAGTCCAGTATATGGCAAAGCAGGGAGGAAACAGAAGAGTAGATAGTATCTATCTACTCACGAACTTCGCTCAACTTACCTGCACAGATCCGCTGGCGCTGCCACTCCCAGTTCTTCTCGCTCCTCTTCTCTCTCATTGACATGCCTTCAGAGCGCCCTGCGCGCCCCTGCCTCCCTAGACTAGTGTTAGATATGCTGGGAGAAGGCGGGGCTTGTGGCTTAGGAAAGTGTGGGTGGGTACTGGGAGGGGAGACGTGAGTGATGCACTCATGTCTCCTCGCCCACACTACTCCCATCATCTCTAACACTAGGCTAGGGAGGTGGGGGCGTGCACAGTGCTCTGAAGGCATGTCAATGAGAGAGGACCGGACAGAGGAGAACAGGGAGCAGCAGAGGCAGCGATTCTGTGCAGGTAAGCGGACACCAGGAGGGCTAAGTAGCCGGAGGATTTTTTTGTGATCACTACACAGCGTGGAGTCCAAAAATTGCAACAATTTTTGGACTCCATGCTGTGTAGTGAATAGGATCATTTTTAAAATCTGATCTTCGATCGGGATTGGGTTTGAATGGAAAATGATCAGAAATCGAATTTTAAAAACGATCCTGAAATTTCAAGATTGGCTCAACCCTATCCAGCACCTTAAGGACCACATTGCAACCCTATTTAGTATCTTTAGGAGCATTGTTGTAGCATAAAAGGCAAATCCATATGATGTTCATTATTGTTGTTACTATTATTATTAAACTAGTGAAGCATTGAAATACTATTGTCGAGTTTTAGACCAATATTGAAAGAAACATTTCACTCTTTGTATAACAAAAAGTTCTCCAATATGCTTCCTGTATCAATTCCTCACAGTTTTCTAGAGCTCTGCTTGCTGTCATACATTCTGCTTACTGCCAGTGGATAATAATCAGTCTATGGTCATGTGATGTGAACACAGGTGCCGCTTGTTAGTTACAGCACAGTAATCAGACATCTGCCTGGTAACGAGCTGTGCACCTGTGTGCATCACATGACAATGGACTGTATACCACATGACCATGGACTGTATACCACATGACCATGGACTGTATACCACATGACCATGGACTGTATACCACATGACCATGGACAGTTTTTTATCCTTGGAAGTAACAGAATGAATGACAACAAGCAGAGCTCTAGAAAAGTGTGATGAATTGATATAAAAAGTATATTGGAATTTTTTTGTAGCTTTTTAATTATAAAAATAGTAACATTTGTGTTCCAATATTGGTCAGAAACTGGACAACCCCTTTAAGTTAGTAGTAAGTGGATAAATTAAGCTTAATACATGTTATTATGTGAAAGTGCTATATATTGCTTGCCTTCCAGCAGCTTGTAGCCTTAGAAGTTCTGGGTGTGAATTTTCAAAAATGTCCTAAGCTCCCAACATTTCTAGTGTAAAACAGCAAATACTGGACAATAGGCAGGGAGAAAGAACAGAACAGAGGTCTTTGTATCTTATCCTGTGTGTTATTATACTTATACAGACTTACGCTGCAGAGGGGGAGAGGAAGCAGCAGAAGGAAAAATTTCATTGACTCACAGCACATGGTAGAGCTCGGAATTCACATCAGTATGAATATGTCCACTCCAAAAAAAAGCTGCACAACCACATAAAATAGAACTGACTGCACCACATCTAATACATACATACAGCTAAGAAGTGATTGTAATGTTTCCTTTTGTAGGACTGACAGTTTTTTGGTTATAGAAATGAAACATTAGTCCATGTAAATTTAAATAGCATTGTAATATAGCTTACTGCTTTCTTTACATATCAGGCTTTTTACTGTAAACCCCTCCCCATGTAAAATGACATTCACTCTAAAATCTTTGCTGAATTTCAAGTTGCCAAAGCAAGACAGATAGAAGCTTATGGACGTGTCATATGACATATCACTTGTCCTATATGATCCTGCTGATGCTTCCCCTCTACTTTATGTATGCCGTCTATGGCAGATATTATAGCAGCTGGTCTCCATCTGTGGATGGAGAAATGGAAATTAAACACAGAGAATGATCAAGAGAAAACTCATAAAATGTAAAATAAAAATGTTATATTGACTATAAAAATATAGATAGATACAGATAGATTGATGCATATAGTTATATATATATATATATATATATATATATATATATACAGTATATACAGTATATACATATAAAACATGTTCTTGATATTTACTATTGTTATATAAAAAAAAAAATTAGTTTCTAACAAATTTACCATCATCGTGTAATAAGTAAAATGCTAAAAAATAATAATTTATTTGAAACTGATGCGCTTTCATACTTTTGAAATACTTTTGAAATACAGTATTTCTGTTGGTACATTTTCCTTTCGAGAAATTGTATCCAGTTTTCCATCATGCCATTTTTTTATTGTGTGCTGGAAATGTATTCAATTATGATGAATTAGTTACAGTTCAAGCTGAAGCGCATATTTTCACATTGTGGCCTCAAAAGTACTGACAGTAGGCTGTATGATTTAGTAATATATTCACTGGTTTGGCTGATATAGTGGACACCTGGGAACTATTGGATTTAAACTTTTCTTGGTCCACTGGAAATTTAGACCTGAGTTGTTTTTGGAGATACTGTACTACGGTGGTCTTACTCTATCAGCATATCCCAGAGTAAGGAAAATCTATTCCAACACTGTACAATTTTTATGGTAGATATTTTTACATATGGAAACTCTCTCAAGAAGGGCATAGTATTTTTTATTCTCTTTTCCCATAGGGAACCTAAATTCTAACTCTACTATATGCTACATTTTTATTTTAACTATGCCATTATAGTTGGAATTAGTATTGTGCATGCTTCACTCACTTCAATACAATACAATACAATATTCTGCAAAAAAGGTAACAACAATATAGCTACTATATATAAAATTAAAGAACATAAAAATTTAATAACATTCAGCACATTCCTGACTATTAGAGATGAGCGAGTACTGTTCAGATCAGCCGATCCGAACAGCACGCTCCATAGAAATGAATGGATGCACCTGGTACTTCCGCTTTGACGGCGGCCGGCCGCTTAACCCCCCGCGTGCCAGCTACTTCCTTTCATTTCTATGCGAGCGTGCTGTTCGGATTGGCTGATCCGAACAGTACTCGCTCATCTTTACTGACTATGACAAATAAATACTTTCTACAACTATTGGAGTGCTGCAACAATTTTAGAATATATAGTATATTGTATTGTTAGATATAGATATATTTCCTTAACCTCTTCCAGACCGTCCATAGACTATGTACATCTGGGCGGTCCTTCTCTTGTTCTACAAGGACGTACCTTGCAGTCGGAGCTCCACCAGAGAAGGCAGGGAAGGTTTATTACCATCCCTGCCTTTCCTGATCGTGTAGTACAAATCACTCAATAAGCGCTGTATACACAGCTAAGAGTGCAAAAATGATGCAGCACCCCTCTGACCCTGGCAGTCACGTGATTCATCAGGATCAGAGTGCGTTAGAGCTGCTGGGTCCGACGGTAATGGCCAGGGGGCTGTATTCCTCCTGCAACCAGGGCTAAATGTACCAGCCCCAGTTACAGGGGAAACCAGACTCCCCCCCATGAAAAATTGTGATCAGTTCTCCCCAAAGGTCTATTATGACCTTATGGGGACACTCTGTAAAAAAAAAATAAACAAAAAAATTAATAGAAAAGTTAAAAAAAACAAAACAAAACAATAATAATAAAAAATAAATTTTGAAGCGAATTTGAAGCGAATACAACACCCTTATTACAGGTTCTGGTCCCAACACTTGAAGACACCTTAAAAAATAAAAATTACCGTAATGAAGAATAAAAGCTATTTTAAAAAGTTTTTTAGTAGCACTTTGTGCTATAAAATAAAAAAAAAAATGAGAAGTGAAAAACAGACAGGTTTTCCCTCCTTTTTTGTTTATATTTTCCTGGATATAAAAAAAATTAAAACACATGCAAAAATAAAAGCAACATAAAAATAAAGCCCTATGTGTCACTGAAAAAAGACACAGAAATTAGTTGAAGAACGAAGATGTTAAAAATGTTATAGCCCTCAAAACCGCACATATAAAGAACCCAAAAGTTTGTCTGGTCCTGGACCAGAAATTGGCCTGGTACTGAACTAGGATCGCAGCTGTAACCATAGCAGTTTTGTTAGGGGAAATATTTACAAATGTATTAGGTTAGGCCTTAAAAAAACTGCCTGGAAAATATTTTTAGGGTCATGTATTTTATAATTTATATTCAGTTTTTGTTGTATTTTACCATCTGTGTTCAGACTGGAGAAGTTTATTGATAACAAAGATCAATAAAATACATATTGACATATTAGATTCACTTTTATGTAATTGCACTGCAGTGCCTGTTAAGTCACTGTTGAATATGCATGCAGCTACACCTTTATAAGGGGCGAGTCGTGTACGGCAGTGAAGGTACGTTTAAAAGGGATAAATCTATATTTTAAACATACTGTATATACTCGAGTATAAGCCGAATTTTTAAGCACACTTTTTGTGCTGAAAAAGCCCCCCATGGCTTATACTCGAGTCAAGAAAAAAAAAAAAAAAAAAAAAAAAAAAAAAATATATATATATATATATATATATATATATTTATTTTTTTTTGGGATGGAGGGTGGTCTATGACCAGCTGCAATAGTAATGTATAGAATCTCCCATAATATAGGGGAAAAAAAAGCTTTAAAAAAATATAATAAAATAATAAAGTTCTAAATCCCTCCTTTCCCTAGAATACATATAAAAGTAGAAAATGACTGTGAAACACATATACAATAGGTATCCCTGTGTCTGAAAGTGCCCGGTCTACTGAATATAGAGTATCTGCAGTGCTCCAGTTCTGTCGGGAAGGGGTTAATAGGAGCTGCAGATACCCTGTATTCAACCAGGTTGAATTCCAAGTGGGGGAAAAAAACCCAGTCCTCAAGCTCAGGAAAGGGGCAGACAGACAACCAAAACACCCCCTCCCCTTCCCCAGCACCCAGCAACTACTGCACCCAAAAACTCTGACCATTTTAATTTTTGAAAATTACCATTAGCTGCTTCATTTCCCCCGTAGGTTTATACTCGAGTCAATAAGTTTTCCCAGTTTTTTGTGGTAAAATTAGGGGGGTCGGCTTATATTCGGGTTGGCTTATACTCGAGTATATACGGTACCGTAATCCCCCCATTATACTCACCATTTCTTCTGTGGCTATCCTGGGACATCATTGCTATAAAGCTGCTTCTTCATTCCATAAACTGGCCGCCCTTGCATGCACTATGTAGTGGGCGGCTGGCATATGTCACAAAGAGGAGGTGCTGGCCAGCAAGGTGGAGGTGGGGTACTGGAATAGGCTGGTATCATAAAAGATGAACTTGTGGGACCTTTTCGGGTTGAGGATGGAGTGAAGCTGAACTCCCAGACCTACTGCCAGTTTCTGGAAGACACCTTCTTCAAGCAGTGGTACAGGAAAAAGTCAGGATCATTAAGGAAAAACATGATTTTCATGCAGGACAATGCTCCATCACTTGCATCCAAATACTCACAGCATGGCTGGCCAGTAAAGGTGTAAAAGAAGAAAAAATAATGACATGGCCCCTTTGTTCACCTAATCTGAACCCCATAGAGAACCTGTGGTCCCTCATAAAATGTGAGATCTACAGGGAGGGGAAACAGTCCACCTCTCGGAACAGTGTCTAGGAGGCTGTGGTGGCTGCTGCACACAATGGTGATCGTAAATAGATCAAGAAACTGACAGAATCTATGGATGGAAGGTTTTTGAGTGTCATCTTAAAGAAAAGTGGCTATATTGGTCACTGAT
The DNA here is from genome assembly GCF_031893055.1 of Leptodactylus fuscus. Classification (NCBI taxonomy): domain Eukaryota; kingdom Metazoa; phylum Chordata; class Amphibia; order Anura; family Leptodactylidae; genus Leptodactylus; species Leptodactylus fuscus. The sequence goes on along the minus strand of NC_134267.1, from coordinate 124,606,001 downwards.
TTTTTATTTGTTTTTAAATGTCAGAAATGCCATTCATCCCAAGGAGAACTTGTTTATATTTTTTCATTTTGTTTTTATTTAAATACAATGCAGATAAACAAATTGGAGTCACACAATTTGTCCATATGGTACAGAAAAACAAAAACCAAGTATTAGAGATTAGCAAGTGGCTCATTCATTCACACACCATTCATACAGAACTCCTCAGGACTTGCACCTAAGCCCTGAGAGTAGCTGTTTGTGCATTTATCCATGGATCCAAAATATTGAGAAGTCTGTCAGAGGTACCTCAGGCTAGGTTCACACTAGGGCTCACTATACATTCAGGGTTTCCGTCCCTGACCTCACTTAAAAAATGTGGAGAGAATATTTCTGCAAGCAGTACTTTTCTCTCTGCATTTTTTGGGTGGAATCCCAGCAGACCCCATTATAATCTATGGGTTCCATGGATTTCCGTGGGTAACCGCTTTTTAAGTGCGCTAGCTTTTTCAGTCCCCAAGTGGATCCGAAGAACAGAAAGCCAAACGTTAGTATGAATCTAGGCAGTATAAGTCAGTTTCATATTGATCCAGCAAGCTACCAAGGGAACTTTCTGGGCCTACAGGTTCAGAAGGATAGTTTTTCTTGCATATACAATAAGTGATCTATGTAACTGTCTGTCATACGTAGATGAGATTATATTGGAAACTAGTCTGAGAACACTGACATTAAAGGCACACACCCCAGAAAGTCCCAGGTTGTCAATAAAAATGAGTGGACACTGGCCAAGTATGTCCGTATAACTGGGCATCCCTAGAAAAAAAGGAGCCTCTTTCTCCATTACACCTAGTACGTTTGTACCTCTACATCTAAAGATCATATGTGAGGTTAGACACTGAGGGGCTGGCTCACAATTTTCATTCTAGTTCATCCCAAAAGTGGTCGGTCGGGTTGAGGTCAGGGTTCTGTGTGGAACAGTTCTATGAAACAACTGTGAGGTCAAAAAGATCACAACAACCCTTAAGGAGGGTAGCTTCCAAAATGGCATCACTTTTAAGGGTTTCAATTTTATTGGTGCTATAGAGGCTCTAAAAATGAAATATTGCTTCTGAACACCATTCCAGCAAAATCTGTGCTCCGAAAGTCAATCAGCACTTCCTCCCTTTTAAGCGCCTCATGTGTCCATAGAGCAGTTTATGACTACTGTGAACCTAGAGGGTGCTGGAGAGAAACCCAAAAACAGGATTGAAAAGAACTTTGGCCACACCCATACCTGGGAGCTCAACTCCAGAAGGAGTGCACACAGCACGGAGCAGGTGAACTATGGACCAATTGGAGACAGACAGGTGGTCTGTCTCAAGAGGATTGGATTCCAGAAACGGCTTAATACCAAAGAGGGTGCACACAGTAGGAGAGTGCTGCTGGTGACCTGCAGGAGCAGGTGGATCGTGGACCCATTGGAGATGGACAGGAGTTCTGTCCCAAGAGCACTGGATTCCAAAAGGGACTTTGTTAAGCTCAGTGTGAACCAGACTACTGAGGAGAAACCTCAATAAGGTATCTTGCCTTCACAAGTTAGTCAGAGTTCAAGAAGTGAGGTGTTGCCCTGTGTGTGGGCTGGTTTATTATTTTTTGTTCCAGTTGTCACTTACAATCTGAATAAAGCCATTTCTTTTGGATTGTCATTATCTGCTCTGCTGTTTATTTGGCACCCAGCTGCACCTACACCTCTGTTAAATCCAGAAAATCGCTACCTTTGATGCTAAACTACCCCCAATTGTCACATAACATATAGGGTTTTGCTGAATTCATGAGGAAATGTGTTACAGATGACTATGCGTTTTCTAATATTACCCTTTGTAAAAATTAAAAACATGGGGCTAAACTTTGGAAACAATTGAAAATTGGTAACTGAAAAACATCTTAACAATAAAATCAAGGCCCTAAAATCCATATGGAGTTCCTTCATTTCAGAGGTCTGCAATTCAAGTCAAGTGGCACTAGTGTTACTAGAGCCACATATTCACCATTTACTGCAGAATCGATGTAATCTATATTGAGGTTTCTTTTACTATTAAGCATTGAAGTGTTACAGAAAATAAATTAAAATAAAACCTCAGCAAAAAAGTACATTTTAAAGAGGACCTTTCATCAGATTGGGCACAGGCAGTTCTATATACTGCTGGAGAGCTGAGAGTGCGCTGAATTCAGCGCACTGTCGGCTTTCCCTATCTGTGCCCCGGGTAAAGCGCTATCAGTCCCGGTACTGTAGCGCTTTATAGTCAGAAGGGTGTTTCTGACTCTTAGCTAGGGACGTCCTTCTGCCCCGCAGCGCCTATCGTGCTGTAGAGTGTGAGCCCCCTCCCTCTGCTCACAGTGCTCGTCCATAGACCAGTATTATCAGGAGGGGAGGGGGGCGTTCCTCCCCGGTCTCACAGTACAGCACGATAGGCGCTGCTGGGCAGAAGGGCATCTCTGGCTAAGAGTCAGAAACACCCTTCTGACTATAAAGCACTACAGTACCGGGACCGATAGCTCTTTACCCGGGGCACAGATCGGGAAAGCCGACAGTGCGCTGAATTCAGCGCACTGTCAGCTTTCCAGCAGTGTATAGAACTGCCTGTGCCCAATCTGATGAAAGGTCCTCTTTAAATATCTCTTACTTTTTGTTCTAATTCCTATGGAAGACCTACATGGTTCTAAATCACTTCAGAACTGGACTGGCCCTTTAAAAACGTCTTGAACCTCCTAAAAAGTAAAATGACATTTCACAAATGATATCTACTAGAGATGAGCGAGTACTATTCGAAACGGCCGTTTCAAATAGCACGCACCCATAGGAATGAATGGAAGCGGCCGGCACGCAGACTTTGCCGGGCGGCTGGCCGCTTAACCCCCTGCGTGCCAGCTGAGTCCATTCATTCCTATGGGTGCGTGCTATTTGAAACGGGAGTCTCTAATGTCTATGTAAATAGCATATTGTATTGTAAATGTTAATTATTAACTATTTTATGAGGGTTAACGATCTGTCTTTAAATTATTCTGTCTGAATGAGATGCAAATAAATTATATATATATTTCTAGAAAATTGTCACATACACTGGCCAGTACACAAAAACAGACATCCAGTGTTCAGGTTTGTTGCAGATTAAGTGGAAGTAAAAAGGTGCCTAGTGTTTTTAGTATTTTTTACCAGCTAGTATGCTGCTGTCCCTTTAAATATTATCCAATGAGCTCTCCTGTTGCACTAATAAAGAAACATCCCACGCTGCCAATCACTAGTTACGTCATTGTTTAATCTTACAGCATAAGGCTCCATTCCCACGGAGTAACGTGCCACTCATTTAGGCACGTAAACATGTGTCAGAGCGAGGCGCTTCAAAACAGATCCCATTAACTTCAATAAGTGCCGGCTTACGCGCGTTACACATTGAAATCAATGGGTTATAAAGCCTCCTATTAATAGACATTAGGATTAAATTGCTTTTTTTTTTTTTTTTTCATTTGGTCTATTTAGGATTTTTTTACAAAAATTAATATAAAGTATAATTTAGCACTGAGGAGTTTACTTTATGCCACTTTTTTGACTTGGCTTATTTTTTTTTTTACTAGAGTGGTTTTTGCTACTAATTTATAAAAATATTTTACCCTAGCTTATAAAATTAGAATTTTTGGTGAGACAAGTTAAAAGTGGAGAATGCTTGTGCAAAATGTAATGACTCTTCAAAAAGTCACATATAGTAAAATAGGTATAGAACTGTACAATTCTACACACTCTAAAATGTACGCACATTCTAAGTCTTTTTTTTTTAATGGCACATTAGATGGAAATCAATAGAAAAATGGCACTTACTGCATTATAAATGAGTCACCAAGGATCACTTTGATAAGGTAAAACATTCCAAAGTTATCACCACATAAAAGGACTCAGGCCAGATTTGGAAAATGGGTCTTTGTTAGAGATGAGCGAACACTAAAATGTTCGAGGTTCGAAATTCGATTCGAACAGCCGCTCAATGTTCGTGTGTTCGAACGGGTTTCGAACCCCATTATAGTCTATGGGGAACAGATACTCGTTAAGGGGGAAACCCAAATCCGTGTCTGGAGGGTCACCAAGTCCACTATGACACCCCAGGAAATGATGCCAACACCTCTGGAATGACACTGGGACAGCAGGGGAAGCATGTCTGGGGGCATCTAACACACCAAAGACCCTCTATTACCCCAACATCACAGCCTAACAACTACACACTTTACACACTCAATACCACCTCTCTGACAGTAGGAAAACACCTTGAAACATGTGTATTTGGCACTTGCAGTGAGGAGAGCTTGTCACCAGCAGTGAATTTGGCCCTTGTAGTAAGTTGAGGTTGGCACCAACATTTGTTTTGAAAATCAGGGTGGATTGAGCCTCTAACCAGCAGAGTTTGGGCAAATTCATGGTGGAGGGAGCCTCTAAACACCCCAGTTTGGGCAAATTCATGGTGGAGGGAGCCTCTAAAAACCCCAGTTTGGACCAATTCATGGTGGAGGGAGCCTCTAACCAGCCCAGTTTGGGCAAATTCATGGTGGAGGGAGCCTCTAAAAAACCCAGTTTGGACCAATTCATGGTGGAGGGAGCCTCTAACCAGCCCAGTTTGGGCAAATTCATGGTGGAGGGAGCCTCTAAACAGCCCAGTTTGGGCAAATTCATGGTGGAGGGAGCCTCTAAACAGCCCAGTTTGGACCAATTCATGGTGGAGGGAGCCTCTAAAAAACCCAGTTTGGACCAATTCATGGTGGAGGGAGCCTCTAAACAGCCCAGTTTGGGCAAATTCATGGTGGAGGGAGCCTCTAACCAGCCCAGTTTGGACCAATTAATGGTGGAGGGAGCCTCTAAACAGCCAAGTTTTGGGAAATTCATGGTGGAGGGAGCCTCTAACCAGCCCAGTTTGGACCAATTCATGGTGGAGGGAGCCTCTAACCAGCCCAGTTTGGGCAAATTCATGGTGGAGGGAGCCTCTAAACAGCCCAGTTTGGACCAATTAATGGTGGAGGGAGCCTCTAACCAGCCCAGTTTGGACCAATTCATGGTGGAGGGAGCCTCTAACCAGCCCAGTTTGGGCAAATTCATGGTGGAGGGAGCCTCTAAAAAACCCAGTTTGGACCAATTCATGGTGGAGGGAGCCTCTAACCAGCCCAGTTTGGGCAAATTCATGGTGGAGGGAGCCTCTAAACAGCCCAGTTTGGGCAAATTCATGGTGGAGGGAGCCTCTAAACAGCCCAGTTTGGACCAATTCATGGTGGAGGGAGCCTCTAAAAAACCCAGTTTGGACCAATTCATGGTGGAGGGAGCCTCTAAACAGCCCAGTTTGGGCAAATTCATGGTGGAGGGAGCCTCTAACCAGCCCAGTTTGGACCAATTAATGGTGGAGGGAGCCTCTAAACAGCCAAGTTTTGGGAAATTCATGGTGGAGGGAGCCTCTAACCAGCCCAGTTTGGACCAATTCATGGTGGAGGGAGCCTCTAACCAGCCCAGTTTGGGCAAATTCATGGTGGAGGGAGCCTCTAAAAAACCCAGTTTGGACCAATTCATGGTGGAGGGAGCCTCTAACCAGCCCAGTTTGGGCAAATTCATGGTGGAGGGAGCCTCTAAACAGCCCAGTTTGGGCAAATTCATGGTGGAGGGAGCCTCTAAACAGCCCAGTTTGGACCAATTCATGGTGGAGGGAGCCTCTAAACAGCCCAGTTTGGACCAATTAATGGTGGAGGGAGCCTCTAAACAGCCAAGTTTTGGGAAATTCATGGTGGAGGGAGCCTCTAAACAGCCCAGTTTGGGCAAATTCATGGTGGAGGGAGCCTCTAACCAGCCCAGTTTGGACCAATTAATGGTGGAGGGAGCCTCTAAACAGCCAAGTTTTGGGAAATTCATGGTGGAGGGAGCCTCTAACCAGCCCAGTTTGGACCAATTCATGGTGGAGGGAGCCTCTAAAAAACCCAGTTTGGACCAATTCATGGTGGAGGGAGCCTCTAAACAGCCCAGTTTGGGCAAATTCATGGTGGAGGGAGCCTCTAACCAGCCCAGTTTGGACCAATTAATGGTGGAGGGAGCCTCTAAACAGCCAAGTTTTGGGAAATTCATGGTGGAGGGAGCCCCTAAAAACCCCAGTTTGGACCAATTCATGGTGGAGGGAGCCTCTAAACAGCCCAGTTTGGGCAAATTCATGGTGGAGGGAGCCTCTAAAAACCCCCAGTTTGGACCAATTCATGGTGGAGGGATCCTCTAAAACCCCCAGTTTGGACCAATTCATGGTGGAGGGAGCCTCTAAAAACCCCAGTTTGGACCAATTCATGGTGGAGGGAGCCGCTAAACAGCCCAGTTTGGACCAATTCATGGTGGAGGGAGCCTCTAACCAGCAGAGTTGGTGGAAATCAGGGTGGAGGGAGCCTCTAACCAGCAGAGTTGGGGGAAATCAGGGTGGAGGGAGCCTAGTATTAGCAGAATTGTGCAACGCTTATGGTGGATGAGTATGAGGATGCGGAGGAATTGGAGAGGTTGAGTACAGACATGGAGTTTCATGTTGGGGTGCTTTACACAGGTGGGCACAAAAATGACGGCTCTACCCAGTGGTGGTTCATTTTTATCAAAGTGAGCCGGTCGGCACTCTCAGCTGACAGACGGGTGCGCTTGTCAGTGATGATGCCACCGGCTGCACTGAACACCCTCTCAGATAGGACGCTGGCGGCAGGACAGGACAGCACCTCCAAGGCATATAGGGCAAGTTCAAGCCACAGGTCCAACTTCGACACCCAATACGTGTAGGGCGCAGAGGGGTCGGAGAGGACAGGGCTGTGGTCGGAAAGGTATTCCCGCAACATGCGCCTATACTTCTCACGCCTGGTGACACTAGGACCCTCCGTGGCGGCACTTTGGCGAGGGGGTGCCATCAAGGTGTCCCAGACCTTAGACAGTGTGCCCCTCGTTTGTGTGGACCGGTGAGAACTTGGTTGCCTACTGGAGGAACTGCCCTCCCTGCCGCCAACGTCACATGCTGGAAACATCTCCATCATATTCTGCACCAATTGCCTGTGGCAAGCATTGATGCGATTGGCCCTCCCCTCTACCGGAATAAAAGACGAGATGTTGTTTTTATACCGGGGGTCAAGGATAGCAAAGATCCAGTACTGGTTGTCCTCCATGATTTTGACAATACGCTTGTCGGTTGTAAAGCACCCCAACATGAACTCAGCCATGTCTGCCACAGTGTTAGTTGGCATGACTCCTCTGGCCCCACCGGAAAGTTCAATCTCCATTTCCTCCTCATCCTCCATGTCTACCCATCCGCGCTGCAACAATGGGACGATTCGAAGTTGCCCGGAAGCCTCCTGTATCACCATCACATCATCGGACAACTCTTCTTCCTCCTCCTCCTCCTCCTCCTCCTCCTCCTCCATTAAACGCAGTGAAGCGGACAGATGTGTGGACCTACTCTCCAGCTGTGACGGATCGGATGCTATCCCTAACTCCTCTGTGTGATCTGAGTTATCCCTGATGTCAATCAGGGATTCTCTCAGAACACACAAGAGCGGGATTGTAAGGCTCACCATCGCATCCTCAGAGCTCACCCTCCTTGTGGACTCCTCAAAGACCCGTAGGATGTCACAAAGGTCTCTCATCCATGGCCACTCATGGATGTGAAACTGAGGCAGCTGACTTTGTGGCACCCTAGGGTTTTGTAGCTGGTATTCCATCAAAGGTCTCTGCTGCTCAACCACTCTATTCAACATCTGAAACGTTGAGTTCCAGCGTGTGGGGACGTCGCACAAAAGCCGGTGTTGTGGCACATGCAGGCGTTGCTGGAGAGATTTTAAGCTAGCAGCGGCTACTGTCGACTTGCGAAAGTGGGCGCACATGCGCCGCACTTTCACCAGTAGCTCTGGAACATTGGGGTAGCTCTTTAGGAAACGTTGCACCACTAGGTTGAAGACGTGGGCCAGGCATGGAACATGTTGGAGTCCGGCAAGCTCCAGAGCTGCTACCAGGTTCCGGCCGTTATCACAAACGACCATGCCTGGGCCCAGGTGCAGCGGCTCAAACCATATTGCCGTCTCATCGAGGAGGGCATCCCTCACCTCGGAGGCAGTGTGCTGTCTGTCCCCCAAGCTGATCAGCTTCAGCACAGCCTGCTGACGTCTACCAACGCCAGTGCTGCAACGTTTCCAACTCGCAGCTGGGGTCAATCTAACAGCGGAGGAGGAGGCGGTGGCGGAGGAGGAGGCGGTGGCGGAGGAGGAGGCGGTGGCGGAGGAGGAGGCGGTAGAGGAGGAGGAGGAGGGGGGTGTTCTTCTCGTGTCCCTGCCAGGAATGTTAGGCGGGGAGACGAGGTACACCGGGCCAGTTTGGGAAGCAGTCCCAGCCTCAACTACATTCACCCAGTGTGCCGTCAGTGAAATGTAGCGTCCCTGTCCGCATGCACTTGTCCACGCGTCGGTGGTCAAGTGGACCTTTGTGCAAAGCGCGGAACTAAGGGCCCGCCTGATGTTGAGTGACACGTGCTGGTGCAAGGCGGGGACGGCACACCGGGAGAAGTAGTGACGGCTAGGGACGGCATAGCGAGGTGCCGCAGTTGCCATCAGGTCCAGGAAGGCGGGAGTTTCAACAAGCCGGAACGCCAACATCTCCTGGGCCAGCAGTTTAGCGATGTTGGCGTTCAAGGCTTGCGCGTGTGGGTGGTTAGCAGTGTATTTCTGCCGCCGCTCCAATGTCTGAGAGATGGTGGGTTGTTGTAAAGAAGCGCCTGATGGTGCCTTTGATGGTGCAGGAGAAGGAGATAAGACAGGAACAGGGGAGGATGAGGGAGAAGTCAACAAAGTGGCGGAGGCAGATGAAGTGGTGTCCTGGCTCGTCCTCTGGAGTGCATCGCCAGCACAGTCAGCAGTGGCAGTGGCAGAGGCAGAGGCAGTGGCAGAGGCAGTGGCAGTGGCGTGAACGGCAGGCGGCCTTTGTCCTGCCGTTGCTGCCTGCCACTGATTCCAGTGCTTGGATTCCAAATGACGGCGCATTGAAGTGGTGGACAGGTTGCTCTTCTCATAGACTCTAATCAATTTCGAGAGGCAAATTGTGCAGACAACACTATATCTGTCCTCGGCGCATTCCTTGAAAAAACTCCACACCTTCGAGAAACGTGCCCTCGAGGTGGGAGTTTTTCGGGGCTGGGTACGAACTGGAACATCTTGGGAGATTCCGGGTGTGGCCTGGCTTCGCCTAAGCTGCTGACCTCTGTCTCTGCCTCTAGCTACCCTTTTTGGTGCTGCACCTGCCTCAACATCCACACTACTTTCCCCGCTTGACATCCCCCCTGTCCAGGTCGGGTCAGTGTCCTCATCATCCACCACTTCCTCTTCCAACTCCTGTCTCATCTCCTCCTCCCGCACAATGCGCCGGTCAACTGGATGCCCTGACGGCAACTGCGTCACATCATCGTCGATGAGGGTGGGTTGCTGGTCATCCACCACCAAATCGAACGGAGATGGAGGAGACTCTAGTGTTTGAGCATCTGGACACAGATGCTCCTCTGTTAGGTTTGTGGAATCGTAACGTGGAGAGGCAGGTTGAGGGACAATGAAAGGAGCGGAGAACAGCTCTGGGGAGCAGGGACAGTTTGGGTTATTGTTCTGTAAAGCTTCGGAATTTTGGGAGGAAGGAAGACAAGACTGTTGGGTAATAGGAGGAGAGGAGGCAGAGTCTGACTGGCTGCTGGACAATGTGCTGTAAGCGTTCTCTGACAGCCATTGCAAGACCTGTTCCTGGTTCTCGGGCCTACTAAGGTTTGTACCCTGCAGTTTAGTTAATGTGGCAAGCAACCCTGGCACTGTGGAGTGGCGCAATGCTTGCTGCCCCACAGGAGTAGGCACGGGACGCCCTGTGGCTTCACTGCTACCTTGCTCCCCAGAACCATTCCCCCGACCTCGCCCACGGCCTCGTCCACGTCCCTTTCCGGGAGCCTTGCGCATTTTGAATTCCTAGTTAGAAATTGGCACTGTATACCAGTAGTAAAAATTGTGGGTGCACGTAACCCCAATATATTCTTTGAATTACCAGTCAGAAACTGGCACTATATACCAGTAGCAAGAAATGAGGGTATTTGTATTCCCAATATATTCTTTGAATTCCCAGTCAGACAATGGCACTGTATACCAGTAGTAAAAATTGTGGGTGCACGTAACCCCAATATATTCTTTGAATTACCAGTCAGAAACTGGCACTATATGGCAGTAGCAAGAAATGAGGGTATTTATAACCCCAATATATTCTTTGAATTCCCAGTCAGACAATGGCACTGTATACCAGTAGTAAAAATTGTGGGTGCACGTAACCCCAATATATTCTTTGAATTCCCAGTCAGACAATGGCACTATATACCAGTAGCAAGAAATGAGGGTATTTATAACCCCAATATATTCTTTGAATTCCCAGTCAGACAATGGCACTGTATACCAGTAGTAAAAATTGTGGGTGCACGTAACCCCAATATATTCTTTGAATTACCAGTCAGAAACTGGCACTATATGGCAGTAGCAAGAAATGAGGGTATTTATAACCCCAATATATTCTTTGAATTCCCAGTCAGACAATGGCACTGTATACCAGTAGTAAAAATTGTGGGTGCACGTAACCCCAATATATTCTTTGAATTACCAGTCAGAAACTGGCACTATATGGCAGTAGCAAGAAATGAGGGTATTTATAACCCCAATATATTCTTTGAATTCCCAGTCAGACAATGGCACTGTATACCAGTAGTAAAAATTGTGGGTGCACGTAACCCCAATATATTCTTTGAATTCCCAGTCAGACAATGGCACTATATACCAGTAGCAAGAAATGAGGGTATTTATAACCCCAATATATTCTTTGAATTCCTAGTCAGACAATGGCACTGTATACCAGTAGTAAAAATTGTGGGTGCACGTAACCCCAATATATTCTTTGAATTCCCAGTCAGACAATGGCACTATATACCAGTAGCAAGAAATGAGGGTATTTATAACCCCAATATATTCTTTGAATTCCCAGTCAGACAATGGCACTGTATACCAGTAGTAAAAATTGTGGGTGCACGTAACCCCAATATATTCTTTGAATTACCAGTCAGAAACTGGCACTATATGGCAGTAGCAAGAAATGAGGGTATTTATAACCCCAATATATTCTTTGAATTCCCAGTCAGACAATGGCACTGTATACCAGTAGTAAAAATTGTGGGTGCACGTAACCCCAATATATTCTTTGAATTTCCAGTCAGACAATGGCACTATATACCAGTAGCAAGAAATGAGGGTATTTATAACCCCAATATATTCTTTGAATTCCCAGTCAGACAATGGCACTGTATACCAGTAGTAAAAATTGTGGGTGCACGTAACCCCAATATGTTCTTTGAATTACCAGTCAGAAACTGGCACTATATGGCAGTAGCAAGAAATGAGGGTATTTGTATTCCCAATATATTCTTTGAATTCCCAGTCAGACAATGGCACTGTATACCAGTAGTAAAAATTGTGGGTGCACGTAACCCCAATATATTCTTTGAATTACCAGTCAGAAACTGGCACTATATGGCAGTAGCAAGAAATGAGGGTATTTGTATTCCCAATATATTCTTTGAATTCCCAGTCAGACAATGGCACTGTATACCAGTAGTAAAAATTGTGGGTGCACGTAACCCCAATATATTCTTTGAATTCCCAGTCAGACAATGGCACTATATACCAGTAGCAAGAAATGAGGGTATTTATAACCCCAATATATTCTTTGAATTACCAGTCAGAAACTGGCACTATATGGCAGTAGCAAAAATAGTGGGTGTATATAGCCCCAATTCTATTGCTAGGGGACTTGCAGGGTATTTCTGGGGTGAAGGTGGGGGGGCACACCGTTGGAACGGGTATCGGGGTATATATCGGGTATACGGGAATACACTGACAGTGTATTCCATTCAGGATCCTGGGAAAGCTGGGTTGCGGCGATTGAGCCCGTCAGTGCCACGTTACACTGACAAGCTTCTTCCTGGAATTTAGCTCTTATAAGAGCTGTTGGTTGTCTTCTCCTTCCTATCCTAGCCTGTCCCTGCCTACCCAGAATCTAAGCCCTAGCTAGCTGGACGGAAACCTCCGTCCTCGGTGAATTGCAAGCTCAGAATGACGCGAACCTGGGCGGCGCTGTTCTTTTAAATTAGAGGTCACATGTTTTCGGCAGCCAATGGGTTTTGCCTACTTTTTTCAACGTCACCGGTGTCGTAGTTCCTGTCCCACCTACCCTGCGCTGTTATTGGAGCAAAAAAGGCGCCAGGGAAGGTGGGAGGGGAATCGAGTAATGGCGCACTTTACCACGCGGTGTTCGATTCGATTCGAACATGCCGAACAGCCTAATATCCGATCGAACATGAGTTCGATAGAACACTGTTCGCTCATCTCTAGTCTTTGTTAAAAGGGCCAAACTGAAGCAGCAAGGGGTTAAAGGAAAAGGATAATGCACATAGTGATGTCACTGTACATGGATACTTAGTACATTAACAAACACTAGTATTCCCTCTTGAGCTGCATTGGACTCATTGAACTCGACTTGTCAAGACTGAATACTCTTATACCTCAGGCTACATATTTGGTTCATAGCCGTGCCAAGAAAAGCAAAGATATCTAAATGAATGTTTGGGAAAAAGATATCTCAAGTAAGCTGAAGGGTCAGATGGTTAGATAAAGTATATTCATAAGATACGTTAATAAACTGTTGTACAAAGAATTTGTTCACTGCTTCACAAACACTACTTCTATTATGTGAACAAAAATACAGTAACCTGCACAGATCTTCATAACTAGAATATGACAAATATTCAATTTCCTAGAACTTTCAAGATTCAAGACTTTTTCTTGAACATGTTCCCCTGTGTTATTCCTATGATTATCACTTTTTCTATCTTTAAAAATGTCACTTTCTGATTTTCGCTAACTGCATGAACAGAAACTGGAAATATGTCAGAGGTAATATTTTCTTACCAAAGGGTCACACTTTCCATCCAAATGAATGCTACACCCTTTTTCATTGGAACACAGGAACACAGTAAAACCATGTCTGGCCAACACTAAAGCTGAGATTTAGTCATTTATAGTCAAATGGCACAAACTAGCATGGCTATATTATATGGCTTCAATATGTTGTAGCGAATGATTAAATATCTACACCGCAAACCATAATACATTTTTGCTAGTTCACATTTTTTATAGATGATAAGCAGAACTAAGCACAGTTATGACAGCACAGGTATACAGGTTACGATATAATTTAAATGGAGCCAGAATTGTCCCAAATGTCTCCCAAACCAATAGTAGAAGGAGTTACTAGAAAAAGCAGCTTTTCCACTGCAGATTTTTATTTTTGCAATGTGTGGATGGGATTAGCCTGGCATGGTAAACATAACGTGGGGCCTCGGCCTAAAACAGTTAAATGTCTCAATAAATCCATAATCTGCTGTTTATTGTACTATGTTTCATTCAATGATGATGATTATGATGATGAAACATGAAATCATTCTAAATTTGGGATATGAGAGGAAATGCTGGTTACTGGAGACATATTTTAAGTTTTAATAATACAATGTAATTATTTAACTAACAATTGGATATATAAGGCTTCCCCTGAAAATAAGACCTAGCAGCAGTCATTGCTACAGCCGTCACACCGCTCCCCACTACCACCACTAAACATTAATGTTATCTGATCAAATAAAAAAAAGTTCTTGCATTGTGTTTGCTGCACAAAGCACATATAAAGGAGAGCATTGCAGCCGCTGCTGCCTCCAGGGACCGTTGTGGATGGGAGAGCTGGAAGAGGCCTGCCACCGCACCACATAAAATGTTCCATGTATGCACAGGAGAGCCTGCTGCCACTGCTGCACTGCCTCCATTATCCCTGCTGCTCTGGGATGAGCTGGGAGAGGCCCCTGCCTCCACCACTGTCCCTACTGTATTGGTACCGACAATGGTGGCAGCAGTGGACCTCTCCTAGCTCATCCCAAAGCAGCAGGAACAATAGAGACATCACAGCAGCAGCAGGTACCAATTTCTTGTTCAACAATAAATGTGAATTTTTGTTCATGAAAAATAAGATATCCCCTGAAAATAAGACCTAGCATTGTTTTATTTTCGGGGAAACATGGTACTGTGTAAAGGCTGCTTTCACATGGTAGTGTTTGGCCAGTGATTTTTTTTTTTTTTTTTTTTAAATAAATTCTTGATTTGTAGTATATAAACAAAACGAACAAACAAAACAAAAATAGGCAGGCCAAACCAGCACACGCCTGTAAACACTGAAGGTAACAAAGAACACCAGCAATGCAGTAGGCCAGAAACACGACAGGTAGAGCAGATCTCAATAACAATCAAATAACAATGGCAATGAAGAAGAGGGGGAAATAAAAAAAAAAAAGGGGAAAAGAGAGAAAAGGAAGGAAAAAGAAGCAGTGAGAAAGCAAGCAGGCAGCCCTGACCCCAACAACGGGCCCGTGGCTTGAGCATCAGCACTTAATTCACCAGGTCTCTGTATGTCTGGTGTGCCATGGAAGAGAATCCATGGAGTCCAGGCATCCATGAAAGACTTACAGGCAACTCGAAGAGACACAGCGAGATCCTCCCTGTCCTGCATATCCTCCACCTTACGGATCCAGTGGAGATTAAAAGGCAAATTAGGCGATTTCCAGAGTTCCAGGATAAAAGCTCTGGTGGCGTTAATCATTTGTCATCAGAAGGATCTACAATATGCTTGGAGAGAATAGTCCGAAAGGTGGAGGAGGAAGAGGCCAGTTTATAAGGGAGAGAGACCTGGATAAGGAAAATCTCCCCTCCGGAGCGTTGAGACCATTGGAATTATTAGAAGAGAACACCAGGGAATCCATGTTGGGGAACCGGGGTCCTGCCAAACGCTAGAGCGAAGGAAGAGAGAAGAAAATCGAAGAAGAGAGAGAAGAAGAAAAAAAAGGGGTGGGGAAAGGAAAAAAGAAAGGTGGTGAGGAGAAGGAAAGAGGGCAGAGAGAGAAACAGTGAAAAACAAACAAAACTAAATCCTGATCAAAGCTATTCTAAGAGCGGGTAACATTCAACAGTGGGAAAACCCACTTAAGCAGGTCTCAGGAGCACACCGCAGTATACTCCTAGAGAACTGCCAAACCTAACTAACAGGGGAGAGGTAGAACAGTAACAGACTGCTACCCATTTCCCGAGCAGTAAAACTGGTTGCAGAAGATGCGTATAAAGGGAGGAAAGGGCCAGAACCAGAGAGAACAAAACAAAACAGGTGGCCGGCACACGGAACTACAGGGACAGAGAGGATGGGGGGGGGAGGACAATCAGAGGGATGGAGGCCACCGCAAAACACCTGTGGGGGAGCAGGTCTCACCAGCGGAAGCTGCCGCAGACCAGAGTCTAACACGGCCTCCGCCAGAACAGGAGACTTAAATTAGGAAAGCAGAGAAAATATGGCAACACAAGTCGCACTGGGGAAGGGGCACAAGAAAAGGCACAATGTAACTTAGCAGCAAAAAAGTCCTGGAGCCAACAGTAAAAGGATATCACACATCAGGAAGAAGTCTGTGAGGAGCCGTCCACCCGACATCGCTGACGAATCAGAGCAGAGGAGTCCGGGCGCCCGTCAGGTGGCACAGATGGTAAAGGGTAGTCCAACCAGTGTAGCAAAGTCAGCTCAGGCAGATCCAGAAACTGCACCAGTGGGATCGCTTGGTCAGGAGAGTGAAGAGCAAACATCGCTCCGTTGTGGCGTACTTGAAGTTGGAAAGGATGGCCCCATCTGTAGGTAGCGCCGGAGTTGAAGATAGCGTGTAGCACCAGCTTGAGGACTCTGCGCATGGCTAGAGTGCAACGAGATACATCTGGGAGGAGCTGCACCTGAGTGCCCATGAAGGAGATCAGGCCATGCTGCCAGGCCGCCTGGAGAATATCCTCTTTCTCCCTGAAGAAATGGACTCTGTATACAACGTTATGGGGTGCTGTAGCAATGTTACGCCCAGGGACCAGCAGCCGATGGACTCTGTCAATAGTGATCCCCGTTTCCAAAGGGCGGGAGAGGACGGTATTAAAGATGGTGATAACCGCAGAGCGGAGCTTGGCCAGAGGCACGGTATCAGGAACACTCCGTAGCTTAATGTTATTTCTGCAACCTCTGTTTTCCTGGTCGTTGACCTGAAGGAGGATGGATCTGTTTAAAGCACGTTGGGTGGTCAGGAACTAGTAAGACGTTGTTCCATGGAGGCGGCCTGCCGCTGTTGAGCAGAAACCTGCACGGAAATGGACTGAAGTTCTGACTTAAACTCTGACAGAATCCTTTCCTGTTTCTTTTCAACTCTGCAGATGATGGTTTCCAAGTCTTTCTTAGTAGGCAGAGCACAGAGATCTGCCAGCTTAGGACGCTTGGGTCTGTAAGATAGTAAGGCAGTCATGGTGAAGACCATTTTGAGTAGCCATAGCACCAGGGGGCCTGTGCTGTGGAGAGCACTATGGTAACCCAGTATGGAGCAACGGGTTCACCTCTTTGGGAGGAGGGCCCCAAGCCCCCAGAGTAGCTACAGAAGGGTCGGCAACAGAGGACCAGGTAGTCTGTGGGCCTGTCTTGGGAAAGGAAGTGGAGGACCCTAGGGAGGACTGGGTGTCCTGGAGGCTCCCGGGCTGAAGTGAGGGCTGGGAGATCAGGGACCCAGGAGCACTGGAGGAGACCAGAATGGCAGCTGGGGAACACTGGGCTGGGGGAGCTTGCTGCTCTGTGCCTGGGCTAGGGCCATTAGGGAGCGATGCAGGAGATGATGAGTGAGGCGGGAGTTCATGGGTTAACCCACCCAGCACAGAGGAAGAGGCCTGGAGGACTGAGGCAGCGCTGTGACTGCCAATTTGCAAGCAGAGAGGCAGGGAGGCCGGTACCTGTGAGAGGGAAGCCCGTCTATCTTCCATCGATGGCTGCTGGAGCGGGGAGAGACAGTGCTGTGTTGAGAGTGTTGGCAGGGATAGAGGAGGTGCCGTCTGCAGCATCGGCAGATCTGGCAGCACTGCAGAGGCGCGCGCCAGTGCCATCTTGGATCCCTTAGCCTGGAGGGAAGATGAAGCCGAAGACAGAAGATAGCGGACAATATGTGGCTCTGCTAAGGCAGAGGAGGACCCCTCTCGTCCAAGGCGCCGAACTATTGTCACAGGAGAGAACTGAAGGGGTTCTGACCCTCAAAAGATCCAATAAGCTGCTTGGGGTCCAGGAGCTTGCAAAAGGTACGTCTGCATGGCAATATGTTCAAGCCACGCCCCCCTGTCAGTGATTTTCATCAGTGATTAAGTGCTAAAACTAGGACTGGGTTAAAAAGGCAGAAAAGGTACAACTATGTCTATAAGTGGTTAGCACTGCATCCTTGCAGCGCTGGAGTCCTGGGCTTGCATCCCGCCAGGAACAACATCTGCAAGGAGTTTGTATGTTCTCCCTGTGTTTGTGTGGATTTCCTCTCATTCTACAAAGACTTACTCACAGGTATGAAAAAAAAAAAAAAAGTACATTGTGATCCCCTTCACTGCTAAATACAGACGAACACTACAGTGTCATAACAATAGAAAACGGCTTAGAATTAAGACAATCTCTATGATATCATTACATAGAGGGCTTTGAAAAATGTTTAGCAAGCTGGCCATCATCTTGAGGTGAAATCCAATTCTTCACAATCTTAATTTGTCATTATTAAAGCCTAACTAAACTTGTGGACAACTTTTAATTTTCTGGCAGTACATACTTTGTAATATACTTTATTAATAAATGTTGTCTCCTTTCTATGAAATCTTGCATCTCTATATTCTTTCCCTTGTTTCTGCATTGAGAGCTGTTCCTGCCTGTCACTGAGCAACTGTGTATGGAATACTGGACTGTGTAAAATGTAGAGGAAATGATGTTAGGGCAGGGTCACTTCAGTTATATCTCGGACAATACAAACTTCCTTTGGTTCCATATAAAAGAGGAGATTCTCTTCTTTCATATGAAACTGAGGTTGCAGGGATGTCTAAATTATTTCCAGAGATATATCACTGGTTGAAAACATAGTTGGGAATACAATATTTATATGTAGCTGTATAATATATGTAAAATATATAAAAATCCCATTCCCCCTACGCCCAAACAGCAGCACAAGATGGGGTATTCCTGCCCCTGTGTACTGTTAGGACAGGTGGAACTTTTAATAAACTAACTAGTTACCCTCCCATAAAAGGTCCAGGAGACCTCCCCCTCCCTGTGTTTTTTTCTGTCCTGTTACCAGGACAGGTGGAGGGAGAGGTCTCCTCCTCTCCCACACATTTTCTCTTTTTATGGAGGAAATCTCCCTTTTCTAGCCCCCCCCTCCCCCCATCTTGTGCTGCTGCTATCAGGGTCTTACCGGGGGTTTGGGGCTTTCTTTGCCTCCCTGACGGCGCCTCCTGCCTTCTCCGGTCTGGCGCGGCCCCATCTGTGCTACTGCGGGGGGGGGGGGGGGATGGTGAGGCAGCGTATCTGTTCTCGGCGCTGCGGCGCCACTCGTCCGGCTGCCGGGGGGAACTGTAGATGCGGTTCCTTGTTTCGCCGCGGGCACTATTTGCTGGTGCTCCGCGGACTTCCTCTCTTCCCGCGCATGCGCGGGAATCCGGTTCGCGCATGCGCAGACCGTCGTCCCCGCTCGGCCGGACTTTGGGAGCGCTTGAGCAGCGCTCCCACCCCGCTTTTTGTGCTGGATTTAAGGGGATAGTGTCCCCCTCCACTCCATCCTCCTAGCCATCTTAGGCTAGGAATAAAATGGTGCCCCCAAGCCTGGCTCTAGCCGAGGCGCTGGAAGGGGGCGGAGCTAAGGTTCACCCCGCCCCCGTTTCTCCCTATTTCTTCCTGGTCTGCCCAGAGTAGGTTGCCTGTCTGCTTAGCTTGCAGGTTCCTACTCTCCCTGGGCAACCAGAAAGTAGAAGAAAATTTCCTGACACTACAGGTGCTGAAATTCCTTTCAAAAGGTGATGTATGCCCCCTGGTGGGCCCTCAGGGTAGAGGCTGCAAAGGTAAGGGAAATAATGAGTAATATGTTTTTCCTTAGATGTCATCCTCCTCTTCAGTGGCGGATAACCCTAAAAGGAAGGCTTCCAGTAAGCGTCGCCACCTTGCCTGCGCCAAATGCGAAGTCCCCTTACCTGATGGCTACGCTTATCAATGTTGTCGCGGGTGTCGGGGTCCCCCCTCAGAAGACACTTCTGTCCGTGACATGGTCGGTTGGGTAAGGGAATTCGTCGAGGAGTCGATGAAAGAGATGAAATTCTCTATCTCTCAATTGGCCAAGAGACCACGGCTGGATTCGCCTCCTTCTCTCCCACCGATGGAGGGTCTCCAGATCTTGGACGAGGTATCCTCGGCGGAGGACAACCTGGACCCATCTAAGCCGGTATTCTCGGTGGAGAGGATGCCCAAACTGCTAAGAGTGGTTCGGGCTAAGGAGTTGGAGGAGGCGGCTGAGGAGGCTCCATCTACCTCTCTCAGAGCCTTCAGGGCGGACCCAGACTTGGTAAAAAGGCTGGAGGCTGAATGGCGGTTCCCTGAACGCCCATTCATTGCGTCTAGACGCTTTAGGTCTCTTTTTCCCCTATCCGAGGCACAATCCAGCTCCTGGGGCCCTCCGCCCAAGGTTGACATAGCCGTCTCCAAACTGTCAAAGCGCACGGTGGTACCAGCGGAGGATGGCTCTAACCTCCAAGATGTGAAGGATCGCAGGGCGGAGGGGTCCCTGAGGCGTGTATACGCCTCTTCCTCGGCACAGGCCTCAGTGGGCATTGCGGCTAGCGAGGTGGTCGCTAAACTGCGGTCAGACATCTCTAAGCTGGAGAGAGATATTGACTCCGGGGTCCATCGGGACGACTTGCTGTCGGCCATGACAAATATTTCCCTCATGTCTGACTATCTCTCGGAGGCGGCCTTCTACCAGGTCAAGCTGGCCGCAAGATCCATGGCATTGTCCACCGCCGCAAGGCGCCCCCTCTGGCTTAAGCCCTGGAGGGCAGATAATGCCTCCAAGTTTAATTTATGCGCCTTGCCATTCGAGCCCGGCAGGCTATTTGGCAGCGAACTCGACCGGATAATGGAGGGTCTGGCCGATTCAAAGGGTAAGAACCTGCCCCAGTCCACAGGATCCAGGCAACGATCCTTTCGGGGCTACGCCCCCTCCAGAGGCATGTCTAGAGGCCAGTTCCGTAGGCGCCCCTCGGGCCCAAGAGGCGGTCGAGGTTCCTCCCGTGGTGGTGAGAAAAGATCCACCTTCTGACTGTCACGACCCCCTTGCCTGCAGGGCCAAGGTGGGGGGTCGTCTCTCCTTACATTTAACCGCCTGGCACCATCAGATCCAGGATCCTTGGGTTCTCCAACTTATACGGGAAGGCTACAAAATAAACTTCCTTTCCCTTCCTCCAGACAGATGCAGGAGGACCCGCCCTCTTCAGGGCACCAAACAACTTCATCTGCAAAGATCTGTGTTGGAGTATATCGACAAGGCTGCATTGGAACCCGTCCCCCTGAACGAACAAGGGCAAGGCGTCTACTCACCCGTGTTTCTAGTGCCAAAATCGACCGGAGGGTGGCGCATGATTATCGACCTAAGGTATGTAAATCAATTTATCCGCAAGGTCCGGTTCCGGATGGAGACCATAAGGTCGGTTCTCCCTTTTCTGCAGCCAGGAGATCTATTCGTCACCTTGGATTTGAGGGACGCATACCTCCATATTCCTATCTATCCTCCACACAGAAAATATTTACGGATTGCCACATATCTAAACGGAAGATTACATCACTTCCAGTTTACAGCTCTCCCGTTCGGTATAACCTCAGCCCCCCACACCTTTACAAAGGTAGTGGCCCCGGTCATAGCCGCCCTGCGCCTCCAGGGGATATTTATTGTCCCATATCTAGACGATTGGCTAATAAAAGCTCAGTCAAGGGAGCTCCTCGCCACGCAGTTGAGCATCACAGTGGCATTTATAAGCGAACTGGGCTGGCTAGTAAACTGGCAAAAGTCAGTAGTGGTTCCATCTACCCGGATTCAATTCCTAGGGTTCAACCTGGATTCTCTCAGTATGATGATCTCCCTGCCCTCTCCTCGAAAGGAGAAGATTGGTCGAGCGGTTCACTACCTATCCCGAACCAGGGAGGTTACAATCAGGACAGCGATGAAGGTCCTAGGTCTCATGTCCGCGACCATCGAGGCAGTTCCCTGGGCTCTATGGCACATGCGCCCATTACAACTCGAGATCCTGAGAGTATGGAACCACAGTACCATGGGACTTCAGAAGCCTATCCAGCTTTCCATCAGTGCCCGTCGATCACTACAATGGTGGTCCCAACTCAAAGACGGGAGGTCCACGGTCCAGACCTCCTGGACCCTGTTGACCACAGATGCCTCCCTAACAGGCTGGGGAGCGCATCTGGGGGAGACCCTAATACGGGGAACATGGAACCCGCAGGAGAGAACTCGCTCCTCCAATTGGCGAGAACTTACGGCAGTTTTTCTGGCACTACGGACTCTGACTCCCCATCTCCAAGGGAAGGCTGTCAGAGTAAGAACAGACAATTCTACAGCCGTCCAATATATCAACAAACAAGGGGGCACCAAGTCCCCCTCCTTGATGCGGGTGACCGATCTGATATTTTCATGGGCGGAGAAGAATTTGTCCCGGCTGTCAGCGGTACATATCAAAGGCCACCTCAACGTCCTGGCAGATCAACTAAGCAGGGGACTAGTGACAACAGCCGAATGGTCCCTGTCCCCGGAAATTTTCCAACAGCTTACCAGGATATGGGGTCTCCCCGAGGTGGATCTGATGGCCACCCAACACAACGCCAAGGTGGGACGGTTTTGCTCCCTGTACCGGGACGGCAATCCCTTGGCGATCGATGCCCTGTCAATACCCTGGAGCTTCAAACTAGTATACGTTTTTCCTCCCATTCCAATGATTCCCAGGGTGTTGGCAAAACTCAGGCAGGACCAGACATCGGCCATTGTCATCATGCCGTTCTGGCCGAAAAGGGCATGGTTTACCCACCTCATGTTAATGAGTCGAGGGACCTACTGGAGGCTTCCGTGTGTCCAAAACCTGGTAACTCTAAACAGTCAGCTCTGCCAGGATCTGGACAGGTTCAACCTCACTGCCTGGAGGTTGACCGCACCGTACGTGGAGACAGAGGATTGTCCCAGGCCGTTTTAAGAACACTGGCCCACTCTAGAGCGGACTCAACCAATCGTAGTTACCAGAGGATCGCCCAAGTATTTAACGATTGGGGAGCCAGGAGGCAGTGCGATACAACATCTATCGAATCAGTCCTGGAGTTTTTACAAGAAGGGTTGGACAAGGGATTGTCCCCAGCCACCTTGAGAGTACATGTCTCGGCGTTATCCGCTCTATTGGGGACTAGACTGTCTCAGAATCCTCTTATAAGGCAATTCCAGAAAGGGGCCTCCAGGCTCCGACCCCCGGTTCGGCCCCCGGCTCCCCAATGGGACTTAGCTGCGGTCCTGCAAGGGCTATGTGGCCCTCCATTTGAACCTTTAGCTGAAGTGGACTTCAAGTACCTCTCTTGGAAGGTGACTTTTTTGCTGGCGATCACATCTGCCAAGCGAGTGGGTGAGCTCCAGGCCTTGGCGGCATCAGAGCCATACACAGTCTTTTTTCCAGACAGAGTCCAGCTTAGGTTTGTTCAAGGTTTTCTGCCCAAGGTTCCGTCAGTGGAAAATATAAACCAGACTATAACCTTGCCCACTTTTTTCCCCTCTCCCTCCTCGGAGTGGGAGGAGAGGATGCATAGTCTGGATCTGGTGCGAACATTGCAAGTATACCTGGACCGAACAGGCCCATTCCGTAAGTCAGAAAACCTGCTCATCAATTTTTTTGGTCACAACAGAGGTGTCAAGGCATCCAAACCCACTCTGTCGAGGTGGATCAGAGAAGCCATCTCAGTGGCCTTACAGTCACAAGGGCTGCAGGTTCCGGAATTTTTGCGAGCCCACGCTACCAGGTCGGTGGCTGCATCATGGGCAGAGAGGCAATCCCTCTCAGTAGACCAAATCTGTGCGGCTGCATCTTGGTCTTCCCACTTGACGTTCGCCAGACACTATAGGTTAGACTGGCATGTTTCCAAGGCAAAATCTTTTGGTTATTCTATCCTGACCTCTGCTTGTCAGGATCGCCCTCCCTAGAAGGGGTATTACTTGTTAAGTCCCCATCTTGTGCTGCTGTTTGGGCGTAGGGGGAATGGAAGATTATGTAGATAATCTGTTTTCCCTTAGCCCAAACAGCGGCACAAAGCTCCCTCCCTTTCTTGTTAAAGGATAAATTATTATAGTCGGTATGGTACTTGGAGACTAACACAGGGAGGGGGAGGTCTCCTGGACCTTTTATGGGAGGGTAACTAGTTAGTTTATTAAAAGTTCCACCTGTCCTAACAGTACACAGGGGCAGGAATACCCCATCTTGTGCCGCTGTTTGGGCTAAGGGAAAACAGATTATCTACATAATCTTCCATTCTCGACTCTGTTTTTAACCAGTGATATCTCTGGAAATAATTTAAATAACACTTTAACCATAGTGTCATCTGAAAGAAGAGAAACTCAAAAGCACGTTTGTATGTTTTATAATGTCGAGATATAATAATAATATTTTAATTATAAGAAAACAATAATTAATTAATAAATAAATGAATAAAGTTAGGTTTGAAGTTAGGTATGAGATAACTCATATGGTCGGCAGACACCACATTACCCATCTGGTCTGCAAATCATCACAGAGTGAAAAAACTTGAAGAGAAGAACATGTTGCTTCACTCTGTTCTTTTTTTAAGGTGTGGACAGCACTAGTTTGTTTTACGGTTCACCATTTTTATCTTTTTTTTATACAAGAATCTAATAAAATCCCAGAGACAAAAAAATATATTTAGTAACATAGTAACTCCAACTGTTACCGGTAGATAACCCATCTGGTTGCCAGATGCCAAATCACCCATCTAGTCTGAGGATCATCATCACAGAGTGAAATACATCTCACTTCCTACTGTTATTTTTTTGGGTTCTCTCACACACACACACACACGCACACACACACACATATATATATATATATATATATATATATATATATATATATATACTTGATAAAGTAATACTTGATACTAAATATTTGCAAGTCAAATTTATTTATGAAATAAGATAATTGTCTATAAAATGATGGTAGTCTCATGTTCGAAGCTGTAGTGGTTGGTGAGATGTGGAGCCTGACAAGTCAAAAGTTTAAAACATTGTTACCCTTTTGCTCTCAGTGTAGTTGTTGGAAACTAATGTAATTTTCTATGTGTAATGACTCAGATAAGTGGTTACAATATTAGAGTAAAAGGATAAGTGTATTTAAGAAAACTGTACAATTGAAAGGGGGTCTAGTACTCTGTTGGTCCTTCTGAAGGCTGGATAGTAGATGAGATATGGTTGGACATGGAGGTTTACATGTTCTGTATAATATCCTATGGCACATTTGCTCACAGACGTTTCAGCTGGTCCTGTAGCTCTAGCACACTCACAGCTTGAGAAACCCTTGTGGTGGAGCATTATCCTGCTGAAAAGCCTGCCAGATGGAAGCTTTGCCAAGAGAGGCACTACATGTGACCACAAGATGTCCTGCGTGTATTGTTATGGTGTTAGCGTCCTTTAAATCACTAGTAGGAGTGACCAACTGTCATATGCAATATTTCTCCAGATCATCACATCCACAGTTGGGACAGTGTGCTGCTCCACAGCAACCAGGGAACTGAAGAGCTCACCATGAGACCTCGATACTTTAACCTAAGTGTAATAAAGGTGCCAATTGTGTCTGGATGGTAGACAAGCAATCTGTAGGACTGCTAGGTTTCAGAAATCAGGTTCAGCTTGGGACTCCCCTTGTCAGGGCGGGAGTCATTATACGTGGAACAGAGGGACGGTTACCCAGGGATATCTAGGGTTTTGATAGTTCGCTGGTGTCATCTTTATTAAAGAGGACCTTTCATCAGATCGGGCACAGGCAGTTCCATATACTTCTAGAAAGCCGACAATGCGCTGAATTCAGTGCACTATCGGCTTTCCCGATCTGTGACCCAGGTAAAGAGCTATCGGTCCCGGTACCGTAGCGCTTTACAGTAATAAGGGCGTTCCTGACAGTCAGTCAGGTACATCCTTCTCCACAGCAGCGCCTATCGCGCTGTACAGTGTGAGTGGGGAGGAACGCCCCCTCCCTCTGCTCACAGTGCTCGTCCATAGACGAGTATTATCACGAGGGGAGGGGGGTGTTCCTCCCCGCTCGCACAGTACAGTGCGATAGGCACTGCTGTGGAGAAGGATGTACCTGAATGACTGTCAGAAACGCCCTTCTGACTGTAAAGCACTACGGTACCGTGTGTATGTATGTGCAATATGTATGTTTATATGTGATATAATTGAAAACTAAAAAATAAATAAATGAAAAAATCATATTTAAAAAAATATATATATATACAGAAATTGTGTAATGCTATGTTTACCTTCTGAATAAAGTACAATATGTGATGAATAAAAAATGTCAGATTTATTTGGATGTTCAATGCCTTTACAGGGTTATTCTCTGATAAAGGCACCTATGCCATATTTCCAAAATCTGTCTTGGTCACTAAGGCTTAATGACAAACACTGCACAACCTAAGATCAAAGATAACCATTAATAAACTTTAACATTAAAAAAATAAAACCCAATGAGCTATAATCCCAAATTATTCTAACATCATAACTGCAGAACAAAAACAGAAAAGTTACAAGGAAAAACTGTGACATCACACGAGAACACAACTTAGAAATAAAGATAAACATTACTGTGACAGCATTACAACACAACTTATAATATACATACTATAACGTAATATACTTCTGTGAATTGACTGCAATACAGCGCATGATAGGAACACAGACAAACATTAAAATGACATTATCATTATGATAACAAAACAAATCTTCAGAGGTTCACCCAATGATGACATCTTAATAGATTGCTGTCTAGTAATAAGAACACTGGTTCTTTATAGTGTATTTTTTTTTTTAGACGGTGAAGAATGGAAACCCGAGTGCTGGTGTGAATTTAGTGTAGGTTGCAAGAGCCCTGGATGCCATAGACCTGGATGGGGCAGTATTAATGGTGGGTGCAAGAGATGTATGACTTTGTGGCCCAACAGTCCCCAGGGACTGTCAGCTAGCCACAAGATGAGAGAGTTGCCTCTCCATATTGGTGAATGTGTACTGATGAGAGATCTGTCTACTTGAGGGAATGGGACATTGAGGTAGAAATTGGAGCCAATCCCATATACAGTAGTCTGCCTAACTATCCTGTGATTGCCCATATACAGGGTGTACTCTGAGGAGTCGTCAAAGACTGCTTGAGTGGTATACTGTAATATGTTGCAGTATATGACAGGAGAAAACAACATGGGGAAATTGACGAGCTGGCCTACATTTCCCCCAGACAAAACAGCCCAGTGGTTAGTGAGCCTCAGTTATGAAAAAGAGTGCGCTTAATCATATATGAGACACACCCTTTGCTGGCTCGGGGGCTCTGAAGACTGTCATGAGTAACTCCAGTCTTCATAAATCTGCCCCTTTGTCTCTCCGTATTTACAAGAAAAGGCAACATCAGCTCATTTGCAAAATAGAATTAGTAGTGACACTGTCAAGGAAAGTGAGCAAGATCATCCTACGTCTTCTCCCCATGATCTTCCTTCAAGGAAGGCCACATCTACATCTCTATCACGTCTGCTTCTCTTCCTCCTTCTCCATTCAAATGTCAGGAATTCACTATGGAATGTGTGTCCAGGGAATAGCAATATGTACCGTGATCTGATGGTTTTACAATGTAACTCACACCTGGCCTGGTTCCTGGCCATGCAGACACTACCGTGCCATTCAGCTTCAATTGAGGATTTATAGCCACTATTATTTCTCTAAGTAAGCTGTTCCCAATTTGTATTACCATGTGTAGGAGAACATAGGCCTTCTTTGTGGGCAGCGACAATGCATGGCTTTCAAAACTCACTTGGTTAATGTTTTGAGTGGCAGCAGCCAGTCCAGGCCAGGTGCTAGTACCACCCCATTTGTGCAGGCTCAGTTACAACACCAAGCAGGACCCACCAGCCTCTTCCACTTCCTCATTGAGCCACTTCCTGCCCCCAACTTCACAAGGTCAAGCCGTTGCTTCCTCTCCCTTGCTTCATGGGTGTAAGGTGAAGAACTGGCATGCAATTTTACAGCTGATGAGCCTGGATCAAAGAAGCTCACAGCACACTGGAGAGTGTTAGAAATGACAATGGTATGAATATTGTGGCTGACAGGGGTGAAGCCCACAAGCCCACAAGCTGCTATTGTCACACAATAAACATACACAATATAGAAAATTATAAAAAAAAAAATTAAGAATTTTTCTTACTGTATTACTTCAGTATCAGAGATCAACAATACGGCATTAACAATAAAAGCATCTTCACACATCTTCTGCTTGGTGGATGGACGAGCCCACATGACCCCCATTCTCTTTAATAGGATCACCACAGATACTGAGTACTGGACTTCGGCTATCTTTGGCATTCCCATCAAGGCAGATGGGAGTGCCAAAGATAGCTGTGTCCGTTACATTTTGCATTGATTTAAATGGACATCGGGTGCGTTCTTTTACTGTCGGTGGGTGCCCTTAACTGTCTGTTCCCAAAGATGTCCAACTTTTCAAGCAGACAGCAAAACCCAACATGTAGGTTTTTGGTGTCCGCTTCGGGCCCTGGCCTACAAGTCTATATGTAGCAATCAGTTATATTGTAGATAAAAGGCATGAGAAATTATTTAGGTCATATCTGACCATATTACAAGAATACTTCACTGATATTCCAATTTGAGCTGTGTCTGGCTCACTGGGCTCTGGCTACAGCCAACAGCCACACCACACGGCTGTGAGAGTCAGTTTCAGGTTATGAATGTGCGCTACAGATAGCCTCCCAAACTGTTGTTCCAGGTCCAACACACAACATACATCAAAGAGATAAGGAAAATACTTAGGTGAGCTATTATGAATACTTTACATTTAAGTTGTTGGTTTGCAATTTGATATCTTGATTTATTTTTTAGCTATAAAATACATTTTCGGATCGGGGGTATATTGGTCATATTCCTTGTGGGAGTTAGCCAGAACAGAATATCACATTCCTAAACTTAACAATGTCTTTGTTGTGCTAGGACATCTTTTTCCCAGATGTCAAGCTTGCATTTGTACCAAGTCTGACCACATCTTTCCCCTAAGGGAAAGCCAAATCAATGTGTGACTAAATGTACATCCAACATTTATTTGCAAGGGACAATATTCTGTGTCCTTTTTTCCTCTGTTAATATTTATTTTTTGCTCTTGAAAGTCATTGAAGTTTCCATTTAGTGAAACTATGATTAATTACATTTAACAGCTATTGGTGATTGTTCACACTGTTTATTCATTAAACATGGAAATAACTTAAGACGATCTGTCATCTCTCCTGACATGTCTGTTTAAGTAAATACTTTCATTTCCAATGATTTAACAATTCTTGAGAATCATTTATTAGAAGTCTGTGTTGTTCTTCCTGGATACAGTATATATGAAAGATTGTGAATTTATGTACTGGATAAGTGGTGACATTTTATGTTCTCTTTATATGCAAACAAATGTTATTAAATTGTGCCCTTGAGGTAAGGAAATCGGACTTAAAGATTCTGAGAGTTTTCTCGAAGCTGGATTTCCAGGCAGCTACTAGAAGTGGTTAAATATGATAATGGAATGATCGGGTTCATTTGAATCTGAAGCGAGTTTCATTGCTGTGAGGATGACCCAAAACCTGAGGCCTCTCAATTATTGTTACAAGGACGACCCAAAATCTGAAGTATATCAATCATTGCTGCGAGGATGACCCAAAACCTGAAGAATATCAATCATAGCTGCGAGGATGGCCCAAAACCTGAAGCATATCAATCATTGCTGCGAGGATGACCCAAAACCTGAAGAATATCAATCATAGCTGCGAGGATGACCCAAAACCTGAAGAATAGCAATCATACCTGCGAGGATGGCCCAAAACCTGAAGCATATCAATCATAGCTGCGAAGATCACCTAAAACCTGTAGCATACCAATCATTGCTGCGAGGATGACCCAAAACCTGAAGAATATCAATCATTACTGCTGGGGAAGACCCAAAACCTGAAGCATATCAATCATTGATGCCAGGGAAGATCCAAAACCTGAAGCCTATCAATCATTGCTGCGAGGATGACCCAAAACCTGAAGAATAGCAATCATACCTGCGAGGATGGCCCAAAACCTGAAGCATATCAATCATTGCTGCAAGGATGACCCAAAACCTGAAGCCTATCAATCATTGCTGTGAGGGTGACCCAATTATTGTTGCAAGTATAAAGCTTGTAAAGGTTGAAAGCAGTTGGAGGACTGCAGAGAAATCTTCAGGAGAGCCCAAAGGCAAAAGCCAACTAATTTGGGAAATGGGGAAGTTATGGGGTAATCTTAATTTTGGAAAATGCTACTGAATGTCAAACACCAACTGCTTGAATTTCACATAGTCCACAGCCTGTATTTTCACTAGGAAATAGAAAATGGCACAAACTGTGCGGTCAGAAAGAAGCAGAATTTTTACATTATGGAGTTACTACATTAAAGAGGATCTTATGAAGTTGTAGCTTTACTAGATAATTCTATAAAATTTGTGCTTCAGAATCATAGCACATGGCCGTCACCAGAACACACTGCCTTTAGCCTTTCGCAATTTCACAGAAAGGATCCAATATTTGTTAATATTACATAATTTACTAATGATACAACTAATGCCAGGAAATCAAAAGTTGTCTGAAAGTTTTGTTACGCTTTAAGCAAAAACTCATGGGACAGACAATTTTAAATAGCAAATTGGCAACCCAGTGAGTGGGAATGTAGAAACTGAAAAACCTAGGAGTCCACAACAGGAGAGGTTTAACCTATGCAGGGTGTGGGTGAGAAGCGTCAGATGAAGTAGCAGGACTAGTTCCTAGTTTTGCAAAGAATGCATGGACAAGCACACAAGGAGCCACAAGGAAAGGGAAGTATACACCTAAAACCTCACGCCAAAATGAATTTGATGTAAAACATGTTTCTTGTGGTTCATGGCCTTCTCTTTGCATACGCATTGATTTACTGAACAGATTGGAAAAAATAAAGTTTCTTAGATGACTACCATCAAATTCTTAGTTTCTGCCTTATTCAAGAGAGAAACAGCAATAAACTGTTTTTGATAGGATTAGGGCTAGTTCACATGGAGTTCCGTGTGTACACATTGGATTAGGCCCAAATGAATGGGCTGGAGACTCGTGCTGCGGACGCTGCGGTTGATTTAGCAGCAAGATAGGGCAGCTCGCTTCTTTTTTCTGCTACTAGCTAGCGGAAAAAAAGAAGCGAGCGGATCCCATTGAAGTCAATGGTAGCAGTGTATTTTGAGGCAGATTCCACGTCAAAATCTGCTGCCAACTTGCCCCATGTGAACTAGCCCTTACACTCTTACATACACGTACTAATGTATATCACTAGTCAATGTTTAAGTAGTAAGCACTGGATGGTTCAGGGGTCGGCAACCCCCAGCACATGTGCCAAGAGTGGCATGCATGCTACATTTGCCTAGCTCGGCAGATTGTGCTGGGTAGAAGCAAGTAAATGCCAGAATGGGTTAACTCCACTCACAAAGATCAGACAAGGAGCAAGCAAGTGGACAGTGAGTTATCTGAAGAGAAAGTTCTCAAGCTAGCGCTGCGTCAAGTCAGGGAAGGAGCAAACCAATACTTTTGTCTCCACATTTTTCGGGCAGAAACTGGGCAGCCTTCATTATAGTCTATGGGGTCTGCAGGTAACTGCTTTTTAAGCGGATTAGGAAGCCTGAGTGCATGTGTGAACCTAGCGTCAGTGGAATTAACCCTTGCTGCAGTTTGCTTTGCCAGTCTGTATTCAGCTACAGATGGTAAGTGATTTATTCACTAGTATGGGTATTCTGTCTTGTGTAACATTCGGAGGGAGTATGCTGTACCCAGGAGGCTAGAACCCCGAGGGTGTTACAGGGCATTGTCAGCTGTAACATACGGCTGACACTCGCAGGGCATGGTGCGCACACAGGTTCTGTCTGCGCACCACGCAGCCGCCGTAGTACTGAGTTAGTTATGTAGGTAGGTAGATAGGGCTAGTAGGGGAGGAGAGGAGGAAGTGAAAGGGGATCTGAGTTAACTGCAATGAATTATGGTAGTTGTAGTCTAAGACAGCAGGAAGCTACCCATGTAAACAAATGCAGAGGACACCAGGGAAAGCCAGAAATCACTCAAAACACTGCTAAGGGTCAGTGCACACTGAGTTCTTTGGCGCTGATTTTCAAGCTGAATCTGCCTCAAAATCAGCCTCCAAAAAAAGCTTCCCATTAGAGTTCTATTGGGAGGTTTTTTTGGAGGCTGATTTTGAGGCTGATTCAGCGTCAAAATCAGCGCCAAAAAACTCCATGTGCACTGACGCTAAGGGTCCATTTACATGGAGGAAAATGGTGAGGAATTTGATGTGGAATTTCGGCACTGAAAAAAAGCCTCCCATTGACTAAAAGGGTTCCTTTGTCTGCTAAAGGAACCCATTGAAGTCAATGGGAGGCTTTTTGGCCTCTGTGTGAATGGACCATTAGGGTATTTAGGTGGACTTATTAAGCTATTAATAACACTAACATATCTTTTTAAAAAATATTTTGCCCAGAAAAACCATTTAAGTTAAAATCTAACTTTTACTTTGTCTTTATTAAAATATAGAGCTCATAAATATAAATAAAAAATAAATAGTATCGGTCCGATAGGATCCGTAAATGCACTCACAGTTTCTAAACCAGATAAATGATAGCTGGCCACTACCAATTTCCTATAAAATAAGGGATGGCCACTGAATAGGATGGGCTCCCATACTCTTTTCACAGTGTGTTTTTG
The DNA here is from genome assembly GCF_031893055.1 of Leptodactylus fuscus. Classification (NCBI taxonomy): domain Eukaryota; kingdom Metazoa; phylum Chordata; class Amphibia; order Anura; family Leptodactylidae; genus Leptodactylus; species Leptodactylus fuscus. The sequence continues at coordinate 124,573,912 of NC_134267.1, read as the reverse complement.
CAGCGATCGCTGCGTAGGGTCTTATCCTAAAAAGGCAAAATTCTTGGAGATCGCTGTGTGTCAAACATTTAACCTTTTTTAAATCAGAAACAGCAATGATAAAGGAATGAGCGAATAAAAGACACTGGGATTGTGTGAGAACTTTTATACAAATGAAAAAAATGAGAAACCACAGCAGATAGAGCCACACTAATTTTACGTCCAGATTTTATTGTGTCTTGAGTATGTCTTTTCATTTTGCTATTATACAGTAACAGCTGATCTTTCTTATTTGTTTTCTGCCTAGACATTCCCATAAAAAAACCTTGGAATTCAGCCACATAAAACCAAATAATCTACAAACATGGCTCATGAAAGATGCTTAAAATATTCATGATATTTTGCTGCGCTATAAATCAGGTTTCTGTCTTAACTGTTACAGAAAACAACATCATGTTCCTCTGCAAAAGCGAGCAAATTAATTCTGACAGCTAACTAAGAACAAGTTATGCATTCCATACAACAAAATCCAATCTGATATTAGAAGAAATAGGAGAAGCTAAATATAGTAAAATTTACTGCTAAGTGCATTTATCTAATATGAAACATGTTTAGAACTGGAGAACTGCTTTGTAGAATGTTTTGTGGCACATGGGGCAAACAAAATAATTCTCCAGCGCAGCAGGTAATGGACGGCCCTAAGCTTTCCAATATTGTCATGTACTCATGGGAATAACAGCGCTGACAAGGTGATAAATCACACAAATATAATTTATATCATACAGTTAGGGATGTGCATAGAACAGAGGGGACTCCATAGTAAAGATCAAAATGAATTTGATTTCCTTTCCATACTTTTTAATGACTTTTGGGACGATCCCTTACCCCCTTGCTTCTTTTCTTTAAGGCCGGCTGCAGCAAATAAGTGCTGTGGGATAAACCGTGGCGACAACACATCGCAGTACTTCCCACAATGCTTTTCACAGAAAGTCTGCAGAGGTTTCCTCTATGGACTTTCTGCTTCCATTATACCTATATGGAACCCATCAGCATTTCTGTAGGTATAATTGACATGCTGCAATTTCCAAATCCACAAAGGTTTTGGAAAATGCAGCGTCTATTTTTCTGCCATGTGTAGATGGAATTTACTGGAATGTAAAATGCCACGTGGGGCCCCTGCTTAAAGAAGGTTGGAAGGTAAGCTCAGTGGAGATCAGTGGAGGGCCAATTGCAACTATCTGCAATGCAATCTCCATTCAGACTGGGGCACGAAATATTCTGTTCTTCCTGACTGCACAATCACAACTGCTGATTCTGGAAACATTGAATGAAATAGCAGGACAAAACTTGATGAACAGCCATTTTAACTCCCCCTTCCTGTGCTTGTGCAATGAGAAGGATCAGTGAACTTTGAACCTCCATTCTAGAGATCAGTGGAGGTCCCAGTGGTGAGGCCACACAGATCAACATATCAATAGATGATTACATTTCATTTGGTTTTAAAATTTTTCAAAAACAAATCTGTAGGCCCTGAGTATACCACTTATAAATTAAATTATAAATAGTATAAATTTTCAAATCTGTACATAAAGTTTTACATTGTTTTCGCGAACTAAAATGTTCATTATGCCAAATTGTGTCATCCAAACATCAGGCACCCTTTGTTTTTAGCATTTGAAACAGCATAAGATGTAAGACTATTGATTATATGAAGAAAACACAATTGATTAAGTATACTTCATATTATACTATATATATATATATATATATATATATATATATATATATATATATATATATATATATATATCTAGGTATGGGCCTCAGTGTCAATACTGGAATTGCCTGTAACACAATCATATGGGAGTACCCTTAATCTCCAGTAGGGTCAACCCTTCAGCCTTTGAATTCCTTTGATTCGAAAGGTTAAATGACATAGATCAGGGTTTCTCAGATTTCCACTTTGGTTAAGTGGTAGCCAGACTTTCCCCTTATTACACAAGCACACTTATTGTACTGAGTGGATGATGTGTGAGTTCAGGAAAAAGGCTGGTTACAATTACATTAGAAATGTAGATATTTAACATATATATGTAAAGCATAACTAAACTTTTTTCATAAATTCATAGTTAGGTGAAGATTTCTTTACGTATTTGCCTCCTTCTGCCACTGATCAAGTCTATACAACAGAAGTCTATGGAGGGGAAAAGAAGAAGAGAGCGCCTCTAAGCAGAGGGACATCTCCACTGTAGCAAGACTGTCACAACGCAGCTGGTTTATCAGGAATGACTATCCAGCCTTCTACTGCCAGAAATGATACGTTTACTGCTGTAGATGGTCAAATATTTCTGTTTCTCTCCTTCTCTTTGTTCCCCTATCCCTCTCCATAGAATTCACTGTAATTTGACATTGCTTGTGTAAGAAGTAATAGTTAAAAATGCATTTTTATTTAGTAAAAGAAAAAATATATATCCTTGTACCGTGTTAGCCAGTGGATATAAAATGAAAGAAATTTTCTGAGAGAAGTCCTCAGTAGTTGATACCTTTTTTAATGGCTAACTCAAAAAGTTTTTTGATGACATATTTCGAGCTTTCGGGACTACTATAAAGGTCCCTTCATCAGGATGGTATAACACAATGTCTGAAGGTAGGCATATATATATACAGAGAAATGGAGTGTTAGATGCAAAATAGATGGAAAACAGAACATAAACAGTTTTAAAAAAAAAACACATATATATCAGTTCGCAGGAAAGTTCTCTGGGTTTATGGCTTCTTTGATCAGTGACGTGGTGTCTAGTGGTTATAAAAGGCCATAAAACCCTGGGCCCTGTTTAAACCTTGTTGGAGAGTGCGAAAGGTCTTCATAAGTTTAAATTCCCATATGAGGCGATCTTTTCTGTCTCTGAAATTCCCCCTTAGTACCAGGATCTTCATATCCTGGGTCATATTATGATTTTGATTACAGAAGTGTTCTGGCACCGGGAGGTCCATTCTTTGCTCTCTAATCGTATGTCTGTGTGAGTTCATCCTCATCCTAAGTGACTGTCCTGTCTCACCTACATACAGGCCCTCAGGACACTTAGTACACAATATCAAATACACTACATTAGGTGTGCTGCAGGTTCACTTCACCTGCAGAAAAGATCGCCTCATATGGGAATTTAAACTTATGAAGACTAGAGATGAGCGAACACTAAAATGTTCGAGGTTCGAAATTCGATTCGAACAGCCGCTCAATGTTCGTGTGTTCGAATGCGTTTCGAACCCCATTATAGTCTATGGGGAACAGATACTCGTTAAGGGGGAAACCCAAATCCGTGTCTGGAGGGTCACCAAGTCCACTATGACACCCCAGGAAATGATGCCAACACCTCTGGAATGACACTGGGACAGCAGGGGAAGCATGTCTGGGGGCATCTAACACACCAAAGACCCTCTATTACCCCAACATCACTGCCTAACAACTACACACTTTACACACTCAATACCACCTCTCTGACAGTAGGAAAACACCTTGAAACATGTGTATTTGGCACTTGCAGTGAGGAGAGCTTGTCACCAGCAGTGAATTTGGCCCTTGTAGTAAGTTGAGGTTGGCACCAACATTTGTTTTGAAAATCAGGGTGGATTGAGCCTCTAACCAGCAGAGTTTGGGCAAATTCATGGTGGAGGGAGCCTCTAAACACCCCAGTTTGGGCAAATTCATGGTGGAGGGAGCCTCTAAAAACCCCAGTTTGGACCAATTCATGGTGGAGGGAGCCTCTAACCAGCCCAGTTTGGGCAAATTCATGGTGGAGGGAGCCTCTAAAAAACCCAGTTTGGACCAATTCATGGTGGAGGGAGCCTCTAACCAGCCCAGTTTGGGCAAATTCATGGTGGAGGGAGCCTCTAAACAGCCCAGTTTGGGCAAATTCATGGTGGAGGGAGCCTCTAAACAGCCCAGTTTGGACCAATTCATGGTGGAGGGAGCCTCTAAAAAACCCAGTTTGGACCAATTCATAGTGGAGGAAGCCTCTAAACAGCCCAGTTTGGGCAAATTCATGGTGGAGGGAGCCTCTAACCAGCCCAGTTTGGACCAATTAATGGTGGAGGGAGCATCTAAACAGCCAAGTTTTGGGAAATTCATGGTGGAGGGAGCCTCTAACCAGCCCAGTTTGGACCAATTCATGGTGGAGGGAGCCTCTAACCAGCCCAGTTTGGGCAAATTCATGGTGGAGGGAGCCTCTAAACAGCCCAGTTTGGACCAATTAATGGTGGAGGGAGCCTCTAACCAGCCCAGTTTGGACCAATTCATGGTGGAGGGAGCCTCTAACCAGCCCAGTTTGGGCAAATTCATGGTGGAGGGAGCCTCTAAAAAACCCAGCTTGGACCAATTCATGGTGGAGGGAGCCTCTAACCAGCCCAGTTTGGGCAAATTCATGGTGGAGGGAGCCTCTAAACAGCCCAGTTTGGGCAAATTCATGGTGGAGGGAGCCTCTAAACAGCCCAGTTTGGACCAATTCATGGTGGAGGGAGCCTCTAAAAAACCCAGTTTGGACCAATTCATGGTGGAGGGAGCCTCTAAACAGCCCAGTTTGGGTAAATTCATGGTGGAGGGAGCCTCTAACCAGCCCAGTTTGGACCAATTAATGGTGGAGGGAGCCTCTAAACAGCCAAGTTTTGGGAAATTCATGGTGGAGGGAGCCTCTAACCAGCCCAGTTTGGACCAATTCATGGTGGAGGGAGCCTCTAACCAGCCCAGTTTGGGCAAATTCATGGTGGAGGGAGCCTCTAAACAGCCAAGTTTTGGGAAATTCATGGTGGAGGGAGCCTCTAACCAGCCCAGTTTGGACCAATTCATGGTGGAGGGAGCCTCTAACCAGCCCAGTTTGGGCAAATTCATGGTGGAGGGAGCCTCTAAAAAACCCAGTTTGGACCAATTCATGGTGGAGGGAGCCTCTAACCAGCCCAGTTTGGGCAAATTCATGGTGGAGGGAGCCTCTAAACAGCCCAGTTTGGGCAAATTCATGGTGGAGGGAGCCTCTAAACAGCCCAGTTTGGACCAATTCATGGTGGAGGGAGCCTCTGAAAAACCCAGTTTGGACCAATTCATGGTGGAGGGAGCCTCTAAACAGCCCAGTTTGGGCAAATTCATGGTGGAGGGAGCCTCTAACCAGCCCAGTTTGGACCAATTAATGGTGGAGGGAGCCTCTAAACAGCCAAGTTTTGGGAAATTCATGGTGGAGGGAGCCCCTAAAAACCCCAGTTTGGACCAATTCATGGTGGAGGGAGCCTCTAAACAGCCCAGTTTGGGCAAATTCATGGTGGAGGGAGCCTCTAACCAGCCCAGTTTGGACCAATTAATGGTGGAGGGAGCCTCTAAACAGCCAAGTTTTGGGAAATTCATGGTGGAGGGAGCCTCTAACCAGCCCAGTTTGGACCAATTCATGGTGGAGGGAGCCTCTAACCAGCCCAGTTTGGGCAAATTCATGGTGGAGGGAGCCTCTAAAAAACCCAGTTTGGACCAATTCATGGTGGAGGGAGCCTCTAACCAGCCCAGTTTGGACCAATTAATGGTGGAGGGAGCCGCTAAACAGCCCAGTTTGGACCAATTCATGGTGGAGGGAGCCTCTAACCAGCAGAGTTGGTGGAAATCAGGGTGGAGGGAGCCTCTAACCAGCAGAGTTGGGGGAAATCAGGGTGGAGGGAGCCTAGTATTAGCAGAATTGTGCAACGCTTATGGTGGATGAGTATGAGGATGCGGAGGAATTGGAGAGGTTGAGTACAGACATGGAGTTTCATGTTGGGGTGCTTTACACAGGTGGGCACAAAAATGACGGCTCTACCCAGTGGTGGTTCATTTTTATCAAAGTGAGCCGGTCGGCACTCTCAGCTGACAGACGGGTGCGCTTGTCAGTGATGATGCCACCGGCTGCACTGAACACCCTCTCAGATAGGACGCTGGCAGCAGGACAGGACAGCACCTCCAAGGCATATAGGGCAAGTTCAAGCCACAGGTCCAACTTCGACACCCAATACGTGTAGGGCGCAGAGGGGTCGGAGAGGACAGGGCTGTGGTCGGAAAGGTATTCCCGCAACATGCGCCTATACTTCTCACGCCTGGTGACACTAGGACCCTCCGTGGCGGCACTTTGGCGAGGGGGTGCCATCAAGGTGTCCCAGACCTTAGACAGTGTGCCCCTCGTTTGTGTGGACCGGTGAGAACTTGGTTGCCTACTGGAGGAACTGCCCTCCCTGCCGCCAACGTCACATGCTGGAAACATCTCCATCATATTCTGCACCAATTGCCTGTGGCAAGCATTGATGCGATTGGCCCTCCCCTCTACCGGAATAAAAGACGAGATGTTGTTTTTATACCGGGGGTCAAGGATAGCAAAGATCCAGTACTGGTTGTCCTCCATGATTTTGACAATACGCTTGTCGGTTGTAAAGCACCCCAACATGAACTCAGCCATGTCTGCCACAGTGTTAGTTGGCATGACTCCTCTGGCCCCACCGGAAAGTTCAATCTCCATTTCCTCCTCATCCTCCATGTCTACCCATCCGCGCTGCAACAATGGGACGATTCGAAGTTGCCCGGAAGCCTCCTGTATCACCATCACATCATCGGACAACTCTTCTTCCTCCTCCTCCTCCTCCTCCATTAAACGCAGTGAAGCGGACAGATGTGTGGACCTACTCTCCAGCTGTGACGGATCGGATGCTATCCCTAACTCCTCTGTGTGATCTGAGTTATCCCTGATGTCAATCAGGGATTCTCTCAGAACACACAAGAGCGGGATTGTAAGGCTCACCATCGCATCCTCAGAGCTCACCCTCCTTGTGGACTCCTCAAAGACCCGTAGGATGTCACAAAGGTCTCTCATCCATGGCCACTCATGGATGTGAAACTGAGGCAGCTGACTTTGTGGCACCCTAGGGTTTTGTAGCTGGTATTCCATCAAAGGTCTCTGCTGCTCAACCACTCTATTCAACATCTGAAACGTTGAGTTCCAGCGTGTGGGGACGTCGCACAAAAGCCGGTGTTGTGGCACATGCAGGCGTTGCTGGAGAGATTTTAAGCTAGCAGCGGCTACTGTCGACTTGCGAAAGTGGGCGCACATGCGCCGCACTTTCACCAGTAGCTCTGGAACATTGGGGTAGCTCTTTAGGAAACGTTGCACCACTAGGTTGAAGACGTGGGCCAGGCATGGAACATGTTGGAGTCCGGCAAGCTCCAGAGCTGCTACCAGGTTCCGGCCGTTATCACAAACGACCATGCCTGGGCCCAGGTGCAGCGGCTCAAACCATATTGCCGTCTCATCGAGGAGGGCATCCCTCACCTCGGAGGCAGTGTGCTGTCTGTCCCCCAAGCTGATCAGCTTCAGCACAGCCTGCTGACGTCTACCAACGCCAGTGCTGCAACGTTTCCAACTCGTAGCTGGGGTCAATCTAACAGCGGAGGAGGAGGCGGTGGCGGAGGAGGAGGCGGTGGCGGAGGAGGAGGCGGTAGAGGAGGAGGAGGAGGGGGGTGTTCTTCTCGTGTCCCTGCCAGGAATGTTAGGCGGGGAGACGAGGTACACCGGGCCAGTTTGGGAAGCAGTCCCAGCCTCAACTACATTCACCCAGTGTGCCGTCAGTGAAATGTAGCGTCCCTGTCCGCATGCACTTGTCCACGCGTCGGTGGTCAAGTGGACCTTTGTGCAAAGCGCGGAACTAAGGGCCCGCCTGATGTTGAGTGACACGTGCTGGTGCAAGGCGGGGATGGCACACCGGGAGAAGTAGTGACGGCTAGGGACGGCATAGCGAGGTGCCGCAGTTGCCATCAGGTCCAGGAAGGCGGGAGTTTCAACAAGCCGGAACGCCAACATCTCCTGGGCCAGCAGTTTAGCGATGTTGGCGTTCAAGGCTTGCGCGTGTGGGTGGTTAGCAGTGTATTTCTGCCGCTGCTCCAATGTCTGAGAGATGGTGGGTTGTTGTAAAGAAGCGCCTGATGGTGCCTTTGATGGTGCAGGAGAAGGAGATAAGACAGGAACAGGGGAGGATGAGGGAGAAGTCAACAAAGTGGCGGAGGCAGATGAAGTGGTGTCCTGGCTCGTCCTCTGGAGTGCATCGCCAGCACAGTCAGCAGTGGCAGTGGCAGAGGCAGAGGCAGTGGCAGTGGCGTGAACGGCAGGCGGCCTTTGTCCTGCCGTTGCTGCCTGCCACTGATTCCAGTGCTTGGATTCCAAATGACGGCGCATTGAAGTGGTGGACAGGTTGCTCTTCTCAGAGCCCCTAATCAATTTCGAGAGGCAAATTGTGCAGACAACACTATATCTGTCCTCGGCGCATTCCTTGAAAAAACTCCACACCTTCGAGAAACGTGCCCTCGAGGTGGGAGTTTTTCGGGGCTGGGTACGAACTGGAACATCTTGGGAGATTCCGGGTGTGGCCTGGCTTCGCCTAAGCTGCTGACCTCTGCCTCTGCCTCTAGCTACCCTTTTTGGTGCTGCACCTGCCTCAACATCCACACTACTTTCCCCGCTTGACATCCCCCCTGTCCAGGTCGGGTCAGTGTCCTCATCATCCACCACTTCCTCTTCCAACTCCTGTCTCATCTCCTCCTCCCGCACAATGCGCCGGTCAACTGGATGCCCTGACGGCAACTGCGTCACATCATCGTCGATGAGGGTGGGTTGCTGGTCATCCACCACCAAATCGAACGGAGATGGAGGAGACTCTAGTGTTTGAGCATCTGGACACAGATGCTCCTCTGTTAGGTTCGTGGAATCGTGACGTGGAGAGGCAGGTTGAGGGACAATGAAAGGAGCGGAGAACAGCTCTGGGGAGCAGGGACAGTTTGGGTTATTGTTCTGTAAAGCTTCGGAATTTTGGGAGGAAGGAAGACAAGACTGTTGGGTAATAGGAGGAGAGGAGGCAGAGTCTGACTGGCTGCTGGACAATGTGCTGTAAGCGTTCTCTGACAGCCATTGCAAGACCTGTTCCTGGTTCTCGGGCCTACTAAGGTTTGTACCCTGCAGTTTAGTTAATGTGGCAAGCAACCCTGGCACTGTGGAGTGGCGCAATGCTTGCTGCCCCACAGGAGTAGGCACGGGACGCCCTGTGGCTTCACTGCTACCTTGCTCCCCAGAACCATTCCCCCGACCTCGCCCACGGCCTCGTCCACGTCCCTTTCCGGGAGCCTTGCGCATTTTGAATTCCTAGTTAGAAATTGGCACTGTATACCAGTAGTAAAAATTGTGGGTGCACGTAACCCCAATATATTCTTTGAATTACCAGTCAGAAACTGGCACTATATGGCAGTAGCAAGAAATGAGGGTATTTGTATTCCCAATATATTCTTTGAATTCCCAGTCAGACAATGGCACTGTATACCAGTAGTAAAAATTGTGGGTGCACGTAACCCCAATATATTCTTTGAATTACCAGTCAGAAACTGGCACTATATGGCAGTAGCAAGAAATGAGGGTATTTGTATTCCCAATATATTCTTTGAATTCCCAGTCAGACAATGGCACTGTATACCAGTAGTAAAAATTGTGGGTGCACGTAACCCCAATATATTCTTTGAATTACCAGTCAGAAACTGGCACTATATGGCAGTAGCAAGAAATGAGGGTATTTATAACCCCAATATATTCTTTGAATTCCCAGTCAGACAATGGCACTGTATACCAGTAGTAAAAATTGTGGGTGCACGTAACCCCAATATATTCTTTGAATTACCAGTCAGAAACTGGCACTATATGGCAGTAGCAAGAAATGAGGGTATTTGTATTCCCAATATATTCTTTGAATTCCCAGTCAGACAATGGCACTGTATACCAGTAGTAAAAATTGTGGGTGCACGTAACCCCAATATATTCTTTGAATTACCAGTCAGAAACTGGCACTATATGGCAGTAGCAAGAAATGAGGGTATTTGTATTCCCAATATATTCTTTGAATTCCCAGTCAGACAATGGCACTGTATACCAGTAGTAAAAATTGTGGGTGCACGTAACCCCAATATATTCTTTGAATTACCAGTCAGAAACTGGCACTATATGGCAGTAGCAAGAAATGAGGGTATTTATAACCCCAATATATTCTTTGAATTCCCAGTCAGACAATGGCACTGTATACCAGTAGTAAAAATTGTGGGTGCACGTAACCCCAATATATTCTTTGAATTACCAGTCAGAAAATGGCACTATATGGCAGTAGCAAGAAATGAGGGTATTTGTATTCCCAATATATTCTTTGAATTCCCAGTCAGACAATGGCACTGTATACCAGTAGTAAAAATTGTGGGTGCACGTAACCCCAATATATTCTTTGAATTACCAGTCAGAAACTGGCACTATATGGCAGTAGCAAGAAATGAGGGTATTTGTATTCCCAATATATTCTTTGAATTCCCAGTCAGACAATGGCACTGTATACCAGTAGTAAAAATTGTGGGTGCACGTAACCCCAATATATTCTTTGAATTACCAGTCAGAAACTGGCACTATATGGCAGTAGCAAGAAATGAGGGTATTTATAACCCCAATATATTCTTTGAATTCCCAGTCAGACAATGGCACTGTATACCAGTAGTAAAAATTGTGGGTGCACGTAACCCCAATATATTCTTTGAATTCCCAGTCAGACAATGGCACTATATACCAGTAGCAAGAAATGAGGGTATTTATAACCCCAATATATTCTTTGAATTCCCAGTCAGACAATGGCACTGTATACCAGTAGTAAAAATTGTGGGTGCACGTAACCCCAATATATTCTTTGAATTACCAGTCAGAAACTGGCACTATATGGCAGTAGCAAGAAATGAGGGTATTTGTATTCCCAATATATTCTTTGAATTCCCAGTCAGACAATGGCACTGTATACCAGTAGTAAAAATTGTGGGTGCACGTAACCCCAATATATTCTTTGAATTACCAGTCAGAAACTGGCACTATATGGCAGTAGCAAGAAATGAGGGTATTTATAACCCCAATATATTCTTTGAATTCCCAGTCAGACAATGGCACTGTATACCAGTAGTAAAAATTGTGGGTGCACGTAACCCCAATATATTCTTTGAATTACCAGTCAGAAACTGGCACTATATGGCAGTAGCAAGAAATGAGGGTATTTATAACCCCAATATATTCTTTGAATTCCCAGTCAGACAATGGCACTGTATACCAGTAGTAAAAATTGTGGGTGCACGTAACCCCAATATATTCTTTGAATTACCAGTCAGAAACTGGCACTATATGGCAGTAGCAAGAAATGAGGGTATTTATAACCCCAATATATTCTTTGAATTCCCAGTCAGACAATGGCACTGTATACCAGTAGTAAAAATTGTGGGTGTATATAGCCCCAATTCTATTGCTAGGGGACTTGCAGGGTATTTCTGGGGTGAAGGTGGGGGGGCACACCGTTGGAACGGGTATCGGGGGTATATATCGGGTATACGGGAATACACTGACAGTGTATTCCATTCAGGATCCTGGGAAAGCTGGGTTGCGGCGATTGAGCCCGTCAGTGCCACGTTACACTGACAAGCTTCTCCCTGGAATTGAAGTTATATGTAAGCCCAATATATTCTTTGAATTCCCAGTGAGACAATGGCACTATATGGCAGTAGCAAAAATAGTGGGTGTATATAGCCCCAATTCTATTGCTAGGGGACTTGCAGGGTATTTCTGGGGTGAAGGTGGGGGGGCACACCGTTGGAACGGGTATCGGGGGTATATATCGGGTATACGGGAATACACTGACAGTGTATTCCATTCAGGATCCTGGGAAAGCTGGGTTGCGGCGATTGAGCCCGTCAGTGCCACGTTACACTGACAAGCTTCTCCCTGGAATTTAGCTCTTATAAGAGCTGTTGTGGTTGTCTTCTCCTTCCTATCCTAGCCTGTCCCTGCCTACCCAGAATCTAAGCCCTAGCTAGCTGGACGGAAACCTCCGTCCTCGGTGAATTGCAAGCTCAGAATGACGCGAACCTGGGCGGCGCTGTTCTTTTAAATTAGAGGTCACATGTTTTCGGCAGCCAATGGGTTTTGCCTACTTTTCTCAACGTCACCGGTGTCGTAGTTCCTGTCCCACCTACCCTGCGCTGTTATTGGAGCAAAAAAGGCGCCAGGGAAGGTGGGAGGGGAATCGAGTAATGGCGCACTTTACCACGCAGTGTTCGATTCGATTCGAACATGCCGAACAGCCTAATATCCGATCGAACATGAGTTCGATAGAACACTGTTCGCTCATCTCTAATGAAGACCTTTCGCACTCTCCAACAAGGTTTAAACAGGGCCCAGGGTTTTATGGCCTTTTATAACCACTAGACACCAGGTCACTGATCAAAGAAGCCATAAACCCAGAGAACTTTCCTGCGAACTGATATATGTGTGTGTTTTTTTAAAACTGTTTATGTTCTGTTTTCCATCTATTTTGCATCTAACACTCCATTTCTCTGTATATATATGCCTACCTTCAGACATTGTGTTATATCATCCTGATGAAGGGACCTTTATAGTAGTCCCGAAAGCTCGAAATATGTCATCAAAAAACTTTTTGAGTTAGCCATTAAAAAAGGTATCAACTACTGAGGACTTCTCTCAGAAAATTTCTTTCATTTTTATTTAGTGAAGTATATTACCAATGTTGTTCCCTTCACCTGCGCTATTGATTTATGAAAAAATAAGCTTTTCTTTACTCTGTAAGGGAATAATTTTAACAAAATTAGGTGACAAATTCTATTTATACAGTCTCATGTAATAGCTGTTCCTTAGAAAGCATTCACAGAAACTGTAGTATGTCACACAATATCTGAAGAGAAGGCCAAAGCTGCCTTCAAGGGGTTAGCCACTTAAAAAAAAAAATAGGTTCATGTATAAGGTTAATTTATACATCTGTATCATATAATTATATTACATAGTAATATATGATTTTTATTCAAAGGAGCATACAAAGTGATTGCTCTTGGCTACTAGCATTCTGTTGAGTATTTTTGGTGAGTATGTATATTTGTCCTCAGTTCCTGCGTATTATGGGAATACAGCCCTTGGTTTATTTTAAAGTGTACGTGTTTTATATGTTTATTATGGGAATTAAGATAGTTTCATTATGACTGTGATGATTATTATTACTATGGAAATTGTGTTATTATGACTATTATTACCATGGATCCAAGTTGGACAGCTGATATATTGAGAGACCCATATATGGTCTCATATAATCTCCGATTGAGACAAGTATTTATCTAAACGTGTTATCTCATCTAATAAAAGTTCATTACTCCACTTCCGCATTTTTTGTCTTGAGGTGTGTGCCACTGGGCTTTTTTTCTCTCACTGGTCCGCAGTGTATATGCCATTTTAAAAAAAAAATTATGGCCTATCCTAAAGCTGGTTCGTCAGTTTTATATTGGCGGATCAAATTTATGGCCAATACAATTTAAAATAAATACACTAACTAGACTCTTTAATGTCAAGTGGATAGTGTCAGAGAGGAGTAGGCCAAGAAGCATGATTCTGAGCTCTGATTGGGGTCTCCTCCCTGACACTATCCACTTGATATTAGAGAGTCTAGTTAGCATATCAGGCACCAAAACTAACTGTACTTATTGCTTGGGAACAGTGGGGGATACACAAAAAATTGCAACTGTGCTGGAATCAGTGGAGAGAAGTCTGTTAAAGCATGGGAAGAACCTGAGCTGGTGGAGGTGGTGAAAAGTCTTCATTAACATGATCATGTACACAAGACTTTAGACAGATAATCATTTGAAAAACAATTATCTTGACTGACACCCCCATACAAAGGTATGATCAACAAAGTGGCACATGATCTTGTGAATAGTAAGTGGGGAGAAAGTCGCTGCCAGACAGTTCTAGCAGTGGCTTATTTCCCAGAGAATACAATGTAAGAGCAGTTGAAGTTTGATCCCTATCTCCCCAAAGATCTACTGTAGTGAAAAGGTATGGTGGCCCCCATACACATGAGAAGGTGCACAGATCCAAATTGGTGCGCTCTGCCAACACACATCTAATTTTTATAGGCTGTATAACTCCAACGCCCTCTAGGCATGGCAGCTGAGATCAGAATACTACCCTTAATGGGATAAGTAAAAAAGCAGCCAAACAGCAAGCACTAAGAAGAATAAATACCCCATTAACTACTGACTTACATATAATTTTTAAGGTCCCAATTGGACAATTGCTTTTATTTGAAACGCTTGAAGAGCATCTTACAAGACATGTTAGCACTGAAATCTGTTTTCAATATTGTAGATACTACAGTTTCCTTTTATATTTGATTTATGTTTCAAAACATGAAGACCTTGCATCTGGTTGCATGGACACCATCTCAACAGTGTACACTGTGATTTGTGCCTTCTGGATGGGCATTAGAGAACTGTGCATAGAACGATGCAAACTCCTTTAGATTTTGGAAAGACGTGTCTGCTAATTGCTGTTCATGTCCAAGAAAGCAATGCAGGAGAAGAATGGAAAGGGCAGGGAACAGATCTGCTCCAAGGGAAATGGTTTCGATTAGTCACACTTCTTCATTGCCAATAACTATTTTAAACCAATATAAATGACATTTCACATAGACGATATTCTGACCAATATGCACAAATGAACGTGCTTCATCATTTATATTGCTGTATAAATTATTCCAATAATGAAATTTACTGTGAAAATATATTTAAGATACATTTTAAAACATTTCTATGTAAAGCAAAAAGATACATAATTCTATCAGAGATCTATGTCACAGGTTTGAGCAGTATATAGCCACACTACGGCATTCATACAAATCTATCGTAGCTTTGTATAATTCAGATTTTAGACAATGGAATAAAGATTTTCTTAATCTAAATATATAATCTGAAAAAAGTTGTAGGTTGTATCAGATTCTCTGTTATGGATGTAACACATCTAGGGGAGAATACTTCCATAACATTGTGCCATTCATTGGCACATCCTGTAAAGTGTTGGCAGCTGTTGTCCGCATGAGTCATGTAACAAATTCTATAACATCTCATCATGCTTTTCACAAATTGTATATTCACGAGAAGACCTGTTAGGATCATGGAGTAAAGTTATAGCTGAAGTAATAACAGTAGAAATAAAATATTGTAACTCTGCATTGACTCTGATGTTTATTGATGAATTACAATTGTACTTTGGTACTGCTTTTGTTACAATAAGAATTACATAATTAAAGAGTAATATTTTGTAGTTGACTGCTTTGTGAAAATCCCAGATATATTGTAACTATGCTGATTTCCAGGTACTGACAGATGTTTGTCTGAATGATATTGCTACAGTTCCCTGAGGGGAGCAGAACCCATAAAATAAAGATTCCTCTGGCAGTAATCTTTCTACTGCTAAAAAAAAAAGCTTCAGCATGTTGATGAAATTGAGATCCAGGAAGCACGACCACTTTTTCCCTAAAAACTTCCACTGGGAAGAGTGGATAGAATCCACATACACAATGACGCACATCTTAGGCGGTAAGGAACACCCTCTCTGACAGTACAGGGCTATGGACAGTACTGTCAGGTGGAGCGTTCCTCACAGCCCAGCTAGACTGTCAGTGACAGTGGGTAGAGATCGGTAACGGCACCAATATCTGCAGCCCAGGGGCCCATAACGGGAAAGCCGAAAATGCGCTAACTTCAGCACACTATTGGCTTTTTAGTGGTATATAAAACCACATGTGCCTGAGGACATGAAAGGTCCTCTTTAAATATATTGCAATAATAATAATAATAATAATAATAATAATATATGCTCCAAGAGTGTGTATATCCTTTAAGGGCTATGGTAAGATGACATTGCCTCACTTGTCAAGGTTTTTGTTTTTTTTCTATAACATAATCTAAATTATGAAACTGATACATATAAACTTGAAACATGATTTAATATAATGGGAATTCATTCGAATTCTTACCAAACTCTTTTAAAATAATTTGCACAACAAAAGTTAGGAATCTTTTTTTTAAAAAGTACTAGTACGTAACTTTTCAAAGCCTTTACAAAAGATCTCTTTGTTTCTGAAGTCAAATAATTGAATGTGAACATTGTAAGTGTGCGAGCTGTATTTCTAAAGTGAAGTCTAAATTGCTATCACACTGATGGGCTCGGTGAAGTACAAATTACAATACAGTTTGTAGGGAACATGTGACTAATGCTAGAAAGAGTGCTCTGGAATGATTCAGCTACGGAATACATTAAAGTGACTTCCAGGCAAGAAAGATTTGATTGTATCACTTCATGGACTTTTACCTAAAACGCGAATTCTGTTTTAGTGCACGATCTATATTTATATTATTTATTATACATTTTATAAAACAAAATAGAAATTAATTACTTTGTAATTATATTAAATGTATTCCGGTATAGAATTGCAATTCTTCAAACCCTGGATTTATACCACTAATTCTCAACCTTTTTAACAATGACTAACCTAATAGTCTTGGTCCTTGGCATGGGGATGATTTGTTCTGGCTGGGAATTATTGACTGCTGCTTGTTTGTTCTTATATCTAACCCTTTCTTACAAGAAGCAGCTTTTGTTGCTGCTGCTTCCTGTTAGGAAACATTAGGTTTCTGCAAAACTCCTATTGGGAAAGTCGTGCCATATACAATAGATATCAAAGAAATATATAATTCATGAAGCATACATTTCATCATTGAATGATACACTTGTCTCAATATTTTAGCTTTCTTGGTATGGTACTGTGGAGCTTAGAAGACTTAATATAGTTAGCATAGCTCATTTTCTTCACTGGGACTCAAGTCAATGTCAGTTTGCATCCTTCACAATATTTGGGCCTATCAGAAAATATTTTTTTGTGGATGGGAAGAAATTATGTGATTTTGTTTTGCTAATATTTGTCGTATCATGCAGCAAAATTGTTTAATAAAAAAGATCTGATTAAAAATATATATATTTATATATATATATATCTTATGATTAAATAATAAATTGTCAAAATTGATAAAACCCATGCTGTCCAGACTATATTCTAAAGTAACAGCGCCTTGTAAGATGAAGATGGAATTCTGAGCCTAAATAAACCATAACCAAAATATTTTAGCAAGATAAACAAGTACTTTATAAACTTCTTAATAGTCTAAACAACTTGACCATTTGTTCAGACTCACATGAAAGTTGTTTGGCTGAAATTAACAATTTTATGAGTCATTATGATTCTTTGTGTCTTTCCAACTACAACAGCAATAGAAGGGTCGACAGGGATCAAGTGTAGCTAAATTAGTATATAGCTGACTTGTGGTAGCTTATAGTATTCTTGTAGAAATGTCTGTAGTGTAGATTAATATGGGAAATACAATTCTGATAAGGCATGTTTAGTAATAATCATATATATGCTGCACAGAAACGTATACATTTGGGGCAACACGTTAGCTCAGTGGATAACACTGTAGCCTTGCAGCGCTGAAGTCCAGGGGTCAAATTCCGCCAGGAACAACATCTGCAAGGAGTTTGTATGTTCTCCCTGTGTTCGCATGGATTTCCTCCCATTCTACAAAGACATACTGATAGGAAAAAAAGTACATTGTGATCCCTATATGGGGCTCACAATCTACATTAAAAAAAAGAAAAAGAAAAGAAAAGTCCACATTTCACATACTAGTACCATACATGTGTGCAGTCTGATCCTACAGTCATAGTACCATCCTTTATAGACTACTTTCTGTGATGTGCGCCTGAGAAATACATATCCGATCACATGTAAAACTACCTGACCATGGTAATGCAGCCCGAACAGTAGAAGTGACAGTATCATCTCTCATAGGGCAGCTATCAGGCACTTCCCTAGGTACCCAGAGTGCCCGATAAAAAGATTCATTGGTGGTCTTCAATATGTAAGCTATGTGAGTCAACCTTAAATTATGGTAAACTACAAATTGGTTGTAACTATAAAAAAAATTGCAATGGTAGCGAATACTTCACATGGAGTAAGCAGCAAATTCAGAATTGTCCTAAATATGAATAGGTGCCTCTATGTGAGAGAATCCCAGTGTACGAGTATCTTAAGAATCCTGTTTACAGAATGTGTCCGAGAATCACATACAGTATTTTTGCTGCTTTTGTAGAGTTCAGCTATTCAGATTGCCTATAACTAGTTATCTTGGCAGATTTCGATGTGCAGTAGTTGTGTAGTATTGAACAATGTAACTGTTCTGTGTATAGACAACACCAGTTAGAGGGATATAATATAACTAAGAATGACCCCTTATGGACTAGTTACCTTTTTATGGTGACTCAGAGCTACATCCAACATGCTCAGCACCAAAATTATATGAATATATTATAACTAGAGATGAGCGAACACTAAAATGTTCGAGGTTCGAAATCCGATTCGAACAGCCGCACAGTGTTCGACTGTTCGAACGCGTTTCGAACCCCATTATAATCTATGGGAGGAAATGCTCGTTTCAGGGGTACGCAACATTCGATCAAATTCTACTTACCAAGTCCATGAGTGAGGGTCAGGCTGGATTCTTCTCCCTGCGCAGCGTCCCCGTGTCCTCTTCCGGCCTTGAATTCACTCTGCTAGGCATCGGGCCTAGGCAGAGCCGACTGCGCATGCCCACAGTGTAAGCGGCCATTTTCTTGTAGTGCGGACATGCGCAGTTGGCTCTGCCCAGGCCCGATGCCTGGCAGAGTGAATGCAGAGCCGGAAGAGGACGCGGGGACGCTGCGCAGGTAGAAAACTTCTAAAGGTAAGAGAAGAACCAGCGTTGATTGGCAATGTATAGCATTCTGCCAATCAACGCTGGTTCTGCATCGAATCTTAACTTCGAACAGCTAGTAGTATTTGATTGAGTACGAGTATTTTGAATACCGTAGTATTCGATCGAATACCTACTCGATCGAATACTACTCGCTCATCTCTAATTATAACAGTAACACTATTATGTAATTGTCATAATACTAGCTGGGCCGATACAGGCACTGAGGTTTCTTCTTCATATATGAAGTAACAGACAATGTGAAAAAGCCTTTTTCCTGGATTTACAGGACTGACAAGTGGTTACATATATGCACTATAGGAATTAGGGAACCCTGTTCGAGTAACTGGTGGGGACCCCAATGGCTTAATCTCAGCAATCATATAACTATTATCATGTGATAAATAGGTCATAAACATTTTTATGGGAAAACCTAAACTATTAAAATTCATGGTGGTTACAAGCTTTGAGTACCGGGCCACCAATGGCAGCAGGCCCATCACCCCTAAGGCTGTCTCATGAATGTGTATTCCTTACATAGAATTCAGAATCGTCTCATTTCACAAAAGTTAAACTCTTCAATAAAGATTTGCGTGCACAAGTTTTTTCCAGAATTATTTAACCAGACATGGTTTGTGCTCTGCTTGCTCCTTTTTCCTGCCTTCTCATTAAAACAAAGCATTTCCACTGGTAGTAAATATTTACTGCAGCATATGGAGCATAAATTACGTCATCTTATCTTACCAACCGGGTTTCTGTTAACAAGCACTGGATTATTTTCTTCACGTAGCAGCAAAATGAATGCCATCCTTTCGCGGATAAGTACAAAGCTGATATTTTTTATGGCTGTCATATAGTCATTTCCTAAGTGCAGATTTGCACAACAAGATGTGGAATGTTAAAGTTTTTAGTATGGCATGTGGATAAATATGCCATCAAATGCATTACAAGCCTACTAGCATCAGAATATTTATACAACTGTGGGAATGGGCTTGTCTAGAAGATAAAACCAATACAAAAGAAGAAAAATGTTACTTTGGAGAAAATACCACTTGAATGTATTATATTAATATTCATTCTGTTTAGGGGAAAGCATCCCCTGTATTGTTCTACTAACTATTAATACCTGTTCAGATTTGATTCTAGTCAGTCCTATATACTGATGGTAATGTTGTCTACAAGAGATTGTGCCAAAATCAATCAGAAGTACACAGTTCAGTCACATTAATGTGACACCTGTCAAAATCCAGAATAACCACCTTTCGCAGAGCAGACCGCTGTGAGACATGCAGGAAGAGAGGGGATGTTGTTCACTGGGATGTTGAACCATGCCAACTCCAGTGCCGTGGCCAGCTGTGCTAGATTACGCGGTTGAGCATCCATGGCGCGAACAACCCGATCAAAGTGGTCCCACAGATTCTCGATTGGGTTCAAGTTTGGGGAATTTGCTGGCCAAGGGAGTACAGTAAACTCATCCTGGAGCTCCTTGAAACACCCATGTACACTGTGAGCTTTATGAGACATATGTCACATTGTCCTGCTGGCAGATGTCATCATCCTGAGGAAAAACAATTCACATGTAGCAATTCACATGCTATTACACAGCAATTCACATGTAGCAATTCACATGCTATTACACAGCAATTCACATGTAGCAATTCACATACTATTACACAGCATTAATGTGACCACTGCCTACTTTTGACGTCAACGTTAAATAACCAATCGCAGAAGGCATGTGTCATCAGCCATCTGGGTGCAGTCATCATTGTGGAAGGCACAATGGATCAACACAAGTATGCATCTATCCTTGCGGACCATGTAGGGGTGAACATGGTCCGCAAGGATAGATGCATACTTGTGTTGATCCATCGTGCCTTCCACAATGGTGATTGTACCCAGATGGCTAATGACACATGCCTTCTGAGCATGGTTATTTAACGTTGACGTTAAAAGTAGGTGGTGCTCACATTAATGCTGTGTAATAGCAGAAGAGATAAGAAGGTATTCTGTAAGTGTATGAGTCTCAAGAACCATATTCTAATATTCTTGGACTTCATTTAATAACAGTGAGGGTGGACACTATCTCATATGAAGAAGTCTTGGGGCAGTTGTGACTCTTACCCATTAGTAAATGTCCCATCAAACTTGTTCCAGCCTCTTTTTGATGCTCTTGGATTGAAGCACAATGGCAGTTCTTGCTTTCATCAAGAATAAAACATGGAAAAGCATTGAACCTTTTTCAGTATAATAGAATGAACCATTGATCAGAGTGTGTTTTAATGCAGTGATACCATCTAAGGTCTCGTTCACATCTGCGCCCGGCACTCTGTAATGCAGGTTTCCGTTTCCTGCACAAAACAGAGCAGGAGACGGAAACCTGCAGGAGTCTTTCTCACCCATTCATTTGAATGGGTGAGAAAGCTGTCCGGCCGTGAGCGGCGGTGAGCGTTTTATGCTCTCCGCCGCGAAACCGGGTTTTTTAATCTGGACACAGAGTCGGACATGCAGTACTCTGTGTCCAGATTAAAAAAAACATAAAACGCTCACCGCCGCTCACGGCCGGACCCGGTCTTTGCTTTCCGTCTTCTTGCATGCAGAAGACGGAAAGCACAGAACGGAGACCAGAACGCAGGTGTGAACCTAGCGTAAGACTTGAATGCCAGACGTGTACTGGTTGAACACTGTAAGTTCTACTGTTCGTATTTTCCAGTGTCAAAAGACAAGAAACCAAAAGGCAAAAGCAAATCCATATTTAAATGGATAAGTGTAACAAAGTTTTGAGCTGACGTAACAGAACAAACCCTGACATGAACCAAACTAGATATTGTAGCTGTGTTTGTCAAATAGGGGCTTAGGAGCCACATGTGGCACTCTGGTCCCCTATATGAAGCTCCCCAGAAAAGGTTTGCATCAGGACCCATAAGACTTTAGTTATGACACTGTGAATGAATTATTCATATCTGTAATATAAAGTACAACAGTATAGTGAAACTTCTTATGCTCTATTCAAACTTGAACTTCAACGCTGTGTCAGGGGTTCTCTTGCTTCTCCATCTGCTGTGACATCTAGAATAGTATTGCAT
This sequence comes from Leptodactylus fuscus, assembly GCF_031893055.1. Lineage (NCBI taxonomy): Eukaryota > Metazoa > Chordata > Amphibia > Anura > Leptodactylidae > Leptodactylus > Leptodactylus fuscus. The sequence continues at coordinate 124,552,117 of NC_134267.1, read as the reverse complement.
GTGTTGTTCTTGCTGTAACGATGATGGAAACCTGGTGTAGTTAGAATTTTTTTGTCTAGTCACTGCTATTACCAAGCAATCGTTTCTATTACTTTCAGTACAGTTATGCTGTCTATTGTCCTGTGAATAGTCACAGATTGTCTCCTCCAATCCAGTACCAACAGTAGAGAGCCTAGTTAGCATATTGGGTGCTGAAACTAAATGTACTGATTGTTCAGACATGGTAAGAATTAGAGAAAAACTTCCAACTATGCCTAAATCAGTGGAGCAATAGCTATTAAAGGATGCAAAGAAGTTTATGGAAGTGGCGTAAATGCTATTATCACTAAATATTTAGGACTTTAAAGTGCCCCCATCATCACTCCTGACATTTATGTGTAACATCTTTGCCTGTTCAGGTCTCTGCGCCACCTTCCACTCACACACTGTGGTGCAGGAGGCGTGTTCCATTATGATTCCCTGCATTAGGTTTTTTTTGTACTGTCTGAACACTGTCCTATTCCCTCACATCTGTAATTGATTTTCTACCACAGCCATCTCTTTCACCTTGTTTTCCCTCTGCCCCTTTACTAATTAATCTTAGCCTCTCCTATGTATAGACAGCCTATCTTCCTCTCAAGTCTGGGGCGGGTGCTTCCTTCATATTTATTATTTGCTCACGTTCATCTTGGCTCTTGCTATTGCCTTGTGTGTGCTGGCTATTTATTCTTTGCTGTTTATCTCTATACATTTTTCTGACTACTAGCTTTTTCTTTGACTATTCTCTCGGATTTTGATTCCATACTGAGCTGTTTGATTGATATCAATCCCATGGCTAGCTGACCTCCCTTTTGTTGTTGTTTGTTTTGTCTGCATTCTGTGTCATCACTTATATCTAAGTAGGGACTTTCGCCCAATTGTCCTCTGTCATCTAGTACAGTGAGGCAAGTAGGCAGAGAAAGGGGAGGGTTCAGCTTTGGGCTCACTGACTTTCCATGTCCCTCCTTGCAAGGTTCAGCAGCAGCTACTGGGAATTGGTCTTCTAGCAATTCCCTTACAGTATGTTTTTGCATAATAGTATTCCCCATAATGTAATAACTCTGGATTATTTTTTTTGTTCTGTGTTATACTACCTTTTTCAATAGACCCACTTTTCTTTTTGAGTAAAAGCCAGCCTTATAGGAAATGTGTCACCCAATCTAGTGTATAACTATTAGAGATGAAGAAAAAAGAGCCATAGTTATTAGAGATGAGCGAGTACTGTTTGGATCAGCCGATCCGAACAGCACGCTCGCATAGAAATGAATGGACGTAGCCGGCACGCGGGGGGTTAAGCGGCCGGCCTACGTCAAAGCGGAAGTACCAGGTGCATCCATTCATTTCTATGGAGCATGCTGTTCAGATCGGCTGATCCGAACAGTACTCGCTCATCTCTAATAACTATGGCTCTTTTTTCTTATAGCAATTTGTTTAAATACAGTCTAAATACAACTCAGGGCTTCATTCATAATTCTGCAGGCTCTTAGCTAAAATTTCCTAGCATTTCTTTCTGACCCAGAGTTGCACAGACATTCTCTTCTAGGAGAAGTCTATAGACCTGGCACTATACACTAATCTGAAACAGGAAATACTAACTAAAAAGTTGTTGACTGTGCCTAAGATGACATCCTGATTAAAGAGGACCTTTCACCACCTCTGCCAAGTTCAGCTCTCTGCACCATTTAATAGAGACTGCTCCACTGATTCTGGCAAAGGTGGAATTTTTTTCTCTAGCTCCAAACCTTTCCTGAGCAATAAGTGCTCTGTTAGTCAGGTGTGCAGTGTCAGACAGAAGCAGGCAAAGGGTGTGATTCTGAACTCTGACAATGTCTACCTCTTATTGGAGCTCTGAATCATGCCCTTTTCTTGTTCCTGCCTGATACCACCCACCAATACAGAGCCAAAATAGCATATCAGACACCAAAACTACCAGCACTGATTGCTTGAAAATGGTGGGGGCTAGAGAAAAAATTCCAACTGTGCTGGAATCAGTGGAATGGCTCCTATTAATGGATACTAATAAATGGAGTTGTTGGTGGTGGTGAAATGTTCTCTTGAAATTCTACTATCCACTTTTTACCATTCTATCTTTCTTCTTTACACATTACAAACATTTTTAAACCATATTTTCAAAAATTCCAAACCATATTTAAGATAATAAAATATTGACCATAGAAGACTTTACCAAAGGATTCTCAGGCATAAAGTACAAAATATTGCGATCTATAGAATGATTTGATTGCATTCCATCATTTTCAAGCTACTGGCATTGGCTTTATTGTTATTATTTAGGCAAGACATTCAGTTAGTTTTAACAAAATTTTCTGGCTCAGCAACAGGTTGCATTTGTTACATGCCTTATGTGTTACAGTACTTTGCTCTACCCTATTTTCATATTAGTTACAATTTTTGCTCTTGTTTGGGCAATTGTACTGAGCCCTTCGCCATCCGGGGCTCTATTTATGCCTTCACTAACCCTCATCATAAAAGTTTAGTAACTAAAAAATAGAAGGCTGACAAAATACTATACTTTTATTTTTTTATAATTATCTTCAAGCTTCTGACTGTATACCTTTATATAGTACAATTCGGTATACATTGCTTTCCTATATGGGAAAAAAACAATTTTGCTGATACATATCAAGCCAATTTACTTACACATGGATAGATTGTGGTGTAAACCAGACAGCCGGTTAGACTTTATACAGAATATAACTACTATGATCTTTTTTCCTTTTTTTGCCCTAAGTAATTTCAATAAAATAATTTTCTTCTGCCTTCCAAAATTCATAACTTTTTTATGTTTCAGTTGACCTAACTAAGTGAGTGCTTATTCTTTGCGTGACTAGTTGTAATTTTAGCTTTTATTCATGTTTTGGAGGCCTTATGAAAAATCCACAATTCTAACATTATTTTTTGCATTTTGTTTTTACGGTATTCACTCTGCATTAATAATGACACAGCTTTGTATGAAGGGTCATTTCGATTATGATATCATACATATGATTGCAATACTATATTTATATTACTTTTATTATGTTGTACTGCCTTTCCAAATAAAACACCATTTTTTGCAACTAAACAATTTTCCTGGGGTCACCATATTGGCGATGCCTATAACTTTTTAACTATTTTGTTGACTGAGATAAGTATGGACTCTCTATTTGCATGGGATGTTGTATATTTATTGGTACCAATTTTTTTTAATTTTTTTGATCACTTCTTATTGCTATTTTTGGAAGGAAGTGAGGTGACCATAAGAGGATAATTTGTGCATATTCTATTTTTTTTTTTGTTTATTATAGTGTTCATACCTGCCACTGGGTCCATAAGCCAAAAGGGTCCATGGGTCAGCCTCACCACACTAAAGTTGGGTTCACACCAGCGTTGGCTCTCCATATGGGGATTTTGTTCTCCTCTCCACTTGAAAAATGTGTAGAGAAAAGCACTGAAAACAGCGCTTTTTTCTCTGCTTTTTTCACCCTTTTCGGGCAGAAACCCAGCGGACCCCATTATAGTGTATGGGGTTCACAGGTTTCCACGGGTAGGCACTATTTTAAAAGGATTAAGTTTTTGTTCGGTCCTCCCAAATGGAAACCTGTACTCAGACGTGAACCTAGACTTAGGTTAACTAAACTTTCTGGATCTCCTTTCTGATTACCTTTGATGGTTGACAGTTTGTGCATCTTACATTTACATCTGCCCTCTGGTGCACTGTAGTGAGAAAATTTATGACCCTTAGCCCTCCACTGTTAAAAAGGAGTGATTTAACTTATCTGCGCCAAAAAAGCTACTGGTCAGCATTTAGTCAATGGCAGAGTTTGTAGCAAAAAAAGGGAGAAAAATATTTTTTTGAATCATCTGATAGAGGATGGGAATAATGGTAAATTTATTGTAAGTCTTCATTGTGGTTTGGGCCTAGATAGAGAAGAAAGGGGCAATGTAAATGCTGCTAAAATCTACAGATGGGACATATCTGACAGTCATGAGGACAAGTTATGGTGGTGGGGCCCAAGCTAAGTTTTTACACTAGGACATTTGAGCCTTTAGTTACGTCACTGTCCCTTTATCTCCGGTAGATTTTATCTGGATGTAGTGAGAAGGATTCAAATAGAAAGGAATAACTAAGTAAGGTTAAGGTTAGTTAATACTTGCTGAGTTATACATATTAGAGGAAATAGGTACATAATAAAATAATGAAAAATAAATCAACGGAGTGCTTCTTTATATGAATCCTCTCAAGGTAAATTGTTACACTGTTTACAAGTCTACCTTCTGTATCGTGTACCTATAGGCTTCCGCGTTACATATGGAAATGGTGTCATTAGAACGTAAGTGAAACTGACATTATGAAGTGTTATTTTTCTTGTTAAGCTTTGATAGCTCCCTGTCTCATGTCCTCCATGACAAGCAGAACTCCAAATCAATCTTTATTCAAGGCAGAGCTGGAAATTCTAACTTGCTGCCATAGAACCTGGCAATAGCTACATATGAAAGGAGCCTCTTGCTATTCCCAGACAATTTTTTATGGCTAAGACTCAAAGGGAATGCAGCCAGCTCTTGAAGCTATTTGTACCATTTATCTCCAGATCTAGATTTCTTTCCACTCTCTTTTGTTTTGGACACTTTTCAGACACTGCAACAGCCACATTATGAGCTCTGAAGAGGAGAAAATGTCAACTTCCAAAAGAAAAGCTGTCATTAAAAGGCAGAGGCTTTCAGCTCACTTGACAGTTACTTAACTAGCACGCATTCAGGATAAACAGCTTTCATTTCCTCAATGTGGGCTGCCCTTCCAGGGTAATGAATATTTAGTTGCAACATGTGCACTGGCACTGGCTGGAGTTGGCAGACTAGATCTGGCCATAGTCTAGAGGAAAATGAATACATATTGGAATCATAACTTTATAATGTCATATTTAGTCTTTGCTTTTAGGTTTTGTTTAAAATTCTATGCATCTATCTGTCTGTTTATCTACCGATATCTAGTTATGGAATGTCTCTGTATCTCTAATATTTTCTCTTATTCATAAACTGGCTGGCACTATGAATTTCTGTGTGTTCCTTTATCACCAGTATGATTTATCATAGCTCTAAATTAATTATTGGAAGACATAATAATAATAATAATAATAATAATAATAATAATAATATTGTGGGTGATTCTGTAATCTGCATTGTTTCACTTATATTTCTGGAAAACAAATAGCTAAGGGTTTTTTTTGTTTTTTTTTACGTACACTACAGTGTTGTATTCAGTACAGTATATTATTAGCACAAAGGTTTCATTTGTGACAGATTTACTATACCCCTACATGAAAAAAGTGGGAATAAAAAGTCACAGTCTTACAGTTTGATAACATTATAAATGCCACTTGCTATAGGAACTGTTGCAACTGCGTTTATTTTGCCACTGGCAGAGATTACAGGTCACTTCCGGTAAATGTTACCTGTAATCTATGCCAAGTACACACTGGGGTAGATTTCAGGATAGGCAAATAGGCCTCTGGAGTATAAACCTGAGTTATAAGGTAACATGCGCCTCTTCATACATTAGGAACATTCTCTGGTGGACAGCGTGCAAAATACTGATCTTGATAAATTCCCCCTCAGATATATTGTTTTATATACAGAATACATATGGAACTTCTCTGAGATGTCCTAATCTATCTATCTATCTATCTATCTATCTATCTATCTACACACATTGGTTGCCCATCCACTGTTAAATACAATTTAAACTTACTTCTCTCATTTTCAAAGCTTTTCACAGTGCTGCACCCCTCTACATCTCCTTCCTCTTCTCTTTATACTACCTTACACATGCTTTCTGCTCTACCATTGATCTATGACCAACATTCTTCATAATCTGAAGCTCCTACTTCTGTCTCAAAGACTTCTCCAGAGTTGCACCAAATCTCTGGAATGCTCTATCCTTGACAATCAGATTAACATTCAACTACCACGGTTTCAAATGTGTCCTAACAAGACATCTTTTAGGAAGATTTATCACATGTCCTAGTCTCTAATTCTTCTACATTGCTTCTCCCTAAACATTGCTACTCCCTATACTATTATATTGAAATATGTTTCTTAACCAGTGCTAATTGGGTACAAAACATGCTGATCAGTGTTCATTCAGAGGAGATGCAGAGAGAGCATTCGCTTAAGAGTTCTTTCACCCAGCACATACTGTCATTGTCCATAGGCAGCAGAGCCCTTATTAGTCAGATCGATGTGCTGCTGAAAATGGCAGATCATCCAATGATTAAGCAAATGCTTGTTCATTAGGTGATTGTCGGCACTATTAGCGAGGCCAATTGTCATCAACAAATGCCTGTATGAGAGTTTATTCCCGGGTGCCTGTAAAATCATCTGTATATCAAGGCCTTAACGTTTCTGTTCTCAATCCCTGAGCCTGTCACCATGTTCCCTTTAGTGACAGACTCATGCAGTTTTATTTGTATTACCCAAATGAAAACTCTATTGTACAAGCACTTTTACCTTTTCTGTCGCCCTCATAGATCGTAAGCTCTTGTTAAGAGGCTCGTCACTCCTTTCATGTGAATTGATGATCAATTTATTACTCCGTAATCTTTATTTTCCCCTGTACTTGAACCTACTTATTTTTAAAGTGTTACAAAATATGTTGGAGCTATACAAATAAAAATCTAATATACTGTATATTCCCGAAATGTTGGTCCAAAACATAGGCAGCCAGAATTTGTATGGCAAAACCATTTTATAGAGTTAACATGATGTACAATTGAGATAATTTAGTGCCAACAACAGTCTCTTAATTTAGGAATGGTGAAACCTTAGATAGATCTAAAATGCAGTTCCAGAAGTTTGTAGCCAACAAATGTACGTTGTGTCCTTACAGCCCAGCTGAAAAATAACTATTGTACATTGAAAAAATTCAATCAATTCCTACTGCCATGTACTCATTCTGCCCACCTGCTGGTCTGTGGTCGCTTCTTCAAGGAGAAAAGTAGCTGAAAACCTAGCTGCTGAATGAATAAAAGACAAGAGGCAAAATTTGGTCTAAGAGACAGATTTTCTATTCACCATGAGGCTGCCTATATGACTGTAAATTATATTTTGCAAACACAACAGCTTTCACCACCCAGTAGCGTTTGGGCTAAGCCTTAGCCATATGATGGATGTCTCCACAGAAAAGGAATGTATTGCTTCTGCAATAAATCTTTGTGTAACATCTGATAACACCAACATTGCAGATGACTTCATCTTTGAAATGATGCAGCTGACTCTCAATCTTAATAATTTCATTTGGCGATGTGCGCACTTTCTCACGTCTCAAGCATTGAAGTTAATTTCTGGACAAGTTAATACTGTTAGCAGGGACAGTCACCTTGGATATACTGTTTGCTTTGTATTACTCACAATTTTTATTTTATTTTACCTCAAATTATATTTCCACACATTTGGAAAGAATCATTAGTGTCCTGTGCTTAAATATGTTGTCATAGCTCAGTCTGGCCTGACCTGACTAGTATTAATGTACATTAACTCAGATTTTCCTTCAAAGACACTGAATTTCTGCAGCTATAGCAACTTTTGCCAAATAGACAATACAAAGTGTAGGAAAATGAATTCCCTAAATACAAAGCAAAATGAGAAAAGAACTGAATGAGAAACATTGGCCAACACAGGACTGATTTATAACAGGAATGTTCTTTGTCTCATTCTATATCCATAGTACAATACATGATAATAAAGTATGGGGGAATTCATCATTCCCTCTACCCCAGAAAACTGGTATAGAGGGATGATATTGAAACACATGTTTGGTGCCAGGCCCTTTCTTGTACCAAACATGAACCTCAAGCCCTGATCTGCACCTCACATTCTGCAAATATGGACCTTACATGGTGGGGATCAAGATGGATATGCCTAGGCCAGGCTGATTTATTAACTCACCAGTTTCCTAAGGGGGCGTTCACACTACCGTCGGTGTCCGACAGGTAGTGTTCGCTCCTAGTGTCCGCTCAAAATCTGTCACGGACATTAGGAGTGGACACTAGCTGTGTCCGTGACACCTGTCATTCATCTCAATGGGCATCGGGTGCGTTCTTTTGCACTCCGTGCCCGTCCTTCCCTGACCGCAAGTGAAGATGTCCGACTTCTCAAGCGGACAGAAGAACCCTGCATGCAGGGTTTTTCTGTCCGTTAACAGTATAACAGTACTGTGAACGCTCCCTAAGTTAAAATGGAAATTTACATCAGTTCCTACCTGAAGTAGGTTTTCATTCTAGTGCCAGGACCTCCCACAGATTTTTGAAGAAGTTTCAGTCTTTTGTTAAATATTCTTGTCCAAGTGATAGATGGGCCATATGAAAGTCTTTATACATTTGCCCCTATATTCATTTCACAAAGGGTAATTTTCTGCAAGAAAAAAAAATCAAACATTTAATTGGAAAAGCCAATCTTGATAACCCCTGGAAAGAAATATCCATTATTTAAAACTAATAAATTTGAGGTATCCTCCAGCAGTTCCAGTTCCTGATGTTAATATTTGACCCGTATGCATTTGGTAGCTATCAGGGGCGTAACTTGAGGGGATGCAGAAAGTGCAGTTGCACTGGGGCCCAGGAGCCTTAGAGGGCTAATAAGTAGAGATGAGCGAGTAGTATTCGATCGAGTAGGTATTCGATCGAATACTACAGTATTCAAAATATTTGTACTCGAATGAATACTACTAGCTATTGGATTCAGAACCAGCGTTGATTGGCCAAACGCTATACAGTGTATAGCATTTGGCAAGTCAACGCTGGTTCTGCAGCAGGCTTGTCCTTGCTAGTTGGGAGAGCTGGCAGCTTGCTGTTACGAGGGAGCTGACTTTTTCTCATAGGAAAGAATTGACCAGCGTTGATTGGCCATTGTACAGCATTCGGCCAATCAATGTTGGTTCTGCCGGAGGCTCATCTGTGAGGAGGCAGAGTCTAAAATCGGACCACAATGGAGACTGCTGTGGTCCGATCTTAGACTCTGCCTCCTCACAGACGAGCCTCTGGCAGAACTAGTGTTGATTGGCCGAATGCTGTACAATGGCCAATCAACGCTGGTCAATGCATTCCTATGAGAAAAAGTCAACTCCCTCGTAACAGCAAGCTGCCAGCTCTCAAGACTAGCAAGGACGAGCCTGCAGCAGAACCACTGGTAGCTATTTCCCTCTATGTCTGTTGCTGACTCTGAAATACATCACTTTTTTTGTACCTAACAAAAATCCCAGTTCAGACTTGGAACACGTTGCAAATTGAAAAGAAATAAAGATATTGAGTTATAATAACTTTGATTGCATGGAGGAGTGACTGATTCATCTTTGCTCATCCAAATTTTTATGATTTTATTATACTGTTTGATTAAACTGACTGGGGGAACCAACTACAATCTCTGCACAGTGTTGTGCCTGGTTGTACAACCCCAATAGGTGAGTGCAATTGGACTGGGGTCTATGCTGAATTGGTCCTGCACATGACATTGCTCATTTTACTTCTCTAACTGAAAATGATAGTCTAGTGTGCTGAAATGACTCTGTGAGCATACAAAGTAAATGTATGACTGATTTCCTATATCTGTACATTGCACTCTTCTTAGCCGTTTCTTTTTAATTCTGGGTTTTATCGATGACTTTGTTATAAAATATTATATGACTTAAATGGGCGATTATTTTATTTATTAAATGTAGAGTGTGAGCCCCATATAGGGATCACAATGTACTTTTTTCCCCTATCAGTATGTCTTTGTAGTATGGGAGGAAATCCACACAAACACGGGGAGAACATACAAACTCCTTGCAGATGATGTTCCTGGCAGGATTCAAACCCAGGTCTCCAGCGCTGCAAGGCTACAGTGCTAACCACTGAGCCACCGTGCTGCCCTGTCAGATTATTGCATCACTGATTTCTAGATCTCATTTCTCTGATGTTTACAGTATACGTAGAATATGTAACCTATCATCTAAATAGCTGAGAATACAAATTTACAACATTACAATACAGCATTCTTCTAATTCTACCAAGGTTTACACTCTTGAGCCAACCGTGTAACAAGGCTGCATAAAGATCTTGGCTTATTTTGTTTTCACTTTTTTTTTTATAGTCAAAGAAAATTTCTACGAGAAACAGTATAAATTCCCTAAAACAAACTTCAGCCTACTATGTATCAATCCTATGGGATTGAAAATCTACAACTAACATGCCATATAAGAAGAATTTAATTTGTATAAATTGTGAGACGAAAAATATAAAACCTTTTGACTCCCCAGATCATACACTTAAATCAATAACACTGAGTCCTGTAAAACAACCTAATAAAAGAATCTTTCATCTTTACTTTTATGATTTTATTAATAAGCCAGCAGCAATAATTAGAAAAGCTGGGTAATAAAGAAACACCATGTTGACAGTCAATATGTCGTGTTAACGTCCCATTTTGCAGTACAGTCATGTCACAACTTTGTTTCCAAGCATTTTATTTGGCCTTTTATCTCCTTCCAGTGGTTTCATCAAAATTCCTTGCTTACAGTACAAAAATGTGACTCATACACATGTGTTCTAGGATTTTTAATACAAATGAATGATTTTCCCACATATAGTATACAAGTTAGATACTTTCTATGAAATCTGGTCCCATATTTCTAATATAAATTTATAGGTCAGTTTATTAGCACCATATTAAGATTACCACATCAAGATGTCATGCTGCACTTCACTTTATTATTCTGTTATAGTTAGAATAGGACACTTTGAGTATGTTATATAATATTATATTATATTACTATAAACATACTGTATATATATATACTGTATATATACCCCACCCAATCTCAAACCAACTTTGGACAACCCCAGGACATCATTTGCTGTAACAGATTCAAACTCAAGGAGGAACCCCTGTCAACTTGATTTTATGGGCTCCCAGCTACACACGTGGACAAAATTGTTGGTCCCCCTTGTTTAATGAAAGAAAAATCCACAATGGTCACAGAAACAAGTTGAATCTGACAAAAGTAATAATAAATAAAAATTCTATGAAAATGAACAAATGACAAGTCAGACATTGCTTTTCACTTCAACTGAATTTAAAAAAAAAATAAAACTCATGAAACAGGCCTGGACAGAAATGATAGTTCCCTTAACTTAATATTTTGTTGCACAACCTTTTAAGGCAATCGCTGCAATCAAATGATTTCTGTAACTGTCAATGAGACTTCTGCACCTCTCAGCAGGTATTTTGGCCCACTCCTCATGAGCAAACTGCTCCAGTTGTCTTGGGTTTGAGGGGTGCCCTTTTCAGACGGCATGTTTCAGCTCCTTCCAAAGATGCTCAATAGGATTTAGGTCAGGGCTCATAGAAGGCCACTTCAGAATAGTCCAATGTTTTCCTCTTAGCCATTCTTGGGTGTTTTTAGCTGTGTGTTTTGGGTCATTATCCTGTTACAAAACCCATAACTTGCGACTGAGACCAAGCTTTCTGAGACTGGGCAGTATATTTCTCTCTAGAATCCCTTGATAGTCTTGAGATTTCATTGTACCCTGCACAGATTCAAGACACGCTGTGCCAGATGCATCAAAGCAGCCCCAGAACATAACAGAGCCTCCTCCATGTTTCACAGTAGGGACAGTGTTCTTTTCAAGATATGCTTCATTTTTCCATCTGTGAGCATAGAGCTGATGTGCCTTGCCAAAAAGTTTGATTTTTGTCTCATCTGTCCATAGGACATTATCTCAGAAGCTTTGTAGCTTGTCAACATGTAGTTTGGAAAATTCCAGTCTGGCTTTTTTATGATTTGTTTTTGATTTATTTTGTCCTTCTTGGTCGTCTCCCATAAAGCCCACTTTGGTTTAAACAGCAACGGATGGTGCGATCTGACACTGATGTTCTTTGAGCTTCAAGTTCACCTTTAATCTCTTAAGAAGTTTTTCTGGGCTCTTTTGTTGCCATTTGTATTATCCGTCTCTTTGATTTGTCATCACATTGAAAGCAATAGGAGAAAAAAGCCTCCCATTAATTTCAATGGGGAGCGCACGTATGCCGACTCCCATAGAAATGAATGGGATCTGCTTTGTACGCGCTCATTCTGAACGTGTTTTACGTTCAGAATGAGCTGATCGTATACTCAGTGTGAATGCACCCTAAAGGGTTAAACTATGAACAGTATTTCTAAATTCTATAATTTGAAAGTCATGTTTTATTTTAGGCAAATTTAAATTTGGCATAAAAATAAGACAGAATTATCCATGGGACTATTATTTCACGGTTAACGTGGTCCAAAAAGTCTAGTCGGGTTTGCCATCGGATCTCATAGACATCTACTTTAACATTTTATAAATAAATTTACTCATTACTGTCTTATGTAAGTGTTAATGTTTTCAAATACTATCTGAGATTTATCAACTTCTAAGGCCCAATATAAATCTAACTGGTTGGAGGCCAAAGAAAATGAACCTTTTTTTTTCACTAGATGAATTCTTTGTTTCAGCACATACTATGTAGTTACATACTTCACTGCAAAGCAAACAAATGCTGCTGCACACCGTAAATAGGTGAAAGGGAGAAACAAATTTTATTTATAGTACATTAATTTTTGGAACATTAGCGCCATGGATTGATTTGACAAGCATAGAGTGAGTACTAGATCAATAAACGAACATAACGTTTCGGTCATAGTCGACCTTCATCAGATCGGATCTAGAAAAGAGATAACAACACTATAAGTATAACTGGAGTAAAATAAAAATGTAGTCCACAGTATGGTAAATAAATGGGCATAATGACCAGGTGTTAGACAATAAAGGGAAAAAGAAGAGAAAATAAGGGAGGAAAAAGAACTGAAACATATAGGCCACAAGTGGATGAAGGTATAAAGAGAGGGGGGCAAGACAACTGAAACAGCTAAAATAAATGGAGGATAGAGCAAAAGCAGCTAACCCAGAACACAGAGTAAGAAGGAAGGAGGGGGAAGGGGAGAAAGAGGCAGTGTACAACGGCAAATAGAGTGGTTAAAAATCCGTAGAAAAAGCAAGTGCCTGATAACATAGGGGGGAAAAAAGACAACCACATACCTAGTAAACGAAAGCAGAGTACGCAGCAGGGTCATGGCGTGCTGAGGGGAGAAGAGTTGGAGGAATTTAAATGCCTCAGGATGGCGAGCGGAGCCAGTCAGAGCGGCGTCCGGAGGCCGCGCCGCCCACCGGCCCGACGGCGCGCTAATGCCGCGGAACCGGAAGACACACTAGCCACCGGGATAGGCTGTTTTACACAGTAGAGACCTAGCAATATTGTCCATGATCAAGGATGACTCTGATCATTGGAATTTAACCACTCACATCCTGTGGTCATATGCAACGCCGGGTACTTTTGTTTTCTATAGTAGGACCAGTAATGGGTTGCCCCTCCATGTTGCGATCATGAATCTGTCCCATTACTAAGGTTCCCAGTCCTGCCATAGTAATGTAACTACATTATTATAGCATGCTTCAATAGTTACATAGGGAATCTTCCCTAGTGAACATAAACACACTAGGCATCGCTAAGTCTTAAAAGGCCCAAACTATTAATATATTTAAAAAATTGTCCCATATGGTAAATACTGTAGCAGGAAAAAAAAGTCTCAATGGCTGAATTTGCATTTTTTCCCCACTGGTTTGCATCCTTAAAAAATTGGAATAAAACATCATCAATTCCAAAACATGGTATCAATAAAAACTACATATTATCCAACAAAAAAGTCACCTTACACAGCTCTGTACACTGAAATATTAAATAGTTACAGATGTCAGAATATGGGGACTCAAAGGAATTTTCTTTTCTTCATAATTTTTAATTTTTGCAAAGTTATTAAATCATGACCAACCCAGAACATGAAGCTAAAATAGAATTTTTACCACACAGTAGAAGCTGTAAAAACAAAACCAGTAAGAATATGCTGGTACTGTATTTTTTTTTTTCAGTCCCACTTCATTCTGAAATTTTTTCATGTACATTGTACAGAATAATAAATGGTACTATTTTGAAGGACAACTTGTCATGCACTTGTCATGTCATTCACTACATAAACGGAACAATGAAAACGTTATGGCATTTGAAATGCAGGACGTAAAGTACGAAAACACAAAAATGAAAAATGTCTGCGTCCCATAAGGGTTAAAGTATATCCATGGTTTTAATTTTTTTTCAATTTTAAATTGGCTATGTGAAAATGAAAGTTTGTAATGTGTCTTTCCTTCCTTATGTTTACTGTTTCATCTATTCTCCACCTCCTCACTTGTGTTTCCATATGGAGCCTGTATGCACTGATAATGAGGTCTGCATAAAGTCTTCTAGTAATAGCAAATGTGGTGCTTTGAAACTACGTGGAGGGAGAAGCATTAGACATGTGGGCATCATCACTCATTTGGTGAAATAGAATTGGCAGTGGCACTGGCAGGGGAAATAAGCAAGGCCATCTCAGTCCTTCTCCCCATGATCTTCCTTGTAGGCAAGACATATTCACGCTTAGCACATGGCCGTCATTATCATCATCACCATCTGCGTCTCCTCCTTTTCCTCCATGCCAAAGCGAATCTTCCATAAGGAAATGTGTGTTCAAGATGCTCCCAGTCATCTAGCAGTTCTGTAACTTAACTCCTGGCCAAGTTATTGGCGGTGCAGTCGCTGCTGTACTACTTATTGGATTCCACTACGTTCCACCAACTGATGGCATGCACTCCACCTCTATGTAGGATAGCTTTCCTTTTCAGTGTGGAAAGATACACTATCAACATATGGAGCAGCAATTATGGACAAAGACAATACTTGGCTTCTTTGACCCACTAGGTCAATATTTTGTGCAGCAGCACAGACATATGTCAACGCATACTCACTCCTCATGGAATAATTTAAAGGTCATACTGGTTACAAGAATACAATAAAATGACTGAAAAAAAAATTGAGTCCAAACGTTACCACTGTATGGCTGGTCAGGGCCTTGCCCCATCTCACATCCTCCAAAAAAAGGCACTCAACTGCAGAGGTAGACTCCGGTCACACAATAATTACAGAGCACACCGTAACATGGCATATACTCTAAACTAGAGAAAGCACCTGCTGTTGTCTGTGTATAACCTGTGGATCTAAAGGAGATCACCTGGCATCTGTCGCCTCTCTTCAAGTTGTGACTAAAAACTTTAATAAATCTTGAAAAGTGTAAGATGTAATAGGCGATGATTTATCTAAAGTGGTGGAAAAAATATATATTTGCTTTTGTGAATATCTTGACAACAGTAGGCCTTAGGGAGCTGAAACCCAATCTAGAATCTAAAACCTTCAGAAGTGCCTGATTTATCTTTGTGACACATTTGTTGCAGATTGGTCTAGTCCCAGGGCGGAAAACCTATGAAATGCGTGCCAGAGGGGACACTTAGAGCCCTTTCTGTAGGCACATGCGCTGTCACCCCAGCCAGGCTCCAACTAGCCCACACACCTCGATCGCTCACTAACTAATGGAACATACGAAAAATGCACATACAGCTGAAAACTGTTAGTGTAGGCCGTGTGTCTAGAACCAGGCCCAGAAGGGTAAGGGGCCCATGACCAGATCTGGCCTGGGCTCTGCAGCGCTATTATAGTGGTCGGGGAATGCCTAATTCCCTGACCACTATACACTATACATGACGTTAATGGAAAGGGACCCGATGTTATGTGATGTATGTACATGATGCAGGGTCCCTTACCAATAGTAGCCTGACCAGGGGAGGTGATTCTGAGTGGACGCAACCCCTTCAATATATTCACTTAGGAGAACAATTAAAAAAATATTATTACATAGGTTCATATTAGGGGTAGAGATACTAATTCAGAATGCATGAGCAAACAACAAATTACCAAAAACAAGGGAGAAAATATATTATAAGATATTATTATAGTATTAAATGTCCTCTCAAAACAGAAGTATTCCATTTATCTAAATATGTATGAATAGTTAGAGCACTCACTAGTCTACGATCAGGTTTAAATGAATTTTACACATAGAACATTCAATAACCATATTGTACACATCCACACACTTTATCTAATAGGAAAAAGCTTCAAGGATAATTAAAAGTAAAAGATAACTGTGGACGCATGTTTTAAAATTAAAAAAAATAATCTACATTCCTTTTTTAGGATCCTTTTAACCCTTTAATGATGTGGATACGACCTGAATGCCCTTAAAGCAAAAAGAAATGGGTGTCTCCATCATGTACAGAGACTGCATGTCTTACAATAAGAATATCTCATTTGTTCAAGATGTCATTATAATGATCTCGCATGCCGTGTCTACATTGTGCCACATGGATAACTTCTCTACTTTTGCAGAAGATGAATCTCTTATGGATGACAGAACTCGCAGTCATTCCAAGAGACAGAACTCACATCAATTTTGCTGGTGCAGACCTTTTCTCAGGGCAGACATGTGCAACACTGTAAAGTACCTTTAGTTTCCTATTAACCCTGGATTCACATTTGCATTGGAGATTCCTCCGCAGATTTCATCTAAAATTGGCGGAAGGAGGACTTCCGCCTACAAGGAGGACTTTTCTCTCCACCGGTTTCAGTATAAAACCAGTGCAGCCAAGCTGACAACCCACAGACTCCATTATATTCTATGGGGTCCACGGGTTTCAATGAGAAACCACTTTTTAGGTGGACAGGGTATACCTCTTTCAGGTTTTCATGAAGACTAGAACACTAGTGTGAACCTAGTGTAGGCCAGTTCCTATCATCGAGATGTTGCACAAAATAGCTAGTGTCTCTTGCCTTTCCTGTATGTTATTTGTGGGTATGGACTGAGAATTTCTCTACGTTCCCCATCTTGCAGCAAAATTAGCCAGTGTTATCAATAATCTGTTCAACTGCAACATGTGCCGGACTGAGATGTTGCCTCTTAGGAATACCCTTTTTAGGATTGTGGGATGAGCACTTTCCGACTATTGGTGGCAGTCTTCTTTCACTATATCTGGGTGTGGATTTTACCAAAGGAATTCTTTGCAATTAAAACATCAAAAAGGGTAAGGCATATTCATTTAATTCACATGTGAATTTCAGATCCAAGGAATTATTATTATTATTAAGAATGAAACATATTCAGTAGTAGCGCCTCTTCAAAGTATAAAGACATCGGTAATTTACCTTAGACAGAGGCAGATGTGTTTCTGCCACTGGTTGAGGTCATCTGATGCCAAACTATTGGCCTCCCACCAACCCAGGAGAAAATTTGCATAACTGAGTGCACAAGGGCTTCCCATTGCAGTGCCCCTGAACTAGTAGTACCATTGGCCAAGAAACATTAAGTTTTTATTGAGGCAAAATTTCAATTGATCCAATATAAACGAATGTGGTCTCAAACATCATGCATATTCAAGTAACATTCTCACAGACCGTGTTTGCGATGCTTTTTTTTTATCAATAAGCTCATCATTAAGAGCCTGTATGAGATTCTTTATGTGAAGTCTATATGGGATTCCCATTCAGTCATAAAAGTCGCTATTTGTGAGAAGATTAAGGCATAGTTCCTTATATTTAGTGATATCCAAAATAACCACATTCACTTCCTTGTCAAAAGGCTTGATTGTAATGTTCTTATCTTTTTCAGAACTCCACAGTGATTATTTCTCAGCAAAATTTAAATTCCCCGAGAAAGACTGCCACCTTTTAATGTTCCTATGTCCTCTCTCACCAGCTCAAAGAAAATTTCTATATGTAGGTGTGCAATTGAGGCTGGAATATGTGTGCTTTTAAGGTGGAATTGTAAAGGAATTGCTAGAAGTGCAATTTCCCAGTAGCTGCTGGCGAACCCTGAGAGGAATGGAATGACAAGACAGTGAGTCCTAAGCTGAACCCGTCCCCTGTCTCTGCAAACTTGCCTCACTGCCCTAGGCGGCAGAGGATAACTGGGCAGAAGTCCCTTCTTGGTATAAGTGATACACAGAATGCAGACAAAACAAACAACAATAGATGGGAGGTCAGCTAACACTTGGGTCGGAAACCAGTCGAGCAGCACAGTACAGAATCGAAATCCAAGAGAATAGTCACAAGAAAAGCCAACGGTCTGAAATGTAAATACAAACAGTAACAGTACAGAGCCAGCACGCACAGAAAGACAAATAGCAAGCACAAAGGTGAGTGTGAGAAAACAATGTATAAGAAGAAAGAACCTGCACCAGAAGGTTAGATGTCAATCGCACAAGTAAGGCTGAGATTAACTATTTGAGTAGCAGAGGGAAACTAAAGTATAAGAGATGGGTGTGGTGGAAAATGAGTTACAGATTTGAGGGAACAGAACAGTGTTCAGACAGAGAACAAGACCCTAAAGCAAGGAATCATCACACCTTCTGCACCATAGTATGCGGCCAATGGATGGTGCCGAAGTCCAAACGGGCAAGGATATTACAGTAAGTTAGTGAAAAGGGCATTATAAGGGACATGTTCAATATTATCAAAGAGACTGACCAGATTTCAGACAATGACAAATAATATTCTGCACAAATACGTTTATCCAATGTAGTATGGCATTTTTGCCACTGTAGCTTCCTGATGAAGAGAAAAATGTCCAAGATTCACACAAATGGATCAAAACATACAGATGTTACAAAAGAAAATCTTTTCCTCAGAGTTCCCAATTCTCTACTTGCAAAATAGCATGAAGACAGACTTATCATTTGCTTATTGTTGCCTATACTGTTCATTCTTGTGTTCTGCTCCTTACGGGGTACTGGTTCAGGGGCATCTTTGTGACATCTGGCAGCCCCCTGACATCCTCTTCAGGCCTCTTCTAGCCTCTGACATCACACACCCCTGGTCATAGCTGAGGCCTGTGATTGGTGTGCCAACATCAGCCAAGCACCAGAAGAGACCTGAAGAGGATTTTGTGGTGAATACAACTGTTTGCAATTTTTACACACCTCCCGTGGGCCTCCACTTATCATATTCTGGGGTTTCAGAAGCCCCTGTGTATATAAGAGTATCTTGGGGGGGATGAAAATTAAGGTCTGAACCAGTTTGCGTGTCCCCAACAGCCAATGGGTCAGAAATAAAACAGTGGTCAAATATATAAAGTATATAAAAATATAGCCAGTCCTCTAGGCAAACTTACATTCATATTTATATTTGATTATTTTGTTTATCACAAAACATTCCTTTTAATGTATCCTAATTTATCCCTTTAAGTTACCTTAGTTTATCCTTCTGTAAAGCGCTGCGAAGTATGTTAGTACTATACAAGTAAGAGAAATAATGAATAAATAAATATTTGGGTATATATTTCACAATGTTCACTGTATTTTAATTGCTCCTATGGCACTTTTTATCATGGTTGCAGTGTCTTCTCAAATGAAACCATACAACTATATACAGATTTCTTTTTTATAATGTAGATTAAGAGCCCCTTACCAGTATGTCTTTGGAGTATGGGACGAAATCCACACAAACACGGGAAGAACATACAAACTCCTTGCAGACGTTTTGCCCTTGGCAGGATTTGAACCCGGGAATCCAATGCTGCAAGGCTGCAGTGTTAACCACTGAGCCACCATGTTCCCACTAACTGTATATATTGTTCTAACATGGAAATTTTCTTTTTAAAGTTATTGGTGAAGCTAGCCATTAAATTACCATTTTTTAAGGCGCTGGTAGTTGGGTATCGATATCTCATGAAGTTAGATTATCAGAACGTGACAAAGGGCTGGGAGGTTTCATTGGAGAGGCCCTGTCACTACTTCTGAAATATCTATTTCAGTAAATTGTAGTACTACCCAGGAAATAACAGTTCTGGGGCATCTCTTCTCATAACTTTGCATTGTTGCATTTCTCAGTTCTGGATACGTATAAATAAAATGGGTATTAGCATTCTTCTTACCTTCTATGATACTGTCTGCACTGACTGAACCATGTAAGGACACACCTCATAAAAGTCTAGCAGGAATAACCTTGGCACAGAACAACAAAGAATTCTTAGCAAACAGAATTGTTATTTTACAAAGAATACAACATTCCTACAAATAGATATATCAAGATTGTTTGTAGGTTCAGCAGGGTTTCTATATAAGAATACTGCTTTGGCGGCTATGCACAACTCAACTACGCAATCCAAGCCTGCTTTGTTCAAATCTCACATTAGAGCGGTATTCATGTTTGTGAGTGTATTGTCTACCATTATTGGTCACAGTTTGTTATCTTTATACTGTGCTTCACAACATAGCTTGTTCCAAATTATTATGCAAATTATATTTCTCTGTAATTTTCCTAAATAGTTGATGGAGATGACAGTCAGTATAAAGTTCAAAGCTTATATTTGAGAATAAATCAAATTTTATTGGAAAACCTCATGATAACATTTTTTTTTCATAAAAAGAAAGAAAAAAGTGGCAAAGGACTGGAAATGGTTATGTGTTGAATTTGCAACATTAAGAGCTAGTTCTATCCAAAACGTCTTAACAGGCCAAGTTAAGTGTTAACCTAGGACCCCTTCTTTGATGTCACCGTCACCATTCTTGCCTCCATTGAATTTGTGAATTTTTGGATAGTTTATGCTTGAACGTCTTTACAGGATGTTAGCATAGTCTCCTATAGCCGCTGTTTTGATGTAAACTGCCTCCCACCCTCATAGATCTTTGGGGATACTTCAAAAGTTCTCAATAGGGTCAGGGGAAGATGTTTGCCACACCATGAGTTTCTCTTCTTTTATGCCCATAGCAGCCAATGAAAAGATGATTTTTCTATGGAAGACATGGTACTTCTTTTTTGCACCATGGAATAAAGTGGTCAGTCAGAAACTTTGTATACTTTGCAGAGGTCATTTTCACACCTTCAGGGACCCTAAAAAGTCCTACCAGCTCTTTTTCCATGATTGCGTCCCAAAACAGGACTCTGCCTCCTCCTCGCTGACATTGCAGCCTTGTGGGGGAGCTGGTGTCCATCCACTACTCCATCCATCTGGACCATCCAGGGTTGCACGGCACTCATCAGTAAATAAGACTATGTCTGGGCCCACTGCAACCATTACTGCTTATGAGTATTGTTTAGGTGTGCCAAAATAGTAGGTTTATGCACAACCGCAAACCTTTGGAGAATCCTATACCTTGAGGTTCATGGGACTCCAGATGTACCAGCAGTGTCAAATACCTGTTAGCTGCTTTTTAATGGTATTTTAGCAGCTGCTCTCTTAATCCGATGAATTTGTTTCGCAGAAACCTTCATTATGCCTTTATCTGCACAAACCCATCTGGGCACTGAATCAGCCACAAATCTCTGCACAGTATGATGATCACACTTAGGTTTTTGTGAAATATTTAATGTTTTCAAATCTTGTCTGAGGCATTGCACTATTTGATGAATTTAGTCAGCAGAGAGATCCTTTTTCTTTCCCATATTGCTTGAAACTTGTGGTCTACTTAATAATGTGTAAAATAATTTTAGGCTTAGACCAAACGTGGTGGAAAAGCAGGGTTTTTCTGTTGCAGATTTTGTTGTGTTATTTTAGCCAAAGTCAGGAGTGGATTGAGCAGAAGGGAGAAGTATAAGTGCCGCTATATATTTCCCATTACCTTTGTAGCCACTCTTGACTTTGCCTCAAAATAATGTATGTGCCCTCAGGATTTTTACATATCCCATGGGGATACCATCCCAGCTCCTTCATGTTTTTTCGGTTATGTTTTATTAATTAATTGGTTCCTGAAATTAATAAATGGCTTTGGTTATTTGATTACTGTGGTAGTCCTCGAGCAGGTCATTGGTGTTTACATTTCTGCCTAGTAACAGGTTTCTTCCAGCTGATTGGTCAGCTGTTCCTATGTCAGGAGAGAAATCTTCCAGATGTTAATCTGCCCAGCAGCAACAGAGCAGCTGATTGGATATCTGTGCCGGCCAGCGGGAAGTGAAGCAGTGGAGTCCTTACCAGCTGAGGTGCCAGTCCTGTCAGGATCAAGAATGGAGTAGCTCCCCACCCGCCCATTTATTTGGAATTCACCTTGTCGCAATGCTTTAATAGTGGAGAATTTTAGTCTCTCAGCTAATGCTAGGAGTCATAATACCAGCCATGAGTGTAATTGAAAAACTAAAAAAATAAATTTTTATGACACTTAAATATGATTTGCCTAATATTTTGGAACATGATGTAAAGTTCAATCGTATAGTGCTACTTACACACGTAAAGATAGGTCTGTGTAATTCTGATCATCTGTATCTATTTAGCTAACTAAAAAACAAACGTTCCGTTCTCTTTTGAATGAAAGTAACACACATTATACTTGCACAGTCTTACACAGTGATATTTCTCACACATAAAATAATTTATTAGTGAGACATAATTAAAGCCTCATATAACAGGTCGTAAGTACAACCCCGAAACCACTTTCAAGCTCAAGAAAAAAAAAAATTTAAAGTGACTCTGTCACATGGAAAATTGTGTTGAATCTGCAAGCAGCACGTTATAGAGCAGAAGGAACTGAGCAAATTGATATACAATTTTAGGAGAAAAGTAATTTAGGGCGGGTTCACACCTGCGCCCGGTCTCCACTTTGTGGGTCTTCTGCCCAAGAAACTGGACAGGAGACGGAAACCTGGCAGTCAGTGTCCGCCCATGAGCGCCTGTGAGCGTCTTCTGGTCTCCACAGTGAAACTGTTTTTTTTTAACCGGACACAAAGTCCTGCATGTTCGGCTTTGTGTTCAGTTAAACAAAAAACGGTTTTGCTGCGGAGACCAGAAGAGGATTACGGGCGGTCACTTTGCAAACCCATTCAAATGAAGGGGTTTGAAAACTGACTGCCTCTTTCCGTCTCCTGTCCAGTTTCTCGAGCAGAAGATGGAAACCTGCAAAGCAAAGACCAGGCGCAGGTGTGAACCCGCCCTTAACCTGTTATTTATCAATTGAAGCTTCTGATTTTTTTCTATACTAAGAAGTGACTTGGGCTTCTGCATTTTCCATGTGACAGGTTCACCTTCTTTTCTTTTCACATCACTGTCAGGGCTTCTGTTTCTGTCTGTCATGAACCTGTTATAACAGATTAAGATGAATTAGTATAACAGATTGAAATAAAAAGCTAATACACAATACACTGTGTGGCTGGTTCTACTGTATATCGTGTGTGTGTGTGTCCTCATGGTTCACATCAGACACATCAATAAACAGTCTCACCTTCTATCTCATTGAGAAGAGGTGATTTGTTTGGGGCTCCACTTTATCACATCCATATTGTACATTAGGGCACATGATCAGGGATATTCTTCATGAGACAGCCCCTTCAATGGTAATATTATATTACAGAAATGCTAATGTAGTTTCCTAATATATGATAAACATGGCTCTAAATCACATCTGCATTTGGCTGGTCAGAACCGTGTTATGTTTTTTGGCAAACTAGACAATTACATTTCTTGTTCTGCGACTAATCTCTCTGGCAGCTGACTGCTAGCCAATGATACAGCATGCTGAGTCCAGCACTTCAATTATATGGTGAGTCATCTGTGTACTGTGCTCCTATAGAAAATAATGGAGAGTGACTGCGCAAAATGGGATTGTCTTGTGTAGCCCTAACCTTACTAACACTGCTTCTTAATGCTAACTTAAACCAAAATATATCAATGAGGTTATTTAATTGAGAATTGTTAACCATTTCTTAGCAAACATGTGAAAGATCAGCAAAGTCATACAAAATGATGTAATGTAATATAACAAAGACAATGCAGGTAGTACAAGAAACAACTATATGTAATACAGACACAAACGTACATGAGTGTAGAGGAAGGTATTGTAGTCTTTCATTAACAACGCATTAGTTAATTGGAAATGATGGTTATCCCACAGTCTGTCAGCTTATCCTCATTACTGTTGGCAGTTTTGTCTTTCATCACCAAGATGTCTCCCACAGCCCACTGTCAAGATAATCTTTCTTATGCACAGCGAGGATACCGTACTTATCCTGCTTTGTGAGCAATGTTATTTGGAAGGACATTGCTATTAAAATCGGTCACTAGTTTATACAACGTAAATGTGTTGGTAACACATTTACTCCTGAATACTGTATGTTACCATTGCCCACATTGGTGTAAGTGCTGAGATTCAGTTGTGTTTATAATGTTTTGTTAAAATATTCTTAGTTCACAAGAGAATGTTATTTTATCTCTTTTTTGTTGCATATACGTATCACCAACATAATCTGCAGTTCTGTATAGAGAATGCTCCAAGTCACACATATTTCTCCTTGTGGTCTATGGGGCAAACAACCAAATTTTTTTATGTGAAACATACAGACATCATAGAACACATACTATTCACTGGAAGCTGTCAATTTGTTATTAGAATGTGGGAGGAAACAAAAGTAACTGGAGGAAATCTATGCAAGCACTGTCAGAGCATTCAGAATGGTCACTGACTACGCTGCCCGCAGCAACAAGGAGACAAATACAAGTAATAAATAAAAGCAAAATAGGAATCAAATATACTCCGATTAGTTAGGGCTCGTTCACACGTCTATGCAGACCGCCGGGATTCTTTTTTCCGCTAGCGGCGGGCTGCTGCTAGTGGAGAAAAGAAGCGACATGTCCTATCTTCAGGAGGAAACCACGGCACGCTGGGTCGCGGCTTCCGCCTATCGGCAACACCCTCCTATGTCGGCTCATTCATTTGAGCTGACATAGGAGGGGAAAGCCGCGACCGCGATGGTCGCGGCAGGTGGGTTTTGACCAGAGAGAGACACGGCTCACTGTGTCGCTCTCTGTGTCAAAACCCGCGCGGACCCCCGAATGTGTGAACTAACCCTTAAAGCTGAGGAAAGTATAAAGGATGGAATGTATTGTAAACTGCCAACACTACTGCCACTGTATGCTATGAAAGGCTGTCACTGGGTTAAACCACCAATTGTTATGGCAGCTCTGTATATGGACATGTATGATGAATGTGCTCTCCATGTCTATTACCTAGAGGGTAGTACCTTGGTTTTCTCATCTAGTTTATTAACATTAGGCAATGGCGTAACTAGGAATGGCAGGGCCCCATGGCAAACTTTTGACATGGGGCTTACCTCAAGACCCCAACCAACCGACCAATCCCCCCCCCCTGCATGGACTATTATGCCCCACAGTGGCCCTTGTACACAGTTTTAGGCCCCACAGTGGCCTTTGCACACAGTATTATGCTCCATAGTGGCCCCTGCACATGGTATGATACCTCATAGTGGTCTCAGACCCCAGAGTATAATAATCGGAGACCTCTCCCTGGCTCCGATGCAGTACCTGCTGATGTCAGCAATCTTCAATGATGCACAGGATATCACTTGAGCCAGGGCTTGCGTCGCAACACCTAAGAACGCAAGTCCTGGCCCATGTGACATCAGTGACATCACACAAGTAGCATCCAATCAAAAATAATGTGTCATAAAGATTGAATAAAAATATATACATAATCTTTATTAGTACAAAATTACAATCCTATTAATATTATAAAGGTGAAAGTTTGTGAGTTTGGATGTTTGTGGGTTTGTGTGTTTGGATGTTTGGATGTTTAGATGTTTGTTCCTCAATCACGCAAAACCCGCTCCACCGATTTAGCTGAAATTTTCCACAAACATAGTCACTACACTCGATTGCGCAATAGGCTACTTTTCATCACAATAGCGCACATACGTTTTTCCCAGGACCCCCACAAAACCCAAACTCACATCACTATTTCTGCAATCTCACACACTTTGGACCATAGCAAGCCACAAAATTCATATTACCCTCTACAGCAGAGGTCAGCAACCCCTGGCACACGTGCCAAGAGTGGCACTCCTGCCATATTTCACTGGCACACCAGCAGCACAAGACCTGCAAGAGTTAAATGAAGTCCCTTAAGTGCTCTGCTAGAGCTCAAGCATAAGGACACTCCCCTTTGAGAGGGGTGCAGGAAACCCAGGGGGTGGAGCTTAATCGCTCAGGTCTGTGCCTGCTATAGTGGTCTGCATCCTGCAAACATTCCCCGAGGAGAAGAGGAAGCTGCTAGCAAAGTGAAACTGAAAAACACACAGGTACATAGGATTACTGTTCTCATTAATGTCAGGCATTTTGGGTTATTAGTTTAGTGTTAGTAACTCCATGTGCCTCACATTAATAGGAATAAACCCCATCATGTCCCTCATATTAACCCCTGTGTGCCTCACATTATTAGGAATAAACCCCATCATGTCCCTCATATTAACCCCTGTGTGCCTCACATTATTAGGAATAAACCCCATCATGTCCCTCATATTAACCCCTGTGTGCCTCACATTAATAGGAATAAACCCCATCATGTCCCTCATATTAACCCCTGTGGGCCCCATATAAGGGTTACTAATATGTGAGACATATGGAGGTACTAATAAAAAACCTCAATAATGAAGATACTTAACTATTACCGCCAAGTCTCTCACATATCAGTAACTCTTACACAAGGGTTAATGTGAGGGACATGATGGGGTTAATTGCTATTACTAAGAGGCGCATGGAGTTACTAAACTGTCATGCACAGGGCCAGACTTTATGTGGCTTGCTCAAGAGTATCCTGTGTCCAAAACTTACATGTACTGGCGGAAAATAACAAATCATACAACGTCGTATATTGAAGTATATTAACCTGAAATACTTCTGTCCCAAAGACACTTATGTACAGTTTCTCACAACACCGTATAGCAGCTGAAATACAAATTACATTCAACACAAAAGTCTCATGTGCTCTCAGAATTACAGAAAAAACAAGATACACAGTTACATTTCATATCCCATACCTTATACACAGTACGAAAACCTTACCCGCGCCTGTATTTACCCACTTCTACAATCACCGCAGACGAAGTCGCGGGTTCCAGCTAGTAATGGTAATAATAATGAATGGTACAGTACAAAGTGAACTATACAGCAAGGGGTCACATGAAACATGACCCTAACACTGAAACCACACACCCCTGAGAATCACTGCATAAACCCACAATGAAATAATGTAGGTATATAAAGACACAAACTGGCTCAATGTAAAACCGATATGATGGTAACCAGATACTGGATATCAATAATATGTATCAGAGTGCAATACCTGTAGTCATGGTAGGCAGTGGACCAGTAAAGTAAATGTGCTGAAGAAACTCAGATAAAGGGGATGTCAAAACACGTAATATAGAGCAGATAGCCTTTCAGATCAATCATCACTGTTAGGGAACTTTAAGGGTATGTTCACATGGCGGAAAATGGTTTCAACTTTAAACTTCCACGCGGCTTCTGCAGCATTGGCATTCCATATCGCAGGATCCCGCTATTGATTAGGCCGGAATGAATGGGCCTAAACAGGAGCTTGTCTCGAGCCACGGATGCCGCGGCTGAATCAGCCGTGGAATCCGCAGCAAGATAAGTCATCAGGCTTCTTTTTTCCGCTACTAGCTAGCGAGAAAAAAAAAAGTGAGCGTCTCCCATTGAAGTCAATGGGAGCCATTTTTGCAAGCAGATTTTGAGGCAGATTTCGTGTCAAAATCCACCTGCAAAAAACTCAGTGTGAACATACCCTTACACATGCAGAAACATTCCTCTGTATCCTTTATAGACAGCAAGCTTAGGTATGCAGATTAGCTTGAAAGTGCCTAGTGGGTAATTTTCAGCAAGGCAAGTGCACTGTATTTTTTCATTGAACCCTCCACAAAGCCTTCTCCATGTTGCTTGGAGGCATCAATCAACATAAAGAGCAGGAGTCTTGAGTTCAATGGCGCTATGGCAGGTAATATTTTTCTTAAAGTAGAATACCTCTTATGTATTGGCATGATAATATGCCAGCTGTAAGAAATGTAATGCTGCTATCATGTCACCATTTAGCCACATTACAAAGGTAGAAAGGTTATGAACATAAATTATAGAAAATTATAGAGAATTCTGTGTTTTCTAGTATAAATGATATACTTACCATGTTTATTCACCCTATAGAAACCAAGAACTTTAATCCCTAAAAAAAAAAAAAAAAAAAAGCTTCATGCCTTGTAAATTGTGCAGCCAACAGGTTTCAAATGCCTTCTTGAAATCTGAGGCAGTGATTTGACTCAGGCAAGGAACTCTGACCACTGGAAGTAAGATGAATGTGTTGATTTGCTACTGTATGTTTTCTTTCTGATTAAGTATGCCAACAACTAGACGCAGACCCGCTAGAAATAAATAAGGAGAAAAAGGCTTCATTGTTACTACTGGACTACAGTATGAAATATCACTGCTTGTCTGTGGATACCAGCCTGAATCTCAGAGGGGAATCTCTGTGGTAGTTTCATCTGAGCACTGAAATAACATCTTGGATACCAATGTACAAGGCCATCTAATGTATATTATGGTTCGCTCAGTAGTCAGATGCTTCATATATAACAGGAAAGAGGAGTCCTTGTTCCCGGGCTAAAGGAAATTCTAAAGTGAGAGGATCTTTTCAGTGTGTCCTAACCTGGATACTGAGAGGAGAACTCACATGTGTACTCAAAGCCACCATGCTCTCATTTCATCTCACGCCTAATTAGAAACCACATTTGTAAGCTCGCTGCCCAGAAATAGAGCGCGCGCTAACATTGAAGTCAACCTCCAAAATAGAAACAGGAGTTTTACTGCTTCACAAACTTAGAGGGCTCTGAAAGTATGAGCTAATTATAACTTATGGCAGGGATGGATGAGTAGGTGGGTGGATGGATAGATAGATAGATAGATAGATAGATAGATAGATAGATAGATAGATAGATAGATTTGACCTATGAAGATGAGATAAAATAACAGGAAAAACAATTGTACAGTAGTATCAAGAAAAGTATAGTAAGAAAAGACGCATTTTGCACCATGTCTACCGAAACGTAATTCAACGGGTTACTAGCCCACTGCGACTACACCACACATAGCCCTAGACTTGGGTCACTTACAAGTAGCCATACTATGCAAGTGTTTAAGATTTCTCATCAGTATGAGTAAATGGAAAAAGATTTTTTAAAAAGTTTTTTCCCCAAATCCCAAAAAATCTGGAGTATGAGGATCTGCAGGATCCATAACCCCCCAAACCATCTACCAAGTTTTATGTAGCTCTCTACAATTAGCCAGGAGAGGCATCTTCAATCCTGCAGTCCTGCTTACTTTTCAGGTGGCAACATAGATATATGCAGGAGTCCTTCAATGACCTTTGAATGGTCTTCCAAAGGTCTTTAAAGGGGATTTCAATATAAGATTGATGGGGGTAAGCTGTTCTCAGTCGCTGATACACAGAGAATGGAGCATGAAGTAGACAGCTTTGTTTTCTGCATAGTGGTCAATGTAGCTTAGCTCCTATTCAAGTGATAGGTCTACTACATTTTCAGCTCTAACGTACAGCATGTTCAGACTACTTCACTAGTGAAAACTAGAATTCCCAGGTGCATCGTGCTCTGTACAATTCCTAACTGCTGCATTGGCCTTTAAAGTGATTCATTCATTCCACATGCTTCATCTGTGAGGACGGCACATGCATGGCTATGTAGTGCTGAACTCGCTGACCTTTTAAACAGCTATAGGGAAGGCAAAGAGAAACTGAGTATACTTGTCCTGGAAGAAGATGGACTACAGGACGTATTCAGAGGCAATAGTGCTTAAGCAGTATTAGGTAAAGGGGATTTCATTGGGCTTTTTCTAGTGACGTATAAGGTTTGACCAATTACTTTCAATGGATGACAAGGAGTATTTTTAAATGAAATCTGATTGCTGTGAAAAATCCCTTTAAGTGCAGTACTTATATTCTTGCCAGGCCTATCTGACATACATGATTCACATTTCATTTCACAATCGTTACTTCCATTCTACCGACTTCACTGATTTAGTCCGCCATTGTGTTGACCTGCGTTATGTACTTACAGACTAACTGCATCATGTCAAGCATTCATGATAATAGCTCATTTCTACTTTTAGATCTCCTTGTAGATATAGGTAGCGCACAGATAGTTACAGCTCGGCCCTGGTATCTGATAGGGCACAGAAGTCCCACTGGCACAAATGATACATTGGTGGTGGCACCGTATAGATTTTGCATTGGGGACCAGCAGCTCTAAGCTATAACTCTGCTAAGGTCTGTAATCTTTTAATGATTTGTTGAAATGTAAATTTAATAAGACTCAACTATATTTGTACAATTGAATAAAAAAAATACACAAAATGTAAAAACTGTTAACAATTGATATTTCCACAGTCATAAGAAAAATAACTTCACTACTTTTCAACTTCCTTTTTTCTTGTCTCTTTATATTTAAGCAGACTGCAAACTTTCCATGACATTACCAGAAATGACTATTTTTACATTCAATGTCGGTAACATAATTCAAGTTGAAACATGACCGAGACCGCAACTACACATTAGTTTCATAGTATAGTTCTAATTATGATTAAAAATCTAAGGAAGGATTTAGTACATTGCTTAAAATGTCATCTGATATAATTGCTCTTATATAAGCAAAGTCATTCATTAAAATAATTATAGGAAAAAACTGAGTGATATGAAAAGTTCCTATGCATCTTTCTAATTTCATCTAACTTCAACAAGAGGCACAAGGTTTTTATATCAATAAGATTACATGGCTCGAAATGTTGACTTTCTTTTCCATTTCCGCTAATTGCAGCTTTAGTACAGCTTTAAATTTATGTTAGTTGCACATCGGCAGTTACTAACCAGATAATATAGTCAATATATCGGTATTATTTCCCCGATTGAACTGTGTTCACCTACCGAGACTCACAGTATCATGATAATGCTGGGAGTCACTGCCTCCCCATGGGACTATTTTACATCATGTCCCGAGCATGGGACAGTAGTCCAACAGTGACACAGTGACTCACAGCATCATAGATAACTTTGATACTGTGAGTTTGGGTCTCCAGACATACTGAACTAAATTTATTACAAGGATTGTCTGGGACTGTAAATTTAATGGCTTATTTTTTTAATTTAATGTAAAAAGGTGCAGGCATATATGCTTCAATGCCCTGATCAGTGGGCGTCCCAGAAATCAGAACTCACCAAAGACATAGCAGAACTGGTCCATCTTTTTCCAAACTTGCTATCGCACATCACACTTCCCTGCTTTAAAATGCCCTAACAAATGCATTCAAGCGAATATGGCTGCGTGCATCCCCCTATATAGAGAATGATCCAAATCACGGCTGTCTAACTATCAGAAACAGGACCAGAATAATGGATAGGTGAGTATAAGCAACCGCCTAGGGTGCCACCTATGAGTGACATGAGTGATGGAAGTGCCTTTTTAGTTAAAGGACTATGGGAGGCCTAGGCAATAAGCAGAAAGCATGGTTTTCATTACTTACTGTCCTCAGATCTACAGTCCTTTTCTACTCTGGCTGTGTGTGGGGTGATGTCTGGTCTGGTGATCTAAGAGTGGTGAGTAAACTAAACCATGCTCACTGCTTGCTGCCCAGGTAGGAAAAGTCATTATACTTTGTCGGGGCATAAGGGGGCATTATAATGTATTTCCATTAGGGGGCATTATATTGTATGAGGAGGACATAATAAGCCATTATAATGTGTGTAGGCCTCAAAAGGCATTATACTGTGTGTGAGAGAATAAGGGTTATTATACTGAAAGATGGCATTATAGTGTGTGACAAAGGGACATTATACTGTATGTGGAGACATGAGGGGGCATTATACTGTGGGTGGGGGATAAATGTGTGGGGGCCACAAGAAGCATTATACTGCTTTAGTGAGGCAAAAAGGGACATTATATGCAATGTGGAGGCTCTAAATGGGCATTATACCGTGTGAGAGGAACTAAAGGGATTTCATGCTGTGTGATGGGACATTATACTGTGTGAGGAGTCTAATGGGGCATAATACTGTGTGCAGAGGCTCAAGGAAAAAGTCACATGACTGTACAAATGCAATTTTAAGAGTGTCTCAGTCTGTGAAAAATGGACAAGGCAAATAAACATTTATGTACTCTTTGTGTTTTTCATGGTGTACTGAATTGCATAGTTGTACCAAAAATCAAAGTGTCTGTGGAATAAAAATGCAATCTGAATAGACATATGGGGCAAATTTCTCGTGCCTTATACAATAGTTATCTGTTGTACAAAGTATGAACAAGTAATTTTTGTGCACAAAATGTTGTGACTTTTCTCCTTAAATGTCCCTTTCCATTTTCCTGAACTGGCGTATGGCAGGTGGTATTGCAAGGGTAGGGCTACCTTCCCTATCACATTTATTATCCCTTACACCAGAAAACTGCTGTAAATGATGCCTGAAATCTACCCCAGCTATATCCCAGCTATAATCAGGCACAGCAGATATGAAAACACCAGTCTTCATAAATCTCCCCATTAAAAACTACATCGGGAGAAAGGCATGCGAAGATGAAAAACAGCAGCGACAATCGTTTCGCACCTCTCAAGTGCTTTTTCAAGCTTAGTATGAACACATTGTAGTTTTTAATGAATTGGAAATAATACTCGACAAGTTTTTATGAACGCCTAGGGTGAGTGCCCCCATTATTTTCTATTTTTGTTTTGGATTTATACACTGTTTTTCTGGACACGCTATATATTTTCCTCCATACTTTTATTGCTGCCATTTAGCAGTTATAATGGTGCCACCTCTGCTTGTTTTATACAAGTAGCTATGGTACTTTGCAGAGCAGTTGTGATTTAGGCGGCAGTCACACTACTGCCGCTGTCCACCCCGGGGTTCCCGTCCTAAACCCCACGAAAACTGGAAAGGGAATGGCTTGCAGGCGGACAGCTTTAAAACCCATTCATTTGAATGGCTTTTTAAAGGTGACAGCCACTGTCTGTATGCCAGTTCCTATCCTACAGCAGAATCATCAGGACAATGAGGATATGTTATGAGCTGGACTGAACAGTCCATTATTGGTACCCCATCAGCCAACCCACCAAGAATATTGCCAACCCACTGATAGGCTGTCTGTGCCCTTGAAG
Source organism: Leptodactylus fuscus (assembly GCF_031893055.1). Lineage (NCBI taxonomy): Eukaryota > Metazoa > Chordata > Amphibia > Anura > Leptodactylidae > Leptodactylus > Leptodactylus fuscus. Next base: position 124,519,128 of record NC_134267.1, on the reverse strand, counting down.
ACAGTAGTGTTAAAGGCTGGCAGCCTTTATTATAAGGGTTTTCAACATACAGTGTGTATGCAATCCTCACCCCTTTAGAAACAACCTCTGTGTTTTTTAGTTTATAATTTTATTTCAGTGATAGTTTCAATTAATGAAAAAAGCCGCAATTGTGTACAAATTATACATGCGTATAGAGAGTACAAATAATAATAGTCTCCAAGTTGAACCTCTTATTTGCAAACATGATCTTTTTCCACACAAATATTGTTTTTACCAATTGATATCTTCCATTACAAAACTTTGTGCAGAATTTATTTTATATTTAAGTGTGTTAGGCTTAGCAGCTTTAAAACTAATATAAATGTCAGGATTCTCTGCTTGAAATAATATGACTGTTGATTTCCCATGACACTCTATATTTTGCTTATGTTATAAAAGTCCATCTTTAGGAAAATGGATTATGTTTAGCCCTGGAGAAAAACGGAGATAACGTCTAAGCAATAATGTTTAGAAAATACTTGTCACTGTACTGCTCAGGCATATTTTTACTCAAATGACAAAAATATATTTTGATATATATACAGCAAATAGCAGAGCAATATTGTATAATCTTCATACAAGATAGATCTGGCACGAACTGCGACAAAAATAAAGTGACGTTGTTCCAAAACAAGCTGTAAGATTATATGAAATAATAAAATATATATATCTTTATATAATATATAAATATATATATATATATCCTACTAATATTATAAATGTGAAAGTATGTGTGTTTGAATGTTTGTGTGTTTGGATGTTTAGATGTTTGGAGTTCCTAGGCAGGATTGAACGATATGCTACTTTTCGTCACAATCGCAGACATACGTTTTTGCCAGGACCCCCACAAAACCACAACTCATACCACCAGCTCTGCAATCCCACACACTTTTTAGCATAGCAAGCCACAAACTCCCTATTGCCCTCTCGGGCCTAGCTCCTAACCCCAAGCAGGGGAGGAAGCCGAGGCCGGGGTTGCGGGGGTGGGTGCAAAGGGGTCAGGGGGGGAAGGGGGGTTGGAAAGGGGACGCAATGACACCTAGACGGGCATTTGGCTGAAATTGCGCACATACATACCTTAGGTCCCGGATTGAACAATAGGCTACATGGAATTCCTGTACACCACTACAATTCACTCCCGTGACCGATGCTTTTCACCTTTGAATTCGCTGCAGGACCTGGGACGCTGTAGGACCTGGGATGGCGTCATCCCAGCCCCATCAGCAGCTCACCTAGATGGGTGCCGCTTCTCTATGTGGGCGGAGCTATAGGCCCGCGTCCACAAGAACATGGCGGCTCTCAGAGGTCCAGAGCGTCCTGAACCAGCGCCCGTACTCTGAGGCAGTGAGAAGTGTGTATGCTGCCCCGCCTGTGTGGGCTTACCACAGGACTGCAGTGCTCTGCCGCGACCGGACAGGGGGTCGCCTGCACCGCGGTCTGGAGCGCCGGTTCGGCCTGCTGTCCTGTGGTGGCTGCGGCCTCTGGACCCTGCATGTCTGTCGGGGATGTCGCCGATGTCTGCTCAGGGCTATCTACAGTGTCATTCGGCCGCAGGAGAAGGGTTGTGATGACAGGTGAGTTAGGGGACTTTGCGAAGGGAGAGGGGTGGGCTGTTGGGAGTGAGGAGGTTGCTGGTTCAGTGGGGGACACAGGAATAGGGGGGCCTGGGCAGGAAAACCCGGGGGCCCCTGGAAGGGGGACGGGAACAGGGCCGCCACAGCGCCCACAGATGGAATGGGGGCACATGGCTAGCTGCGGGTGGGGGCCCCTCATAGGCACCCCTGTAACATCGGTGCACGGGGAGCCCGGGGTTTGGTGAGGCCGTGGGCACAGGTTGGTGGGGGAAAAGGTGACACAGGGTCTGGGGGGGGGAAGGGGTCACTGGGTAGGTAAGACATAGAAGGGGGCATGGGGTGGTGGGAAAAAGGGGGCACGGGGTAGGTAACATGGGGGAAGGGGGCATGGGGTTGGGGAGGACAGAAAGCGAGCACATGAGGGAGTGGGTAGGAAAAAAGGGGGTTGGCTGGCGCCAGGGGGGAGATCAGGAAAAGGGAGCCGCTGTGGACACAAGGCAAAGGAAGAAGCCTGTGCGGTGCTACAGGTGGGTCGCGCAGGGGGTCAGGGTTTCGCGGACGAAGTCGCGGGTACTGCTAAAATATATATATATATATATATATATATATATATATAATATATATTGTCAGGGTCTGGGGTTGCTAGGTGGGGTGACATAGACACAAAATTCCAGTTTCTTTAGAGTTTATTTTCACTCAAAAAGGTAGTGCAGCAACAAAAGGAAACAATACAAAAATAAATACCTGCCCGGCTAGGCTCTAACTAAACATAGAATAGGTTACCTCACCTGGAATAACAGAGATTCAAAAACCAGTAGAATCATTCAGGACACTGGCTTCTTAAGCTCCCTTGGTGAGCAGACTCTCCGCAGCTGAGTCGCTGCCGGTACATCCCCAAAGTGTGGACTGGAGGGAGGTGGAATTACAGATCCCACTACCAACCTACCTGCCATTCCTAAAAATCCAGCCCAATACTGAGCATTTACCAAAATGTTCAGCAGACGAAAGTTGTCTGCTGAGGACAAACATTCCTTCTGGAGTTTTCTCATCTCACCCACCTTAGTAGTCTGGGTGAGGTGTACACCCCCTCCATTACCTGACCAGCCATTGGCTTACATATCCCCCCTTCTTCTCCAGACCGGAGGGTTGGGCATTTGTGGCTATCATACAATGGACCCCTGACAGGGCATAAGCATTTCCCAATAATTTCCCGGGTCTATGCTCCACTCTGAAATTTTTTTTTTGCAAGGATAGGAACCATCTGGTAACCCTAACATTACTGTCCTTATTCATTTTCATCCATGTAAGAGGAGCATGGTCAGTTATCAACTTAAATTTTCTACCCAGGAGGTAATACCTCAGGGAATCCAGTGCCCACTTAATGGCCAAGCATTCCCTTTCCACAATGGCATAGTTTTTCTCTGCAGGGGACAGCTTCCTGCTCAGGTACATTACTGGATGCTCCTCACCATTTACAACCTGGGACAGCACTGCTCCTAGACCTGCATTTAAGGCATCTGTCTGCACCAGGAACTCCTTTCTAAAGTCAGGGGCTATCAGCATTCGGCCAATCAACGCTGGTTCTGCTGGAGGAGCTGGAGTCTAAGATCGGTCCACGGCAGTCTCCATTCTGGTCCGATCTTAGACTCTGCCTCCTCATAGACGAGCCTCCGGCAGAACCAGCGTTGATTGGCCGAATGCTGTACTCTGTATGGCATTCGGCCAATCAACGCTGGTCAATGCATTCCTATGGGAAAAAGTCAGCTCGCGCATATTGCAGGGATCCCAACCAGATAGAGCCCCAAAGAGCTGGGTGAGTAACATTCCCACCTAAGTAAAGGTAATCCCTAGCTAACCCTGCCAGTACATCTGTCCCTGTCTCACAATCACATAGTTCACAATCTCATATGAACCGGATATTAAACCCACTGTTCGTATAAATTGGAGGTCACCTGATTTAGCCATCCAATTACTTTTTCTGATTTTTTTTCGATGCCTCCGTTGTCGTAGTTCCTGTCCCACCTCCCCTGTGCAGTTATTGGTGCAAAAAAAGCGCCAGGGAAGGTGGGAGGGGATACAAATTTTTAGTTCACACTGCTGGAAAGCTGACAGTGTGTTGAATTCAGCGCACTGTCGGCTTTCCCGATCTGTGCCCCAGGTAAAGAACTATCGGTCCCGGTACCGTAGCTCTTTACAGTCAGAAGGACATTCCTGACAGTCTGTCAGGAACGTCCTTTTCCACAACAGCGCCTATCGTGTTGTACTGTGTGAGCGGGGACGAACGCCTCCCTTTCCTCCTGATAGTGCTCGTCCATGGACCAGTACTGTGAGCAGAGGGAGCTGCTGTGGAGAAGGACGTTCTGACAGACTGTCAGGAATGCCCTTCTGACTGTAAAGAGCTATGGTACCAGGACTGATAGCTATTTACCCAGGGCATAGATCGGGAAAGCCGACAGTGCGCTGAATTCAGCGCACTGTTGGCTTTTCAGCAGTATATATAACTGTCTGTGCCCAAATCCATGAAAGGTCCTCTTTAAAATGTGGTCTTCACTTTTTGAGAAAAAGGAGAAATTAGACAGCCAGACCCCATGACGCTAGGTTCACACCTGCGTTCAGCACTCCGTTCTGTGCTTTCCGTCTTCTACATGCAAGAAGACGGAAAGCACAGACCGGGTCCGGGCGTAAGCGGCATTGAACGTTTTATGCTCTCCACCGCGAAACCGTTTTTTTTAATCCGGACACAGAGTACTGCATGTCCGACTCTGTGTCCGGATTAAAAAACCCGGTTTCGCGGCAGAGAGCGTGAAACACTCACCGCCGCTCACGGCCGGACATCTTTCTCACCCATTCAAATGAATGGGTGAGAAAGACTCCTGCAGGTTTCCGTATCCTGCTCTGTTTTATGCAGGATACGGAAACCTGCATAACGGAGTGCCGGGTGCAGATGTGAACGAGCCCTTACTCAGTAAGCAATGTCCGATCATAGCTGTATAACATCACTTACTTTAGTGGGAAAATCTCAAAAAGTGTAACATAACGCTGTGTTAGACCAAAACCCCACATTGGGAACACGCAGCATAAAATGCAGCGTATTGCAGTACCTGCAAAGTGGATGGGATTCTGGCCAATCCCATCCACACAAATGCGGTCATTTTAAAACCGTAGGACTTTTGTAAATCGCATCATGTCAATTATATCTACAGAAATGCTGCGGACCTTTTGTGAAAAGTGCTGAAAAAAAAAGTGATACATTTCCACTGCTGTATTTTCCGCAGCGCTTTTTGGCTGAGGATTGCTACGTGGAACCTTAGCCTAAATATTAGTATTTCTGTCAGCTCTTATATATTTTGAAGAGTTTCCTGTGCGTGACTCCCTGGTTTATTGGAAAGTGCAGTACTCTTTTACAGCCTGGTGTATGCACTGCTGTTATACTGGATACTTGAGATCCTGTTTACTGTGTTACACTATGGTTACCACATAACTTTGCAACATCTACAAAGACTCCTGAAAAATTATTTTAATAACTGATTTTATGACAGCATCTATCTAGGCAGATTCATGTCTGGAAGCTCTTTATAGTACTCTTTACCTATTTATGTACTGTATCGCTATAACAGCAATTCTGAATATGTTTGTGAAAGTGCTATTAAACACAATATAGATGACAATCTCCATCATATCATTTTCTCAGTTAAACACACTCCATCTGTATGTAGCTATGCAGCTAGCAGCCAAATGGCTATAAGAAATGCATGGTCATGAGCCACGAGGGACCTACAACTATAAATTACTGAACTCTCTCTCATGGTTTTTCCATCATTTCTTCTAAACTAGTCACCAGGAGCATTTTATTTGCAGAACTGATTCAGATGAGGATTTAGCAGATTAAAAAGTCACTTAGCACTGAGTCACATAAATAATGACTAGTATACAACAGATTGCCCATGTAGTTTTAACATATCATCCCCATCACACTGTATATCGCTTGTGATTAAATTCAATGGCTACCTTTTACCTTGTAATACCTTGTAAAAAGATTCAGTATACTGCCCTAGCTCTGCATCTAAATAGCTTGGCCCTGACTTGATGGTGCCTCCTGTGGGATATATGTCCACCAGCTCCCAAAGGTATGCTCCTGTTTGATAAAACACGAGTCCAGATAGTTTGATATATATGACTTCTATAAATCTATGATCCATTAGTTGCACAGTATTGGCTTTGGGCAGGATCACATTAGGCGGCACTGACACAGCTACAATGTAGACAAACCTTGTACCACTAGGGATGGATGAACCAATTAATTTAGAACTTGGATTCAACCTGAAATTTCCATAAGTCTCAGGTTTATCCGAATACAAAACCACAAAACACTATTTTACTCTGGAATCTCCATAAACTGAGGATTTGATACACAGAAAGGTTCAGAAGGGATGCCATCAGAGGAAACAACTCCTTCTTGCCGTGTTATCCTTTTCTTATTGCAGCCCATTATTTAATTTGCTTTGGCAGCAGCTGCGTGGCGCTAGTTGTTTTTTTCTGCATTGTGCATTAGTTTCTTCTAAAAGGGCCCAGTGGGTCTCTGTCGCCCAAGGATCCACTCAAACCTGGAGCCGTCCCTGCTGATATTGATGACCTATACTTAGGATACGTCATCAATATCATAATCCTGCATAACCCCTTTAAAATGTGGTCTCCACATTTTGAGAAAAAGAGGAGACTAGACTGTCAGACCCCATTAGGTTTACTGGCCACTGGTCTTTTTCACCAGTAGTCTTATCTAGTCTTTTATTATTTAATACATGATTGTAACACTTATTTCCACAACCCAAATGCATAATTTTACATTTGTCCACATTAAAACCCATCCGTCATTTCTCTAGTCAAGCGTCCCTAAATTCCTCTGTATTATTACACTATCCTCCTGTGCGTTGACGACTTTACAGAGCTTAGTATCATCTGCGAATACTGAGATTTCACTCAATAAGCACTGTACCAGGTCATTAATAAATGTATAAAAAAGAAGAAGACCCAGTACTTACCCCAATGGCACTCCACTAGTAACTGTAAACCAAACAGAATATATACCATTAATAATTCCCCTCTGTTTTCTATCCAGCTATTAAAGGCATTTTCCTGGGGAAAAAATATTTTTTTTTTTAAAAAAAAGGTCTGTTAGTGCTATTGATGCTTTAATAAGTGCACCCAAATACCTTTAGCAGTGTTATGAGTGATTTCTGTGTTTCTCTAGGATCTTCTGGCATCTTCTGTATTTGTTTACATGGTGTAGTTTCCTGCTGTCTTAGCTCATGCTATGGATCATGGTTGTTGTAGGCTCTCACACTATCTCCCTCTCACTAATCCTTCCCAACTAACTAACTCAGAAGATTTTCTTCGATAGATAGATAGATAGATAGATAGATAGATAGATAGATAGATAATAGATCTGCCTTTTGCTCTTCCTCCTCCACCATTACACCCAGATTATTTTTTAGAGAGCCGACATTTGTCAATTTTTAGTTTCTTATTATTTATGTAGTTGAAAAATATTTTTGCACCATTTTTTAATTTCTTTGGAAATTGTTCCCTCTGCCTTATTCTTTTCTACCTGTATTTGTCTTTTACACAATTTATTTTAATCTTTATATTTTTTTCTACTGTCACATCAAGTCTTTATTTTCTTCACTCATTGCATGCCTTACTGTTTTAGTTAGCCACATTGATTTTGTATGATTTCTAACATGCCTATTCCCATTTCAGATGTTTTTGGCCTGAATGAAACTGGCAGACAAACCGCACAAGGTGAGGTTTGACCAACAAATTTAAGTGCTGTAGCCTTACTGATCCCCACTTCTGCTCATGGCCACCTCCAATTCCCCTTCAGCCTCCAGGAAGGCACGTCATGTGCTGCGCTGAATAGCATAAGCAACCCTCTGACGCTTTTCAACAACATTATGTGTGGCGCACAGGTCCCTCTGGAGGGCTGAAGGGGTAGCAGAGGTAGTTGTAAGCAGGGATCAGTAAGTAAATACAGGCCGTGCAATCTAGCAGGTAATGGCCTATTTTTTAAAAAATGAAGGCCCCTAGCAAATAATAGGGCTGCTATGGTGGGCCACTGTATATGCTCATGGCTACTGAAATCTCGAAGGATAACATAAAATATTGGCATAACTTAGTAGTATGCCATTACTTTATAAGGTAGGAATACCCCTTTAGTGTTTGAAGATGTATTCTGCTGTATATATTGAACCACTATTAATTATTTCAATGGATTTTAAGAACTGGAGCCAGCTGTTATAAAACAGCCTGAGGCCAAACATTGTGGAAACGCAGCTTTATTTGTTACAGATTTTGTTGCGTTCTTTTGAGCCAAAACTAAGAAGGTTACAAAAGTAATGTGGAATATATAGGAAGTATTTAAACTTCTGCATTCTTCAATCCACTCCTGGCTTTGGCTCAAAAAAAAAAAAAATACAACAAAACCTACTACAAAAAAAGCTGTGTTTCCGCAATGTGGGGCCTTAACCTACAGGTTCTTCCAAAAGTCACTATTAAAAAGACTGCCATTAGCCTAATCTGTATTATTTACCATCAGTAAACATTTGATGTGCAACAACATTACAAATCTATTTAGTAGCACACTTCTATTACCTTTAGTGACAAATTCAAGGCTTGTTTTAATCTGTAAATTAAGACAATATTTCAGGTTTGTCCAGCTGTTCATTTTTCTAGAAATATGACACTTGCAAAATATTTAGGCTAATAATAAAAAGGGAGAATAATTTAAGACTTTTTTTTTAAATAAGTGAAATTTTTCCATCGACCATTACTGCCTAGACACGACTGTTGCCTTCAGCAAAATGAATACACTGGTGGTGCAAGAAAACATATCATTTAGCAGTATAACAGCTTTAATTAATTTTAGGAAGGGTCATTGTACCATAGCCAGAAATGTTATTCTCCTGTCTGAAATCTGGAAAAATATACTCCAGGGGACAAACAAGTTAACATAAGGATATATTAACGTGTACATTACACCTGTGACATATGTGAATGGCAAAAGCACTGAAGAAACCTATAGGAATTTGAGAGTTCAATCCAGTTGAAATGCTTGAAGTCAGAGCACTGTGATAAGCATATAGATGCCTCAAAAAACTGCTATTAATGTCTGTATAGAGTGTTTGTGGAACGTTATACTGTACAAACAAATATAATTAGGTCCACTATTAGGGTTAGGTTATCTGCGTGGTCACCCAAGGTGCACCAACTGGTACTATGGAAATAGAAAACATATAAATGAAGACAATCTACTGTCTTGTTCATTGAAGTCTAATTTATAGCACTGAAGAATATACTGACAGCATGTAGTAGCTAAGATAAAAGAACATATTTTCATTAACGGAAGTTAATATATCCACCAGTTCCTTGATGATGCTGTGTTTCTGCTTCAGTGGAGTCTTACACACATGTGACCACTGAGTCATGGTATTCTACAGAGCTCCAAGTCACACTTTAATGGACACATATGCTGCAGATTAACTTCAAATATGAATTTGATAATTATAACATACAGATGTAAGATGGTGTGGATGGACATTTTAAATTTTTATGAACTCTTCAGACAACTTAGTATCATTTACTAGAGCATGATTCTGGATCAAAATATAATTCACTTCATTTAAAAATGTTGCTGTTTGCTGCCTGAAAACCCTTTTAGATTTCCTGCTATTAGGTTTATGCCTTCTTGCTAATTTGCTGTTCATTGTCTGCTACTAGAGAAGTTCCCTCTTTAGAAACCAGCAGAATCAGGACAAGAGAGTGAGTGAATGAGTGAGGGACAGGTCTCTCTTTCCAGCCTATGCATATTTGAACACAGCTTTTCCTGCCTGTACATTGCAAAGAGATGATTTCTGATGATAACTTCTCATAATTTACAGAGATTGTAAGAAGAGTCTATCTACTTCTATCTACTTCTAACTTACTGCTTATGCTATTGCTGATGTCCGTGGAGTCTCGTCTTCCTCTTAGTTGGTGACCGCTATATGGGGAGGTGGGGTGGGTGGTTTGGGGTATAACAGTCCGTGGAGTCTCGTCTTCCTCTTAGTTAGTGACCACTATATGGGAAAGTGGGGTGGGGTGGGTGGTTTGGGGTATAACAGTCCGTGGAGTCTCATCTTCCTCTTGTTTGGTGACAGCTGAACATGTATTGGGCAGCGATCTCCACAGTGGCCTCTTCTTCTCCCAGTAGGATGTAGAGTTTCCTCTTCTTGTCTGCAGATATGAATTCTGGGATGTGGGCAGAGAGTCTTTGGTAGTAGACGGCCCTCATTGCTTAGTATTTGGTGCAGTGTAGCAGGAAGTGGGTCTCGTCTTCTAGGGCCCCCTGGTCACAGTGCTGGCACAGTCTATTCTCCCGTGGCTTGTACGTCTGCCTGTGTCGCCCCGTCTCCATCTCCAGGTTGTGGGCGCTCAGTCTGTACCGGCTCAGGGTCTGTCTGTGTTTGGGGTGGCGTATTCTCTCCAGGTAGGTGGCCATGGTGTAGACCCTTTGTAGGAATTGGTACACGGTGAGTTTCTTGGAATTGATTATTTCATTTATCCATTCTTCAATGTACCGCTCTCTGGCTGGGCAAGTGTTTCCTGATACTGCAGAGGACTTGTAGTATCCGACAAGTCAAAAGCTCATTGTTAGTAGCTACCTGCTCTGACTAATAGATGTGGGTTCCTAATATTCTGTACAGAATGGGGCTGTCTGCATGTGAATTAGCATAGACTTATGTATTGTTTATGTGTACTACTATGTCCAATGACTATTTCTTCATTAAAATAAAACCACAAAAAATGGGTCTGAACTTTATTTACTCTAACTTTTCTGATATTAGTCATCTTTTGCTCGTGATTTTGACCATCACCAACTGTGCTTTAAATTGCATTCTGTGCTTGAGATAATGCAATACTTCAACTGCAAAGCTTTTAATGGAAATAATGTAAAAAAAAAAAAAAAGAAGTTTAAAGTTGGTTCTTACCAAGGTTTTTGAAGATGTGACCTGAGATAATGGATCAAATACCTGTCTGCCATTTTAATTCAGTTTCTTCATGCACTATCTTTGGTGCCTTATTTTAATTCTGTGCAAACTGCCAAGCTGTTCTACTTTTATCGAAATACTGAATTTAGTGGAAATCGGCAAAATACATTGAAAACAAAACAGGACTTTAAGGAAATTCCAAGCCATCACTGGCAAACCATCGCAACCTCTAAATAAAGTCCTTGCTAACAAGCATAGCTCTTTCAGTGACAGCTTCATACATCTGTGTTGTAGAAAGGAAAGACTCAGAAGGTCTTTAACTCCCTCTGCAATCTCGCTTTTCAACCATGCATTTAACAACTAGGTATAGGCCTCTAACCTTGTACCAAGTGCCTGCACAAATATCTGTAGTATGAATCAGAAAAGACATAGGCTACTTCATTGTACTGACTATTGCTACCAGCTATGTAGCTAACTGACTATGTAACATGGTTATCACGCTGTTGTATGAGTATACGGCTATGTAGCCCATTGTTGTTGCTGTTGTATTATTATTATTATTATTATTATTATTATTATTAGTTTCCCAGATTGTGTGACCTTTATGGGACAGTGATTGACAACATCTGTAAAGCACTGTGGAATATAATGGCACTATATGAGTAAGCAAAAAAATAATAATATATTGTTGTTATTATTATTACTCTTATTACTTAACTTTATGTAACCTATAACTACTGTGTCCAGCAGCTATCCAATTTCACCATGGGGATCAATAAGTATAATTCTATTAAGGATCATTCTATTCTATTTATTGAAGAACATATTATTCACATTATGTAATTGAAGTCATCTAAGGTTGCCAGCTTCTGAAATACTGACAATGTTTAGTCTAGCACCAATGACCATGTCTTATTTGAAGTATCACAGATTTTTCAGTGTTCCCATTCTAATGGGGATTCACACTGAAACTGATCCAAGGAAAACATGTTCACTTGATGTTATCTTGCATTCCAGGTTCACACATTTAATTATCATATAAGGAAGGCTTAAAGAAGCCTATCATTCAGATTTTCCATTTTTAGCTCAGCATATATTCATGTAGCCTTTAGAAACCTTTTATAGGCTTAACTTTCATTTCCTGAATCTTGGCGGCATTGTCCAGAAAAAGCCCTTTTCTTGTTGGTAAATTAGCCTTCATAGAGAATGGGGCTTTCCCGCTGTGCTCCAAGCACACCCTCATCATCATCCTCTTCCTGCATCACTGCCCACTTCTTCCTTCTTGTTGAAACCTTCTCCTCCTCTTCTTAGCTTCTTCCTCCCATCAGTGCAAATGAAGTATTGTGCATGTGCAAGATTACATTCAAACTGGCGGAAGGAAGACGCAAAGAGGAGGAAAAGGTGTCAACAAGAAGGAAGAAGAGAGTGGCGATATAAGGAGAGGATGATGATGCAGGTCAAAGAAGAGTAAGAAAAGGCATCAACAAAAAGGAAGTAGAGGGCAGCAATGCAGGGAGAGGATGATGGCGCAGGAGTGCTCGGAGCACGTGGGGCCTACACCTCAGGACACTTTGCACATTTGTAAAAGGTGGCTGTTTGAATGAACGTCTGGTGATCGGCTGTCTCACTGAAGTGACCATTACATTTGTTCAAACTTGTCATATGCCAAAGAAGGGGAGAACCAATAATCAGAACATCATAGAAAGATCATTTGTAGATGAAAGGTTTTCTCTAACAACAACTGATCTTACCATGGCCAATCTTTGTTCTCTGAGGGATCTGGAAGCAGCTTACTTCACTCTGTATTGAAAACTAGTCATAGCCCTTTGACTTCTAAGCAGGAAAATTTAGAACCACAAGCATCCTTCCTGCTTTCTGTCAATAGAATAGGCTGGTAGCAGTTACATAACGATATTGGCAAAATTTGCCAGGCATACGTTAGTACTGTGCCAAATGAGCAATGCTTAAATGTCACAGTCCAGCTGACTAGTATGACCATGCCCATAGGCATAAATGTTTTATTGGGATATTTAGCAAAATAATACACCATCTTCCAAGACACGCTTGGCTGCAGATATTACATCAATGACCACATTCTCAATAAAATAGAATAGGATATGGTAGAGCAAGAACTGTGCCGTGTGAATGTGTAATAAAGAAATCTACAATGGCTGATGTCATTGTAATGTCAACACAAACCAGACCTTGACTTAAGGGGAGTCTGTCACCAGGACCCAGTAAGCCAACCCAGCTGTTTGCCAATACTCCAGTTGAACTCATTTTTATTTTAACAAACACATCTTTTGATTCCTATTCCTAAACCTATGTGTGGGGCTGCGTTAATATGCTTAGTTCTGGTGACAGGCTACACGTATACCATGTATATAAATAAACCTGCCAAGGACAATGGCACAAAGTTGTGTAAATTCCACTTTCTATTACAGTATTTATAGCAGTCATACATTGCCTTACATTGTTAGGACAGTAGTTTCAAATGTTGTCAACTATATGTTAGAAAAATCCCCAAGAGAATGATTTATCTTTTTTTATACTCAGCAAATTATTTTACTGCTGCATCATCATACTTGTGTCTTGTGTCAGAAATATAACCTCAAGTCACACTTCCTCAAGCTGTGTCCCTTATTGTTATGTTTACTTTACTATTCAACATATTCATTTCAATCAGATGTACAGTAAGAAATGTAAATGTTCTAAAGGGAGTCTATGACCTCCCCCCAAGCATATACAACTGTCACCACTGCATTATAGTGGACATTAACATACTTTTGTTATGTATGTCACTTTTGCAGATTTAAAAAAGGGAGTTGAAGTCTTTCTTTCCTTTGTTTCTGGGCTCTTGTGACTCAGACCCCTACTATCTACTGCCTGCGTTTCATCATGATCGTCCCACTGTTGTGACATCACTCATGACATCACCCATCCTACTTAAGCAGCAGTGCTCACAGAGATTGAGTTCTGTCCACACTGCACTAAATAATTAAAGGGATCCTATCATTGGATGCCCTTTTTTTCTGACTAACATTTAGGAATAGCCTTAAGAAATTCTTCTCCTACCTTTAGAAGTCTTCTCCGGGCTTCTGTTCGTTAGATATCCCGGTTTTCTTCGGTATACAAATGAGTTCTCTCGCAGCACTAGGGGCGGTCCCCAGCACTCAAACAGCACTGGCGGCGTCCCTAATGCCACAAGAGAAATCTCCAGCAACGCCTCTATCTTCTTCTGGAACACCCTCTCCCTGTGTCTTCTTCTGTCCTGGGTTTCAATCTTCTAGGCATGTGCAGTCGGCTCTGCCATCAGGCCTCAGGCAGAGCCGACTGCGCATGCCCATGGCCACAAGAAAATGGCTGCTTTCACAGTAAGCTGCCATTATTAGAGTATTAGATCTGGATATTTCAGTCCATATCTAACAGCAGTGCTTACTTTTTTCTGGGATACTACACATATTTCTGATGCTCTATGTGACTAATTTACACTAGAGCCCGAAGCCTGATGATATGTACTATTAGGGCTCATTCACACGGTGCAAGAGGGGGTGGATTTTGGCACTGAATCCACGTCATAATCCAACCCCTCACAATAGAGGTCTATGTAGACCGCTAGCTTACTTTTTTCCGTGAGCGGCAACGGAAAAAAGAAGCGAGCTGCCCTTTCTTCAGGCAGATTCCGCGGCTGATTCAGCAGTGGCATACACTTCGTGGCAGCACTCTCCGAACTAGGCCCAATCATTTGGGACTACTCCAGAGCGGGAAGCCGCGACAGTCGTGGCAGGTACATTTTGGCCCTATTCTGACGCGGCTTCTCGAGTCAGAATCAGGACCAAAATCCACCATTCCGTACTCCATGTGAACGGGGCCATAGACTTCTTTTCTACTAACTGCAAGATTTTGAGAATGCTGTGAATTATTGCGTATGGAGAAGCTTTGAGACATCCTTCACGAGTGATGGGAGTAACTGAAATTTCTATTCCTATCAGTGTAGTTAGCTTCAGCACCCAATGTGATTAATCAGTTATCTATTGTCAGGTGGGTTGTCCTGGACAGGAACAGACAGACAGATGGGAACCACCCACCTGAGAGTAGAGATTTGAATTACCATATTGGGTGCAGAAACTAACTGCACTGATTGCCCAGGAACGGTGGGGGGTACACAAAAATGGATCCAACTGTGCCCAAATCAGTTGATTAAAGCCTATATAAAGAACTGGAGCTGGTGGAAGTAGTGAAAGGTCCTTTTTAATAGAGAGGATTCCCATTCATAAATTATCATTAATAAGCCAAAAAACACAAATAGGCTATTGATTTTAATGGTCACCAAGTATTGCTTTATTTTCCCTGGCAGATTACAGCAGGACAGCCTGTTGGAAAAATTATCTCTAACGTCTCTCTAATTGTCTCCCAAAAGGCGGTATAGACCAGTAGATAGAGCTAATGGAGGATTATGTAGATTATCTGTTTTCCCTTAGTCCTAACAGCAGCACAACATACGGGGTATTTTCTGCCCCTGTGTGCTAATAAGACAGGTGGAATTTTTAATTAGCATAATAAATGCAGCCTAGCTCCTTATAAGCAGACCTAGAGCCCTCCCCCTTGCGTGTTTTTTTAACAAGTAATACACAAAATTTAGGGAGGAAAAGCTTGTGCTGCTATTAGGACTAAGGGAAAACAGACTATATACATAATCTTCCATTCCCTTACGTCCTCAACAGCAGCACAACATACGGGGATTTGACAAGTAATACCCCTAGGGAGGGTCCACTCATCTCACAGCCTCAAGAACCACCCGCCTGAAGGCGGTGGCTTCAGTAGTATGGGATGACAATCTATAATGGCATACAAAAGTTAGATGAGACGACCAGGCGGCTGCCGCACATATCTGCTCTAGTGGAAGGGCTCTACTCTCTGCCCAGGAGGTGGAAACGGCTCTTGTGGAATGAGCCTTTAGAAAGGACGGAGGAGGTTCCCCTTGAATCTCGAATGCTAGCTTGATGGTCTCTTTAATCCAGTGGGCAATAGATGCTTTTGAGGCCTTCAGCCCCTTCTGATTGCCGGCTGTATTTACTAGAAGATGCTCAGATCTTCTAAAAGCTCTGGATCAGTCTATGTAGATCTGTAGACAACGCACCATATCTAGCTTTGTGTAACCTCTCTTCCTCAAAAGAGGAAGGATCCGGAAAGAAGGTTAGTAGAACCACCAACTGAGATAAATTCTCCACAGAAGGCACCTTTGGCCTGAAGGTTGGAAGAAAGTGAAGCTGCACCCTATCTTCGAAAAACAAAGTATAGGGGTACTCAGATGAAAAGACTTGCAGCTCGCCAACACTCTTTGCAGATGTAATGGTGAGGAGAAAAACGGTTTTATACATTAGATGTTTGAGATCTACATCTTCCAAAGGCTCGATAGGAGGTCCACAGAGAGAAGATAGGACTGTGCCCAAATCCCATTTTGTGCCGGGGCGGCCACTGCAGGCCTAATTCTTGTAGCACCTCTTATAAATGCCCTTATTATTGAGTGCTGAGATAACCACCTCCCCAGATAGGTGGAAAGGGCGGCAATAAGTCCCTTTAAAGTGGCGTGAGATAGCCCTTTATCTAGGCCATTCTGTAGGAAGTCCAAGATCACTGTGTCAGGGTCTGGGGTTGCTAGGTGGGGTGGCATAGACACACAAGTCCAGTTTCTTTAGTCCAAAACAAAGGTAGAGTTTATTTTCACTCAAAAATATAGTGCAGCAACAAAAGGAAGACAATACAAAAATAAATACCTGCCCGGCTAGGCTCTAACTGAACATAGAATAGGTTACCTCACCTAGAGTAACAGAATTCCAAAAATATGACCTCTCTGTCAGCTCTCCAGCCAAACTCTGCCAAAGTGTTGCTGCTGGAGCAGCTTCTTAAGCCTCCTTGACAAGGAGACTCTCTGCAGCTGAGTTGCTGCAAAGTGTGGACTGGAGGGGGGTGGAATGACAGGTCCCACTACAGAACGGCCTTAGACAGTCCTCTATTCCCTAATAGGGACTGTTCAACCTCCAGGCTGTCAGGTTGAAATTCCTCAGAACCTGACATTTCAGCTATCCTTGAGTGATTAGGTTCTGGGAGGGGGGAAGCCTCCAATAATTGCCTTTGCTCATTTCCATGAGCTGCGCAAACCAGGATCTCTTTGGCCGGAATGGGATTATTAGGATTGCAGAGACCTGGTCCTGTCTGAATTTCATCAATACTCTTGGTATCATGGAAACTGGAGGGAATATGTAGACCAGCCTGAACCTCCATGGGATGGACAGGGCATCCGCGGCCAAGGGATTGTCCTGCCTCCAAGTAAACATCATATACTCAACTAACCTCATCAGCGGTCAGCAGTGAAAGGATAAACACACTTCCAGTGAGATAATAAATGCGGTAAGAACCTGACAAAGGTAGAAAAAAATGATCAGATGCCACTTACCCGACTAGAAGCAGGACTCACAGTTACAAACTCACCAGAAGACTTCACTTCTTTTAGATAAGGATAGAAATCTTTTTCCATAGGGAGCTAGGCTGCATTTATTATGCTAATTAAAAATTCCACCAGGGGCAGAAAATACCCCGTATGTTGTGCTGTTGGGGACGTAAGGGAATAGTGATATCCATCTGTAGACCCATCTCTCATACTGGTTCTCTTTAGCAGTCCAATATTATAGTGAGCCTAGTCATATGGCATCTCACAAAAACAGAAGTCTGCTCTGTGTTGAGTCTTCTAAATGAGGAAAACAGATCTGTTCATGGAATGATGTCTCTGGTTACATGGTTTTCTCCTTTCAGAGACGAGCCCCTTTACTAATTGTATTGAATTGCTTAAATTACTGACAAAGTTACAAATACTGGAGACTGGATGATTGGTAGAACGTCTTCAGGAACCATAAAATAATATCAGTTCATTTTAAAGCGTACCTATAATTATAGAATAAATTTTCACAATGAATAGTACTGGAAAATATAAGAAATTATGTAATATAGCTTATTAAAGCAATATGCTTTATTCATTAGGCTGGGTTACTTCTTATATAGAAGTCTATGGATGGGAGGGGGATGCTGGAAAAGACACACTCTGCTACACTGTTTTCGTGTGGAGGCCGGAATTAGACATGAATTCTATTAGTAATGAGTCAGAATGAAGGGAAGGAGAAGAAACGTGACATAATAAATGGAAAAGGAAATATTTTTTTTTACTAAACTGTATTACGGGGTTTCTTGTATTTACATACATTATTCATCTATAGCTTTATAATTGTAGGAACATTCTAATTTACCATTATTGTTTTTATGATGACCTTGATTAACAAAAACCTTCAAAAATATTTTTCTCAGTAGCTAATTGGTATTGAGCGTGTGAGTGTTTTTACATGAGTAAAATTAAGTTTTGATTTGGAGGAACAATGCTGATTTATATGATATTGCTTCTTAGATTGTGAGATGGGCCTTAGAAAGAAGCACCTAGTTGTTGGTAAGGCACATTTGAGCAGCGTGTGGTACTGTGTGGTGAGGTGCATATCTAATCCTTTGGCATGTGGTACTGTGTGGTGTGGCGCATATGTAATCCTCTGGCGTGTGATACTGTGTGTTGAGGCGTGTATCTAATCCTTTGGCATGTGGTACTGTGTGCTGAGCTGCGTATCTAATCCTCCGGTGTGTGGTACTGTGTGCTGAGGTGCATATCTAATCCTCCAACATGTGGTACTATGTGGTGAGGAGCGTATCTAATCCTCCACCGCGTGGTACTCTGCACTGAGGTGGGTATCTAATCCTCTGCTGTGTGGTAATGTGTGCTGAGGTGCGTATCTAAACCATCCGGTATGTGGTACTGTGTGCTGAGGTGCATATCTAATCCTCCGACATGTGGTACTGTGTGCAGAGGCACAAATCTAATCATCTGATGCGTGTATCTCAGTTTGTATATTAGTGTTGGCTTGTGAATGTGGAGTGACCGTGTGTATGGCAGTTGGAATATGAGTGAAAGACTTGCAGAGTTGAGGCCTGGTGTAAAACCTTCCCGGACACTTGATGTATCTGTGTGCCAAATTTGGTGAAGATTGGTCCAATTGTTTGGTTGCGCATACAGAACAGACAGATAGACAGACAGAGAGATCATGTACAGTACATGTATATACCATGTACATTACATCAGGCTGGTAGGTAAAACAGCATTTTCATAGATTACCTTTAATTACTATATCTATTAATTTCATCTCATTCTGTACATAAAGATATTTTATATACTGTATATACTTTATACTGTATATACTTATGTACACAAAGGTGTGAAAAGTCCTAGTTTTTAATAAAAATATCTATATACAGTTTTCACAACCAGCAGCATCTAACACAATATATTAATGAAATATTTACATATTTTGTTTATAGTTCCCCTAAAAGGCACAAGACCCTAAAAAGTTATTTTATTTGCATCTGCTGCAAAACAGAAGCCAGATGTGATGCCAACATCATCTGCTTATGTCTGTGTCTAATTTAGGAAACATATGAGCTAGATTTGTGCAGGGAAAAGTGTGGCACTTTCTTTCCAATGGTCTAGCAAATTCAGTTGTCACACAGTGGACACAGCTGAAGAATTTTGCTTAGGTCTCTAAAATATTTGTACAACTATACTCGACAGATCTCTCAGATCTAAAAGACAAATGTTTCCCAATAAATAAACCAGGGGCCAGTGTTGAGGCTAACGTGGCCACACAAGATTGCATAGTTAATGCTTTATATCATATTTATAGAGGTATTTACATCTTACAGAATCCCATTCATAATAACAATACATTAGTACTTTTCAAGAGCTTGATTTTGCTAGAAAAAAAAATCACACAGCACAAATGGTTTCCATCTGCTGATCTTAGACATAAGAGGGTGAGGGGTCCTTAGAAGAAATGACTCATGATATTCAAAATGACTCATGGAAGTAAATGTACCGTTTCCAAGCTTTTTTTATGTGCTACGCTATGAAAAATTATGTTATATAATTAGATGTTATATTCACAAACGTTCAAAGTGCGCTATATGCAATGATGTATCATGGTGCATGAATGAAGGCAAGACGTCAGCACAGATGAAAGAGCATAACTGAAGGCGTCAACTAGCAGCTATGGTCACATGGCATGATGCCTCAGCTTAAAGGACCGAATAATACAAAGGCAATAAGATACAGTATGACAGTACTGTTCACACGTTTTAGGTAGGTGTGAAAAACACAGTCAGAATGCCTTCAAAAACTGTTAATAGTTTATTTTTGTCAATGTGAGTGAGTGCTATCAATGAGCTGGATGATGATGCTTTTTATTTCTTGGGAAATCTTCATCGCTGATCCTTAATTTGAACCAGTGACCTTTTGCTTGGGAATCGACAAAATAACACGCTGAGCTATTAGGGAATTTATAAAAAGCTGTTATGTGAAAACAGGTTGTAATTTGTAATATACAAAAAGAAAAATATTTTTTCCACCACCAGGATCAAAACAGTAACAATGCAGTTACAAGAATCTACATAATTAATCATATGCTAAAAAGTTGCAAGTCAAATTTATGTATGAGATAGCCAAGATGATTGTCTATAAAATAATGACAGTTTGACATTCATAGCTGTAGTGAATTGTGAAATATGGAGCTTGAGAATCAAAATCTCAAAACATTGTTACCCTTTTGCTCATCAGTGCACAAAAGCTTCATTACATACATATCTTAGACTAGTTAAAATAGTAATTTTAGTAATTTAGTAATTCAAAGCTATAAGGAATAGTAAGATATGGAGCATGAATGTCAAAAAATCAAAACACTGTTACCCTTTTGCTCACCTGTGTACAAAGCACTTGTGTACACACATATCTTAGACTAGTTAAAATAGTAATTACTTTTCCCTCCCAAAATTTCCCCCAGGAAGTCACCTATATCAGTGAGAGGGCAGCACACACAAAACAATAAAAGGAGAGAAGAAGCACCTGAAAACTGCATCTTCTTAGACAAATTGTGAGTAATCTGCATTTGCCATATGGCTGTTACTTTAAGTTTGATATGCCTATTAGTTGAATTTTGGCTGGGTCAGTTCAGTCAATCAGTTGCTGGCGATACAGAGCAAATCACGGCTGTGCATTAGTATTGAGTCAGGGCTGAGGCAGGGTATTTAAATCAGACTCTGAGGCTTATTACCGGCCTGCGATTGCTTTAGCTTTGTAGACTCTGTGTTCTCAGAACTTGCTTCCAGGACCTTTCCTGCTTTCCGCTTATTTCCTAGTTTACTGATTCTGGCTTGCGCTCCTCTCTTGCTGATTTGGTTTTACCTGTGACCTCCTGGACTCAACTGTGGCATGAACTTCTAATACTCCTCTGCTTTCATTTTGGCTGTTTCTGCAGTATTCTGGTTTTTGACCCTGGTTTCTGTATTACACTCTTGCCTGCAATAGGGTTTCTGGTCCAGTGTTTTGCCTCCAAGTACATTTGTTTCCTGACACTTTATTATGGGGTTATAACTTGGGTTCCAAGAAGCCAAGTCCATCCTGACCTTAGAGTGACGCAGAGCAATGTTTGATTTTTGGTAGCTTATTTACTTGCTATCAATAGATCTTATCAGTTCCCTACATCATTTTACTATCATTAAAGTTAGTTTTATATATATATAACACTAAATGTTTAATAGGCCTTTCCCATATTCCCCATGATCAAAGGAGTTCATGAGTTTTTCAACTCTTTGTAAACAATTTCTTAGAGAAAGAAATAATTTGTGTTTGTAGCTGAACATTGACCTCATACCTAAAATAAATCTAATGCATATAATGTTATGCTTGGAATCATTATTATCACAGTAGGGATACTAGTTTGGCACTCTCCCTAATGAGTATGATTATCCCCTGATCCTGGTCTATAATCTCTCACTCTGCCAAACTAGTATCCCTACGCTATGCTGAGGAGATCCAACAGATTGAAACAGTGCTGTCCATAGCTGGGAATCTGTTCCTTTTGGAATAGAAATACTAGTTTGGCAATAATCCCCACATTATGTTATTAGGCTCACTAAACGAGTCATGCATGATGTTAAGCGGGCTGCCCCTAGAGAGCAGCAAACAGAGGCACTGTTCTCCTAATTACATCCTGGAGAACAGATTTGCATATTTTTTACCCATAATCCCTAGGCTGTTCATATAGTAGTGTTATTGGAGGTTGTAGGCCTTCCTGAACAGGTGAGCCTTCTTGAAGCCTGTGATTGTGGGGATCAGTCTTATGTGTCT
Source organism: Leptodactylus fuscus (assembly GCF_031893055.1). NCBI lineage: Eukaryota > Metazoa > Chordata > Amphibia > Anura > Leptodactylidae > Leptodactylus > Leptodactylus fuscus. The sequence goes on along the minus strand of NC_134267.1, from coordinate 124,497,238 downwards.
TGGCAATGAGCTCCAGAGTATGGGGGATGCACGAGAGAAATCTTGGAGACAATTGCGTGAAGAGTGGATAAGAGCAGAGTGGAAAAGGAGGTCTTTAGAGGATTGAAGATTACGTGTGGGCAGGTAGTGGGAGATTAGGTCAGAGATATATGGAGGGAACAGGTTGTGGATGGCTTTATATGTTAACATTAGTAACTTGAACTCAATTTGCTAGGCAACGAGTAGCCAGTGAAGGGGTTGGCAAAGGAGAGCAGCTGATGAAGAATGGGGGGATGAGGTGAATTAAGCAAGCAGCACAGTTTAAGGTGGACTGGAGGGGGGCGAGAGTTTTGGCTGGGAGTCCATGGAGAAGGGTGTTGCAGTAATCTAAGCAAGAGATTATGAGGGAATGGACAAGCATCTTACCAGTTTCTAGGGTAAGAAAGGAGCGGAATAGATGGATGTCCTTGAGTTGGATGTGGCAGGAGGTGTTGAGGGTTTGAACGTATGACTTGAAGGATAGGTCGGAGTCCAGGGTTATCCCAAGGCAACGGACTCGCGAGACAGGGGTAAGTGTGGTTCCATTCACTTTGATAGATGGGTCAGGTAGTCAGGGGTCAGGGGTTGTGCGAGGTGGGGCGAAAATGATGAACTCTGTTTTCTCCATGTTCAGTTTGAGAAAGTGGAAGGAGAGAAAGGAGGCTATGACCGCAAAACACTCTGGAACTCTGGCTAACAGAGAGGTAATGTCTGGTCCAGAGAGATATATTTGAGTGTCATCAGCATAGTAACGGTATTGAAAACCATGAGATTCTATGAGTTGGCCAGCACTTTAGATCTGCAAGGGAACTCTGACAGACCTAGATGCCCATGATGCACACTTATTTGGTACGCTATTCCCTCATGTTCACAAGTTTGGTAAGTTCCTGATATCCTTGTGACTAGTTCAAAATAATGTCATCTGTTCAGAGGTTTGGTTTCCCATTCCATGATCATAAACTGTTTGGTGCTCTGTTGTAGTATTCCTGATCCTCGACAAAAAAAACATTTAAACACTTAAAATATATATAAGGCTCTGTTGACCTCACTTTTACAGCCTATCATAGAGGATCTCTTTACCAGTACCTGTAATAGAAGGCTGAAAATGGAAGGCGCAAAGTATCCCAGTGGACAGGCATAAAAAAGTCTACTGCCAAATAGAACACTGTTTAGGCCTCTATTGGGTGAATTGAGACCTATGCACATGCTTGGAAAATGCTCTGGAAACCTCTTGCATATATATATAAGCCAAATGTAGGCTCATGAATTAAATTCTGTAGTCAGAGGTATTTGTTTCAATAATCTAAAATTAGATTTACCTGGATTCAAATGTTTCTGATAATTGAGGGGTTAAAAGGACATTTGCCACCCATGCACTTTTGATGTGCAAGACTAAGGGCTTTGTGAATCTGGAATACATTTGTTAACCATGTGCAGTTCTATGGCACTACACCAGTCCTTTTATATTAAAACTTGATTATCTTAGAGCTTAGAGTGCAGCACTGCACTGTTGGTGGTGAGCATCCTGCAGAAAAGGCTTAAGGAAATAATACTTATATATCCTTAGTAATAGCACGGCTGTCAGCTGCACCTGAGCTCTGTGTATTAAAGAGAAATCTCTAAACACAGCATTTTGTATGTAGTTCTAAAATCCATATGTTTTCTATTATCTGCTAAGATTCAGAATGTATACATATACGTACATGCATAGGAATATATAACATGCATAATACAAAATGGAGGCAGGTCTTGAAATATACTGTACAGCAGTGGCGTAAATAGGAACGTAACGTGGCAAACTTTTGACATGGGGCCCATCCCCCCAACCGACGCCAAAGCATTGCATTTGCATTGCATTGCATTGTAATTCATTGAATAGACGATGACTGCTCAGAACCCAGCATTGGATTGTAGATTTTTTTTCATTTTTTAATATTGTAGCTTTGGGGGTGGGCTGGTGAGGATTGTCAGGGTGACAGAGTAACTGCAGCCGGTAACGGCCTATTAAGAAAAAAAAAACCTCAGCGGAAGCGGATGTCGCCGGGCCCCTAATGTTCTGGGCTCTGTGGCAGCTGCTACTGCTGCTACCCCGGTAGTTGCACCAATGCTGTACAGTAATACAGCGATTAAGTCTGCTCTGAAAAGTCTGCTCAAAATACATTAGCAAGCGGCCAGAATATTATAGGTACTTTACATTGCAAACAAACCTAATGCAAAATACATGTCTTACATGTAAATTTTGAGGCAGACCTGCTGGAATCTTTAAAAATGCATAAAATCTCAAAGTAAGATATGGATTTTGTGGTAGATTTGTCCATATTGTACAATTTTGGTACTTGCGAATCAGAAATCTGATGGCGACAACTGTAAACCAATGGATTTAATCAGGATTTGTTGGTATCAGATTGGTATCATAAGCATGTCATGATGTTAAAGTGAAAAGACAAAAAAATACTGTATAAAATGTACCTCTGGAGATCCAGCATTGCTATTCACTGAATAGATGATGGCTGCTCAGAACCCAGCGTTGGATTGTAGTTTTTTTACATTTTTTAATATTGTAGCTTTGGGGGTGGGCTGGTGAGGATTGTCAGGGTGACTTTTTAGCTCTCTGCCATAGTTTTATTTTTTCAAGCAATTACTATAATGGTATGATGAAAAAGTTTTATAATTTGCTATCAATAACCTTTGTGGGTCCTGCGCACACTGAACTGTGATTCAGTACCGGCCGCTTAGATTTTCTCCTTTCAGGATTAATTAATGTTAAAGTTGCCATTTCTACAAATATCATAATGTTAATGTTAAGTGACCCCTTTGAAGATGGTTTACTGGCCATTTAACCTTGCGTTAGCATGAACAGAGCTGCTTGTTGTCTGCCTTCTAGCAATTACAAGACTTTGGGTGAAATCACATGTGTACACAAATTTTCAGGAAGGTAACATTTAATAAATTTCACACGACTCAACAACAGCAGTCATCTGACAATGAACTGCACACTGAAATACAGCCAGGTCTGGCGAAAGCAAACACAAAAGAGTCTGTTCTGGGTTGCAGTAGACTGTCAGGTTGTAGAAAAGCTGTATACAAAAAATAGAGCAATAAATAAAGCTTCTAACAGCTTGTTTATGGAGCTGCTTGTACTGATCTAAACTGTCCAATGATACTATATATCAATGATAAATCCTCAACTTCATCCACAATAAACATCATTTATAAGCTAAAAGAATAATGTACAATCTAGTTCACTTTGCAGAAAGTGACACTAATGTATAAAGAAGAAATGATTTTACAGGGTTTCCACAAATTTACTTAAATATGAAATAAAAGTATTCAGTTAATATTGTCTTTACCAGTAATAGTGACTTAGAGATCAACAAAACAAATATCCTTAAAGGGGCTCTATCAGCAAAATCATGCTGCTAGAGCCCCACATATGCGTGAATAGCCTTTAAAAAGGCTATTCAGGCACCATAAATGTTGTATTAAACTACCCCACCGTTTTAAAATAAAACCCTAAAACAGAATGTTATCTACTTACACATCCTGCACTGTGGGCGGGCATTCAGGGTGTGTCTTCTTCTTCTTCCCCGCCTCTTCTTTCTCCGATGTCCTCGGGTCCCGTCCTCCGGCGCTCGCGAGCGGACACTGATATAAAAAAATGGCCTGGGCGCCTGCGCAGTAGCATGCGGCTTCTACTACGGCCACTGCGCAGGCGCCCAGGCCATTTTTTTTATCAGTGTCAGTTAGCGAGCGCCGAAGGAGGACGGGACCGGAGGACGTCGGAGGAAGAAGAGGCGTGGATGAAGAAGACGGTGCACCCTGAATGCCCGCCCATCGTGCACGATGCGTAAGTAGATCACATTCTTTTTTAGGGTTTTATTTTAAAACGGGGGGGGTAGTTTAATATAACATTTACAGTGCCTGAATAGCCTTTTTAAAGGCTATTCACGCATATGTGGGGCTCTATCAGCATGATTTTGCTGATAGAGCCCCTTTAATAAAGTATACTATCACAAAGAGGGACCAGACACTGTCAAAGGGAAGAAAAATATACTATGGTGTGGACTATTGTTTTACTAGTATATTATTAATAGTTATTAGAGATGAGCGAGTAGTGAAATATTCGATATTCGTTTCGAGTAGAGCCTCAATATTGGACTACTCGATCAAATATTGAATCCCATTATAGTCTATGGGAAAAAATGCTCGTTTCAGGGGAAACCACTATTCGAATAAAGGAGAGTCACCAAGTCCACGAGTAGCAGGAGGAGAGTGTTTAGGAGGAGCGAGGTGCAGTTAAAGCGCACGGATCCCATTATAGTTTATGGGGTCCGTGCACTTTAACTGCACAGTGCTTGCAGTTGCGCTGATATTTCATTCAGGGGGGTCCTCCTGCGGACTCCTTACGCATGGAAGGCAAGCGCTAATGTGAACTGGCCCTTACTCATCCTGCAGAACCAGCATTGATTGGCCGAATGCTATACACTATATAGCATTTGGCAAATCAAAGCTGGTTCTGCAGCAGGCTCGTCCTTGCTAGTCGGGAGAGCTGGCAGCTTGCGTTGATGCGGGAGCTGACTTTTTCTCATAGGAATGCATTGACCAGCGTTGATTGGCCGAATGCTATACAGTGTACAGCATTCGGCCAATCAACGCTGGTTCTGCCGAAGGCTCGTCTGTGAGGAGGCGGAGTCTAAGATCGGACCACAGCAGTCTCTATTGTGGTCCAATCTTAGACTCTGCCTCATCACAAACGAGCCTCCGGCAGAACCAACGTTGATTGGCCGAATGTTGTACACTGTATAACATTCGGCCAATCAGCGCTGGTCAATGCATTCCTATGAGAAAAAGTCAGCTCCCGCATAACCGCAAGCTGCCAGCTCTCCCGACTAGCAAGGACGAGCCTGCTGCAGAACCAGCGTTGATTTCCCGAATGCTATAGCATTCGGCAAATCAATGCTGGTTCTGCAGGACGAGTAAGGGCCGGTTCACATTAGCGCTTGCCTCCCGAAATATCAGCGCAACTGCAAGTGATAGTATTTGAACGAGTATTTCGATTACCGTAGTATTCTATACCTACTCGATCGACTAGTACTCGCTCAAAAGCAAAAAATCCCACCGGCAACACTTTGCTTTTTTTCCGCAGCACTTTTCACAAAAGTTCGCAGAGGTGAAGTGCTGCTGAACCTTAATGGCTATCATTTTTTCTTTGGTTGTTAAATATGGTAGGTCAAGATGCAATCTCAGGCTCCTTGGAATCTTTTATGTGCATAAGTATTTGATCAAGGCTACACAATCAAATTCATGATTCGTTTCAATACCCTTTCCAGATCCATAGAACATAATTCTGCTGGTGGAATATGTAAAAATGTATTGGGGAAAGTAGTATGTGCAATGACATCTGCCATTTTTTTGGTGTTGAAAGAGAAAGTGTTAGCAGACATCTCTCTCCTGGTGAGACTGCAATAATGTTACATCACTCGGGTTAGAGAAGTATCAGGTGCTCAGAAAGGGGCTCAATACCCCTTTCAATTATCCAAATGAAGAAAAATCTCATCAAACTGATTTTATGAAACAGAAAATACTCCAGGTTTATTGGCAATCCAAGAAGTGTAATGTTTAGGCCTATAAGATCTTTATCAGACATTGGAAATAACATGTGAATAGGCTGAAATGAAAAAAAAAATTGTATTATTTAATCGTGAAAAATGATAAGTAACATAACACATATATAAAATCACACATATGCAAACCAATGGTATGTATAGAAGATTTAAATAATCAATAATACAAGAAAATACATCCAAAGTCATCAAAACAAGCTTCAAAAGTCACATAAATAGTGATGAGAGAATCTAAAAAAACACACATAGTTAGGGGACATTCACACGGAGTAACACGGCGCTGATTCTGGCACGATAACTCACGTAAGAATCAATGCTGCAAAACAAAATCCCATTGACTTCAATGGGTTCCATTTAACGCGCGTAAGACATTGAAATCAATGGGATTCTGTTTTGCAGTGCTTATTCTTACGCGAGTTTATTGCGCCAGGATCAATGCCGTGTTACTCTATGTGAATGACCTCCTAATACCAAACGGAAACAACAGGTGTATCTTCTTAGTAGAATGTGCTGATGTGTGCATTGCTAAGCCAATGGAAGCTGGTAAGAGATTCTCAGACTACTGCTGCAAATTATGTCGCTGTGTGCACAGGGTAGCCACAACATCAGTGGTACTTTTCAGAAAAATGGGTGGGAATTAGTAGAGGGCCTCCCACAGCCCTAATTTACAACAACCTATTGCATCGAACGCAGAAGCTGGGAGTAGCAGCAGTAAAAACAGCAGTGGTCACCGTGGCTTGTTGACTCCATCAAATCCTCCTTTTTGGCTAGTGCAGAGCTGCTGTACTGACTGCAGCAGAAGGTTCCACTTTCTAATACATGTGTTGCATCCATGTCATGCTATTTCTGACTTGCAAACCACTGCTTGGGAACTGTAAGTCCTGCAGTTTGGTCTCCCCTCTCTTGATTATGTGACAGACCATGTTCTATTCCTCCTATTTGTCTTTGCTGCGAGAGGTGTCAGTCATAGAACAATATTGTCATCAGTAATTACCATGGATCTATGGAGGGGAGGTTGTGTCATACCAATACAAACTGGAATGAAGTTGGAATTGGAGTCTTCCAGGTTCTGCACTGGGTCCATTAATTTTGAAACTGTGAATAAGTTATACAAACTTTCATTAATAGTACTGTCTCTCTTTTTGCAGGTGACACAAAGCTCTGTAGTGTTTTACATACAGTATACAATGGCCAATCCGTACAGAGTAACCTGGATAAACCGGGTAGCAAAATTACAGATGAAGGATAATGTTACACATTTTGGGTCAAACAATCTTTGAAAAAAGTCTTTGTAAATCGCCCCAACCTCTGTAGACTTGGAATGGTTTACAACTTACCAGTTTTTTCCTTTAGCACTGCTGTCTGAACTGGACGATGTTCAATATCGATATTATCTTAGATGGTTGTAAAGAGTATAATTATTTTTTTCTGGCACAGTGTGCCTGTCAGACTCTGGTCTGAAGCAACTTTTCAGAATACTACAATCATCTGTGCAAACATACATAATGATATAAAACGTCCGGGCCGCTTCATTCATGTATGTCATGTAATTTACCCAGGAGTGACTGCTCATACTAAAATAACTTTGTGGTTAATCTGAAATACAGAACAGCTTTACCTACAGTCTTGCTCCATCAAGTCTCTTTTACCATGTCATTTGTAATAGATTTTCCAAGCAATAGCCATACATACACGATGCAGTCATCACATACTTATACATTTAGCTTTAGTCTTAAATTTTACAACCCTGATGCCATACTCATATTTCATCCTGTCTGAACAATTACTACAAAATGTGTTTTATTTCAGTTTCAAAGGTATTTAACGGCAACCATTGTCAACCACATTAATTCCATGGCACTGCGTTGTAAGTCACTCAGTCACAGTGATCTTCTTCCTCTATCAACCCTCCTATCACTCTTAAAGAACAAACACAACTTAATCATTTTTATGAAAATTTTCACAGGATATGTTTTCAGTCATTAATGTGGCGAACCCGAAGTTCGCTCTCTTAATTCATTGAGTGTTCCAAAACATTGCATAGAATCAAGCAAGCCTTGTATACATATCAAAGTGTCATCGAGTGCTGGACCATGTTGCAAAGTCACCTTCTATTGTATCATTCATTACCCTTGGTTCACATCTGAGTTTGGTAAACTGTTCGGGGAGTCCACATGGGAACCCCCCCAAATGGACTAATGAACACGCTTGCAAGCAGTGTGCAACAAAAGCAATATCTATGCATGGAACATGCGGACATGAAAGTAGATTGTGAAGTACTTTGCTGTCCGCATGTTCCCTACGGAGATCCCGCGGGAAGTACACGGACCCCATTATAGTCTATGGGGTCTGTGTGCTCTCACTGGCACACCGCTTGCCAGTGCGTTTAGTATTCAATTCAGGGGGGTCCCCATGCGGACTCCCTCGAAATCATTACCAATGTAGATGAGAGGCCTTAGATATAGTAGTTCCAAAGGGCCTCCTGTAGTGACATCAGTTCAAAAATTGTACATCAGGAGCTTCATTATTTGAGTTTACATGAGCAGCCCATGTCAAAATACCATACAGCCCACCTTCCTTAGAGCAACAATCCAAACCTATAAAGATAGGCAGCCCACCTGACATATAAAAATCTATAATCCATACTGAACATGAGCTTAAATTATAAAGAGACTCTAACTTAGTCCCAGTTAATGGAGTGCAGGGGAAAAATGCTGGGAATTAAAATGTTGCAATCGGATTAAAATGTGCTTTACGATCTACTTTTCTGTTCACATGACTCGTGCGGAGATCTCGCGGCAAGCACACGGTCCTCATTATAGTTTATGGGGTCCGTGTGCTTTCACTGCACACCGCTTGTAAATGCATTCAGTAGTCCGTTCAGGGGGTCCCCATGTGGACTCCCCGAACGTATTACCAAATGCAGATGTGAACCAAGGGTAACTAGGTGCTTGTGTTATTGCTGTTGGAATGTTGTTCATTCACAGCAGCTTTTCCTATCGTGCTCAGATCTCTCTTTTTCTGTGTCAGAAATTTATTTGATTGCATCATAACCTCTATGTTGAGTCCAGTAAATTTGGATCTCATTTATCTTCTATAGGACTTAACAATTTTTTCATTTTAGTGTTTTCAGTTTTTACTCTGTGACTTCCAAAATCTACAACTTTGTAATTTTCCTGCTTAAATAGCAATTGGAGAGCTTGTTTTTGTGTGACAAATTTTATTTACTGAAGGCACTATTCAATATTCTTTGAAATGTACTAGGAAAATGGAAAAAAAATTGAGTTGAATTTGAAAAAAAAATAGTACTGCCATTTTCTAACTGAAAAAAATCTTTGGGGAAAAAAATATAGATTGCCATATTTCTTATGTATATGGAGATGTGTAAATTGTTTTCAAAATTTATTAAACTAAGCACTGAGATGCCTTGCTGACCACAGCATCTGAGACTACAGAGCTATGGAGCTCACTCTGCCTATGAGTGGGCACCATAGTTTCTCAAGTGACCCCGGATGTACTTATACATCCTGGGGCATAAATGAGATATTATGTTCACTTTGTTTTTTCTTCTGCCACAATTAAATGTAAAGAAACCAGTAGTGATAATAATGGACGGGTGACAGACTGCCCTATGTTGCACACTTCTGAATCAGAGAAAAATGCTAAATGTGCTGCAGCCAACATGGAGCTATTAGCAGCAAAAAACTTATAGACATAGCATTTATGAAGGCTTATACAGCCAGAAAACATATTGCCAGAAAAACCTTGCAGATATTTAAATTTCTGATGAAAAGTCAGGTACCCTTTAATAATTCAGGTGCACCAATGAAGTAGTAGTACAGACAGCACATAGTCCAGTACAGTCTGAACACATATGTTGCAATGAGTGTGGCTCTGTTTGCTAACTTCCCACAGCTAAGCATTCCTCACGATTTAAATCAGAAAGTGCCATAAATTTTTTTTCTTCATTGATGTGTGAAAACTGAAGTCATGCAAAGGTTCAGCAAAGGCCTAAACGTTATCATGGACAACATATTCCGCCTCCATACAACATGACAACAGTGTGTGCATGAGACCTGAAAATTAAATGTGGCTAAAAAAAAATGTTCAAAACCTAATAGTGGATTTCCTCACATTTAGTTGAAGGATGGCCACACAATATGATGTTAGTTATTTTTTTCAATTGTTTATGCTTGCTATACTTGCAACACTATATTTGCTATACTATTTTATTGGCATTTTTTGATTTACAAATTTTATATAATATTTTGCCTGAAATTATTTGTGCAAAAACCTATCGCACAAATAAAATATCTGTAACATCTGTAACATCTCTGAATCCCTCTAGAACTGGTTTGTCTGGTGAGGGTCCGGTGGCCCCTCATAAAAGGGGGGGTACTGTAACATCTCTGCCTGTTCGGGTCTCTGCACCACCCTCTGCTCGCATGCTGCGGCGCAGGAGGCGGGTGCAGTTTGGTTCTTGGATTAAAGTTTTTGGTCGCACTGTGTGAACTCAGCTCTAGTTCTGTGATTGCATTTGCACCACACCCGTCTTCTGCCAATGTTGTCTCTGTCCATTAGTGGTTAATTTGTCTTGCCTGTGATTGACAGCTTTCCTTCCTATCAGGTTCAGGGCGGGTTCTTCCTCCTCTATTTAGTCTTGGCTCACATTCACACTGGTGCCGGTTGTTGCCTCTTGCTTGCTGGTTTCTCTTGCTGTTTAATTACTTGTATTCTAATCCTTGACCTCTGGCTTCCCTACTGATTATTCTTTTGGACTCTGATTTGGCACTGCATCGCTCTCTTGTTACCGAACCCTGGCTAGCTGACCTCCCTTTGTTGTTGTTTGTCTTGTCTGCGTTTTGTGTTTCACGTATTCAGGGAGGGACTGTCTTCGTGGTTGTCGCCTATTACCTAGGATAGGGTCTGGCAATAGGAAGGGAAAGTTGGGGGCTTCAGCTTAGGGCTCACTGTCCCTTGTGCCCCTCCATCCAGGGTTCACCAGCAGCTTCTGGGGAATTATCATCTGGCTATTCCCTAACAATATCATAAGATGATTCTGTTGCAATTATGTTATCCAGAGCAAAATCATACAGGGATAATAATAAAGAACTTTGAACAAGAAATAAAGCACATACTTTCACAAGGGTTTTCAATGGTTGTCTAAACATGCATTAGCCTTCTTACACAGTTAGCAAACACAATGTACCATGTGAACATTGGAGTGATGGTTCCTGGAAATGGGTCTCTATACACCTATGTAGATATTGCATTAAAAACCAGGCATTTGCAGTTAGAATAGTCATTTACCACATTAACAATGTATAGAGTGTATTTCTGATTCATTTAATGTTATGTTCATTGAAAAAACTGTACTTTTCTTTCAAAAATAAGGAAATTTCTAAGTGACCCTAAACTTTTGAACGGTAGTTTACAGTATGTCCAAATCCTCCAGTTGTTTGCAGTCAAGCCCAATCTATAGCTCAATAAAAGTACAGGAACCAATCCTGCAGGCTTCCTCCCACTTCTTACGTATTATCTCATCTTTAACTTAAAAAACAGAAAAGTATGTATTCTTAACTCACAAGGGATCACAATCCTTGCTGCTTTGTTCCACCAGGTCTTAGTTCTCTTCAAAAGCAAATACTGCAGATCTTTGTGCACTTTCTTTTATTCACCCAATGCATCCAATGGCATATGGTTTGTATCATTAAAAACATTGGACACCAAATTGGTCCATTTGGTCTCCTTAATTCAAAATGCCTCTATCCCCTTTCGCTCATAATTTGTAAATCTTAGCAGGCAGTTCTCTCTATCCTACTTTTCTATGTGACATTTATTTTATTTTAGTTTCCATTAATTAGATTTAAAGGAAAATTTGAATGAATTAATTATATTTAAAGGCAGTGTAAAATAGTGATAGGCATGCCGAGTTCAGCAGTCTGTCACATTCACGGATTGTCACACCCCTTGTCCATTCATCCTTGACTGACAGATTTCTACCTATATAGTATAGCAGTCAGCAGCAGGTAGGCGTCTTCCAGACCTACTGTGTAAAACTGAAGTTGATAGTGCTTAATAGGGATGTGTTAAAATAACAAAAGGCTATATACCCTTCTACAATCCCTGGTGCTCCAGTCCACAGGCTGTGCAGGCCTGTGCTAAACTCCAATTTCTGGTATCTACTGACATAACAGGAAATGTTCTGAGATTTAAGGCATATCTACAGAATATGCAAAAAGGTAGGTATATCCAGCAACCAAGGAAAGTCCAGTAGTAAAATAAAACTTAACTTTTATTGATACATAGTACAGTCCATAAAAAACATTATGAGATACTGTGTGTGTATAAAAAAATGTTGTCTACAAAAACATACCCAGATGGAAAAACGAATTCACATACACATGGCTAACTAAGAGTTGAAGTACTCGAAACACGTCAGCGGTTAGCCGTGCGTATGTGAATTCGTTTTTCCATCTGGGTATGTTTTTGTAGACAACATTTTTTCATCCACACACAGTATCTCATAATGTTTTTTATGGACTGTACTATGTATCAATAAAAGTTAAGTTTTATTTTACTACTGGACTTTCCTTGGTTGCTGGATATACCTACCTTTTTGCATTGTGTCTCTGTTCTCGTCCAGGAGGCTTTATCCGCGCATCAGGAAATCCTATAATATATTATCAATTTGTTGTTGGCTATGGACTTCCTTCTTTTTGCTATATCTACAGCATATGCCATAAATGTACAGTAGGTCGCAACTCTGGGACAAATATCTACATAAATAAATGGGGTCTAGGGATCCCATTCTCGAAATGTGTGGTTGGTGCAGTGGCGATGTTGTGTGAGAGGTGTAGTTCCCCCATGCCATAAATTGGTGAGATGGGAATACCCTTTTAGTTATGCAACACCACCATGGAATTTTCCTACATTAGACAGATTTATATAGGAAAAGTTAGAGAAAATGTAATTACATAACAGTAAAAAGGTGGTAATTGATTCACCAAGTAAATAAATCATGACATTTACAGTATAAGTACATGAATCCTAAAGCAAAAAAAAACTTAGAGAGTAAAACAAATGCTATCACCCAGGAATATTAGTATCACAATAGACTCTTCTAGTTTTAAGAATAGACTACTTTTGTCTCTGCAATACACATCCTCAAAGTATCTGAAGCATTATTGAGTTCTAGTTATTAAACTGCCTCACATTAGCATTAACCTGTGATTCAAGTTTCCCTTATACAACTATCACATCAGGGATACGGTTACTACTGATTTATTTGTAACAAAGCACTCTTTGAGACAAACTGTGGGTAAATTCCTGAGATGAATGATGGCTGCCTCATAAGAGTACCGATAATCTAATAGGCTTTTCTATCTAACTAACCTCCTGATCTTAAACTACTATTAGAGTATGACTATATCTTTGAATACTATATAGAGCACATTAAATAGGCATTTCATTATTTATATCAAAAGCTAAATAACAAGAAACAAGAGTATTAGAATCCTGACTTCTTTCCCACTTATTCAAACTTTGGTTCATCAATGAACATAAAGACAGCCAAAGTCCCAACCCATTACCAAGATCTAATGTAATATTATGGCTGGTGTAGGGACCTTAAATATGGCACCCGCTCAGTAGCAGAGCAGGTGCACAACTGCAAGGTTTCTGCTATTCTACACAGTCGAGACAAAGCAGCAATCAAAGACTATCTTTATTCTGATTCCCCTCTTTCCCATCCTTGAGCATAATATAAAAATCTAAAAATGTTTATCCCATACCCCACCTCCCAAAATAAATTGAATAAAAAGTTATTAAAATATTAGACATTCCCCAAAATGTTATCATTAAAAACTTTAACTTGTCCTTCAAAAAAATACACGTTTGAATGCAATTCAATAAATTGAGAATAAAAGTTACAGGTGTATTTTTTCATATTTCAAAGTTTCCCTATCACTTGATATAAACTAGTCAATAACATGTCATTGGCTAGTTTACTTAAGAAGAGGAGACAATACTGGACCAAGATGGGCAAGTAAGATAATTGTATTGTTTACTTATGATTTAGTAATGTGTTTTTTTTTCTATTCTTGCTTTCAGATCCATTAATTACACCCAACATTGTATTCGGCGGACTGTCGATTACCAACAGTGGCGTTATTTTGAAATTTTAAAATAAAATGTGTTTTATTCCAATAAAGTTTTTTTTAATGTCTGATTGACAGCAACTATTACTAAGTTGAGGATTACTTTTAGCCACTAAATAAGTTAAACGTAACCCCCATTATTACCCCAGTAGACACCACCAGGAGGTGGTGGTAGGAGTGATAGGAAGAGCCAGGTACGATCTAGTATCCGACCATCTTTTTGATGGTTGGGTGCTGGGGTGGTTACAGGATGGTGTTACTAGGCTGTGAAAACCCATCTTGGGATACCACTGGTTTATTGTATATGGCTGGTTTTGAAAAATGAAAGAACACATCTTTTTTGCAAATTTAAAAGTAACTGAAAAACGCTATGTGGAGGCAACCTCATTTTTCTTCCTGGCACCACTTATGAAAGTGAACACAAACATAGCAGCACTACTGAATGTTTTTCAGAGTTGCTAAGCAAATACCGTGTAGTAACCCTAACTATGTAATGCTGTTTATATGTATTGTATAGCAGCCTTATCAAATGTTCACTAGAGCTGCTATACAGATATAGTATAGCAACCCTAACATTCAGTCTGCTATGCAGTCCTAAAGAACATTTGTTGATGACTCAGCCAGACGGACAGGACCTTCAGGCACTCTAGCAACATGTGGAGTCGGTTCATCTGAAAAGAATCTCAAAAGAATCTCTGGTTTATTGGAAACCAAAGATTTTAAGAAATTTGAGTTGAATCCAGTTTATTACAAACTGATTTGCCCATCTCTAATTTTCACTTGAGAAACTCAACCAACATACATCAATTAGTTTATAACATTGATAGACGATATGTAGTGCCACAAAAATCCCACTATGTTTTTCTGTATATGGTGTCCTAAAGACATTGGGGCTGATGTACTGAGACTGTTATGTTGCATTGACAAAATTATTAAGAGGAACATGCTTCTTGATAACTGCTGTATCTGTGTGCTAGAATGTACCCCATTTCCCACAAATTGTATATTTTTTATGCCAGAGAAAGCACAGGTGTCGCTGCACTGATTCTAGCAGAGTTGGAATTTTTCTTCTGTAGTATGATCATTACTGAGCAAACCTTTAGACTCATTTATATGGTCCAGAGGTTTGATTGGAGTTAGGAAAAATGCTCCAGCATGCCAAAATATAAAATTTAACTTTTACTAGATACAATTAAAATCATGACATGAACAAGGATCCACGCATGTACATAGAACAAAAACAGTTACGCATTTCGGGCGTTGGTGAATGATCCCTAAGTCATTGATGGGAGTGTTGGGGTTTAAGAGACAAAATAATATGGCATAGGGAGGCCACTAAAATAGATGGTACCTGCCATACTCTAACCCACTTCTACATTTACATATATTCCTGAACCAATACTGATATATATATATAGACTTATATATATTTCACACAACACTAACAATCTACATCACTGTGTTTTTTACACACATTATTATTTTTATTAGTAAAAGTTTTAGGTGTTTTCCCGTTCTTTGTTCTATGCAACCAGTACCATTAGTTTTGGTGGTCAATATGCTTTACTGTCTTGGTGCTCTTGTAACAGAGCAAACAAGAGGGCTTGATTGTGAGCTCTAACGATCTCAGATAAAAACTCCACATACACCAAAAACAGTGGGAGTTGTGCCTATTAAAGGATAGAAAAAAGTGGACTTGTTAGAAGTAGAAGGCTGTCCTCTTTAAAGGGGCTCTATCCTTTTTATTCATATGCTAATTAGACTCTTGGTCCACCATCGTGCACCCTCTTTGCTATTGTTTCCTATGGGTGTGTACAGCACAGGCTGCTGCTGATGACTTCCTGCTTGCACATACAGATAGGAGAGAATAACAGAGAGGAGGCTGCTGGGAACTTCCTGTGCTGGCTGGAAGCTAATTAGCATATGCATAAAAACAGACTTATTCAGAAACCACTGAGGCAATTTACATACTAAAGGTAGGTGTGGAATAGACTTTCTAAAGGCTATGCAAGGATGTGATTAGTTAAAAATTACTTTTCCCAATGATAGAGCCCCTTTAAATATTTTATACTACAAATGCAAGAAAACATTCTTTGTTGTTTTACTTACTTGTACAATTATTGCAGGCAGTCCAACTAAAAATACAAAGCCACAGCATAGTTGATGCCTAGGTGAATGCTAAGGCCCCACCAAGCGATCCATATTAGCCTCTAGAACAAGAGTCCTGAGCCCCCATTCCTCCTTATAGCTGGAGTTTGAATACAGTAGCAGTTGCTCCAAATAAAGTCCATGGACCTGATGGAGATAGCCACGTGCTTTACTTGTGCATTGACAAGGAATGAGTGGCTTGACATTACTAATTCCCAGCAGTGGGGCACCCACCATTCAGACATTTAACACTCATTCGCCATTTGGGCAACTCAGTTGTTTTTTTTTTCTTATGGGGGTTGATACCTGGTCTCCACACTGGATAGCTGTTCTGGAAGCCTGCTGGGCCTAGTACCATAGAGAGTATGGAGCTGGCAGATGACATTGTACATTACATAGTGGTCACGTGGTGTTATGGCAGCTCTGCTTCCATTGTAGTTAATGGGAGCTTAGCAATAACAACGTCACTTAGCCCATATACAATGTCCAAAGTCCTGGTAGTCTTATTTTTGTCAAAAATATTTTGCCCACTTTTTGGTAACATAAATATGTAAAAAATAAGTGTATGCAATCATCAGCCAAATTCTGTCAATTATTTGCTATTTTATGCGCAATATTTCTTAAGTTCTCTCCTAAAGGGGTAGATTATTCAGGTTGATGGTGAGAGTGATCAATTGGCCACAATGATTTCTGCATACAGTGACCAAATAGAATGACACTGCAATAGTCCTATAGATAAGACTAGAATTTTAGGTAAATGGGGAAGGATTATGTACAAGCCAGCTGGCAATCTGTGGTTTTAGCCAGGAAAGTTTTGTGATGCATATGTATTTCTACAGTTCCTTTATAGTTCATAAGCTATGCCTTAAAAAAAATGGGGACGTGGCAACGTACAGATTTATTTTTGGATCTTAAGGTTTTTCCATGCTACAGCAGTTGCATATTTGCTAATATCTGTTTCATACTGACTTGTTTCTATTACTTAAGCCTTCTTTCAATTACTCTCTGAGCATCAGAGCTTAATGCAAAGAAACAGTACTGCATATTGTAATGAGAATGTGCTTTTGAAGAAAGGCACATCTGCATCCTGTACTGTATTTTGGGAGGTGTGAGTTCAAGGCAAGTGCACACATGGCTGAAGTGTGCAAGAGAGCTTCATACATTTATGCAGAAGTACTGTGACAGGATTCATATGCATGTCATGATCGTGCCATATGTTTGACTCTTAGTTCAGCCTGTTTTTAACACCCGGCAGTCCAGCACCCAGAAAGGGGAACAGAGCTCAACTGTTCTTCCTCAAGGCAATAAACACTGTTTTGTCCCAGATGGAGTTATATCTCCCTTTCCTTCTATTTAAGAAATGGAGATTTTTTTTCTTCTACCTTATGAATAATTGTACACATTCTTAAGGTTGTGTCAGGATAAAAACATTAATGGTTTATTTCCCTCTGATACTGCTTCCTTTTTGAGATTTGAACCATAGGACTTTTCATTCGTGTTATATGCCAGAAATTATTTTATCCTATATCAATATCAAAGACCACATGACCAATGACTTTTTCTGCCATCCTTAAAGGAGTTTTCCTATCTGGATATCTATAGTTATATCCACAAGAAATGCCATAAATGCCCAATTGATGCAGGACCCACCCTTCAGATCCACACCTATTTTAACAATGAGGGTCTCAATCTCTTGGTTTGTGGTTGCAATGGTGAGATGATGAGTTAATGGAAAGACCCATGTGAGCACAATCATCTCTCCCTTTACTGCGGCTGCAAAACAGGGGTCAAGGACCTCTCTTCCCAAGACATACACAGCTTCAATGCCTCAATAGGGCATTTTTGGCCTATAGCAATGGTCATATTGTGAGCACCCCTATAAAAACAATATTAGTAGATTTATTTAACGCCATTAGCATAGAGTCAATGTTAAAAATTAAAAACTACCAGGGGCCCCATGATGGCTCAGTGGTTAGCACTGCAGCCTCGCAGCGCTGGGTCCTGGTGTTCAAATCCTGCCCCTATGTGGGGCTCACAATCTACATAAATTTTTTTTAAAGCTACCTGTTTTTGTCAGACACAACAGCATGAATCTGATAAAAATGTGCAGAATGGATTAAGCTGCTTCTATTTTTTGCATCAGTTAAACCAGTGGCTCCCAAATTTTCTGATAGTGGGACCCCCTTTCACATCCCATAAATATACAGTTCTATTGTCTCCATGTTCTCCATACGCACAGCTCTGCTGCCTCAATGGTTTCTCTCTCCTCATAGTTCTGCTATCGCATGTTCATCACATACACACAACACTGTTGCCCCCATGATTTCCTTCCTGCAAATACAGCGTGCTACCTCAGTCCTCCCTCTCCTTAACCTACAACTCTGCTGCTTTCATGTTTCATATATATCATCGAAAGAAAACTATATTGGAGTCAAAGTTTTATATAAAATGACAAAAATCAATTCCTTTATTTTATTTTTTACAATCATTACAATCAATGCATCCCAATACAAATAGATGTAGAAAAATCCACATGGGTAAAAAAAAATCCCAAATATGCTGTTTCCAAAATGGTCTCTAATAAGCATTTATGGGGAGAGTAGTATCCATTATCTTATAGTCCTCCCTTATTATCACTTGTGTTCATTTGTCTCTAATAGCATACCTGTTTCCTAATTTATTGACATAGACAAAAGAGGCCCACCAAAAGTCACAACCCACTCACTTCAACATAACATACATTTTAAATCTGTCAATGAGACCACTGATGGTGTACTTACATTTAGGGTCAGTGCACACGGAGTTTTTTGGTGCTGAAATATTGGCCTTTTTTGAAGGCTGATTTTGAGGCGGATTCAGTGTCAAAATCAGCATCAAAAAACTCAGTGTACACTGACCCTTAGATTTTCCTTTCCCATTCCCTTCAGCCTGTCATTTCTCATTTGTTAGTTGAACATGATGGACTTACCTTATGGCTTTTTGTCAGTTGTATCATGTAACTATTTCAGGATTTGTTTTCTTCTTAATCATAATAAATCCAAAATTCTGTGTTTATTCATTTCATTACATGTGTTTGCAATGGTTGCAACAGTTTGTCCAGTTGTGTAACTTGAGGGGTTGCAGTCGCATCGGGCCCAGGAGCCTTAGAGGGCCCATAAACACTGGCATCAGTATTGAGATTGCAGATTCTATCTGGACCATAAGCCAAGGAGACCCACAGATTACCCTAACCACACTAAGGTTGATTAAACTCCTTAGCACTCGTAACCATTACTATCAAGAATTCACTGTAAGGATGAGGTAGGGGGCCCCGGACAAAAGATGTGGGCACCGGAGCTCATAAGACTTTATTTATGCCACTGTGTTTGTCCTTAACACAGCTCAAATCTTTTGCCTCCATAAAGTTAGATGGGAATTTAATGTACATTTTCTTAATGTTATTGGTTATAGAATAGGAATCATACCAGTTTCTAATACACACATTCAGATTCTGCTCACATACATAAGTGCATAGTATAATGGTATAACCTATAGATTGGTTTTGTCTAATGAATCCATGGGCTGACTGAATAAGACTAAACATGGGTTACATGACATACTGAAGCAGATGGACTAGAAAGGTGGACAAGACAGTCATAAAATATGTCAAAATGAGCACAGCTTAATGCCTGATTTTGAGGTGGAGGCCGCCTCAGAATCCAGTCCAAATGAATGGGCCTAGTCGGGAGGGAGTGTTCACGCTGCGGACTCTGCGTCAGAATACACCTGAAGAGAGGGCATCTTGCTTCTCTTTTCGCTCACAGAAAAAGGAAACCATTGAATTCAATGGGAGGAGTTTTTTTTAGTCAGATTTTGACACGGATTCCGCGTCAAAATCTGGATCAAAAAGCCCTGTGTGAACCCGGCAT
Source organism: Leptodactylus fuscus (assembly GCF_031893055.1). Classification (NCBI taxonomy): domain Eukaryota; kingdom Metazoa; phylum Chordata; class Amphibia; order Anura; family Leptodactylidae; genus Leptodactylus; species Leptodactylus fuscus. The sequence continues at coordinate 124,477,381 of NC_134267.1, read as the reverse complement.
TAGATTGTCTGGTATAAATTTAAACCACCTACTACTTGTTGGCTGAGTTATAGACAAAAAAGCCACAAAATTTGGTGTACAATGTTGCATCTTAAGTCCCGTCCTTTCTGGAAAACCATCCTCCTTAATGGATGAGGCACAAAAAGTTGTTAGTTGAACAGTGTTGGATGCCAGGGGTCAATGACTGATGCAATGTTTACCCCTATTTAGTTATCCCATGGATAAATTAGGAAGGACTAATCTGTGGACACGTGTGGAGATGTTTTGCCTCTTGCAGCTATGTTACTCATGCTCTTGAGTATTTTTCATTGATTTAATATATAGAATATCATTGCACTATATAATTTTACATAAGTCAGCACATGATGATGTAGAATGAGTAACAACTCTGACATGATCAAAATTACATAAGACATATGTATTTTAAAATGTGCATATTTTAGCTATATGAACACTATAGTATTTATATAGAAAATACCTATTGGCTACACCTATATTTACCTAACATTTAACTTATGAAACAGTGTATGAAACAGTTAAATACCAATACAATTGTGCTAACCATAGATGAATGCCTAAAAAGTAAATAAACTTACCGCATATACTTGAGTATAAGCCGAATTTTTCAGCACAGTTTTTGTGCTGAAAAAGCCCCCCTCGGCTTATACTCGAGTCAAGCAAAAAAAAAATAAAAAAAAAATTTTGTAGGGGGAGGGGGGGGGGGTCTATTACCAGTTGCAATAGTAATGTATAGAATCTCCCATAAAATAGTGAAGAAAAAGAAGCTTTAAAAAAATATAATAAAAAAATAAAGTAAATAAAAGTTCTAAATCACTCCTTTCCCTAGAATACATATAAAAGTAGAAAATGACTGTGAAACACATACACATTAGGTATCCCTGTGTCTGAAAGTGCTCGATCTACTGAATATAGGGTATCTGCAGTGCTCCTGTTTTGTCGGGAAGGGGTTAATAGGAGCACTGCAGATACCCTATATTCAGCCAGGCTGAATTCCAAGTGGGGGAAAAAAAAAATCAGTCCTCAAGCTCAGGGAAGGGGCAGACAGACAACCAAAACACCCCCTCCCCTTCCCCAGCACCCAGCAACTACTGCACTCAAAAACTCTGACCATTTTAATTTTGGAAATTTTCCAGTAGCTGCTGCATTTCCCCCCTAGGCTTATACTCGAGTCAATAAGTTTTCCCAGTTTTTGTGGTAAAATTAGGGGCCTCGGCTTCTATTCGGATCGGCTTATACTCGAGTATATACGGTATATATAATTTATTGAATCCACATAGATAAAAACATTGTATAAATGTGGATTCAATAAATTATATGTTTTAGATTTTGTCTGTTTAGTCCATTTTTGTAGGTTTATAGTATTTGTTGGGACTTGTATACCTGTGATGGTTTATAATTGGGGTGATCTCCGCTTGGTCATCCAATCTGTGTGCCTTATATGGTGAATGTTCTAAATGAGTATGTCAACCAAGCCTAGAAAAATACTGATCAATGCATTGCTATATAAAACCAGACATGGTTCAAAGATTTAGGCAAAATAAATTGGGCACAAATAAGAAAATAAGTATCACTAGACTTTCAGCAACTTTTATAAATAGATTTGAATACATTTGTATACAGTTTGTAAAAAAACAAAACAAAATAAAAAACCTTTATTAACAAATTTTATCTCCTTTCTGTAAAATCCAGCTCTTCTCTTTTCCTTTCTCCAAAGAGAGGATCTCATCTTGCATATGCTCAGTGGAAACACTGCAGTTTCTAAGCAGTCATGTTTTTGGAAATCGTAGCATGTCAATTATACCTACAGAAATGCTGGCGGTTTGGCTATAATGGAAGCAGAAGGTCTGCAGAGGAAACTTCTGTGGACTTTCTGTGAAAAGTGCTGCTGTAAAAACCACGTTGCGTTGCCACAGGGGTTTTTCCTACAGCGCTTTTTGCTGCAGTCCTCTGTGTGGGGCCTTATGCCTACCACCACCAGCCTCACCTTCCCTGCATTATAGAGGAGTCTGCTATCAATAGACAAACAAGGAAATAATAAAGAAATGCAGGATTTCCCAGAAAGAAGCCAAATTTGCTAATAAAGTATATTACAAAAGGTATTAATGATACAAATGCTGCCATTTTAATATTGATCATATATATTATTTCTGGCCTCATCCAATAACATCGGACACAAATTAAATGATATATCCGCAAACATATCCTGCTTGATACTTAACTAGAGAAGAGTATAAAATTATAGGTAACATTTCTCAATGGCATCCGCCTCTTGTCTGTCGTGTTTACCAACTTGATTAACAAGTTTTTTTTATTAGATGCAGTCCCTACTTGCCATCTTTCTGACACATGATGATTTATGGCATTGGAGTTTGAATGACATCCAAACACATTCATAATTAAACTTTATGTCCTAGGCCACTGATCTGAACACGTCGGACTTGTTTTTTATAGGCCGAATTGGATTGCCAGTACAGCCATAAAACACATTTTGGGTAACATGATGTTACATTCCAGTCTGCGCAGCTTGTCATGTCTTCTGGATGCTTATGTTGCTTAGACACATGCTATATTAAAATAATGATGCGTTGTAATTTTCTATTTTATATACTCGACAATCTACTTGTACATTGTAAGTTGTAAAATGTTAACATGATGTAAGTAAACAAATGTGCATCAACCGCAAAAGACAAGATCCTGTTTTTCAATCATCATAAAAGCCAGTCTTTCTTCTAGCCTATAGTTTTCATTATATGACATTTATGATCGTGAAGAAGAGCATTGTTTTTAGTTAATAAAGTGAGTGAACTTAGTGCAAGACTGAGGTTTTCATTTGCCAAAATAACAATTAAATCTAATGACTAAAGGCCTTTGGAAACAACAAAGTGTTTTACTGTGCATTGCCAGGCAATGATGTTTGTTCAGTTGTAATAATATATTTTTATGCTGTTACTATGCAGATGTGCTGATCTGTAGCAAAACAAAATCCAGTATCATTATATTATCCAAGAATATGGTAGAGTAGTTAGAGAGAGATTCAGCGACTATGACATACAATGTAATAAGATTAGCCATTTACCTGTGTGCTGACCCCTTCTGCTCACAATGCTGTCCTCCTGTCTGACCGCTAGAAGGAAACATTCAATTGTGTAAAGTAACACTACTAAATCGTGCACAATAATAGTAAATTAGACTACGTTTTGATCTGCATGGTGCCGCATTAATCTGTATCACTCTATTGGCTATCACTATTTGTGACTATCAGAGGAATTAGCTAAAAGTCACTATATGGCCCTCGCTTAAGTCACATAGGGGCCTGAGAGAGAACAGGAATGGGAAGCTCCAGTGGGTATGGAGGATAGTACCCAAAAAAGATGGTAATGCTCATATAGTAAAGAGTAGTGTTAGAAAGTAGAGTTTGTGGTGGAATAAGTAACGCCATGTCTTGTCACCTCACTAAGTTTGGAGCCGAGGACCCAAGAAATGTGATACAGACTAGTTATTAGGGATGGTCCCTGAAAAGAATGGTTGTTAGGAAGTTGTCCCCTAGCGATCAGTCTGTCTCACAACAGGATTGGCACGGTGCTGACAGTAGAGGAGAGGAAAAGCAGCTTGGCACCTGTCAGGCAATGCCACTTCCCATCTTAGCCTTGAGGATTAATCTGATTCTTCTAAAAATAAATGTAAGTGGAGAATCTCTTTAGGAAATGGCTAAACTGAATTTTAACATCTTGCCAGAGAGGACAACTCAATGAAGGAGAATTGTCAAAACAAGTGTGAAGAAGTATAGCAACTAACCAGATGGCAGCTGTCATTATTCAGACTCTGAAAATTGAAAAAAACAGCCTGACTGATATGCTATGGACAACTATGTAATCAATTTGATTTCTCCAGAAACTCCAGTGGTTTTGCTCACAAAACTATCCTACCTGAAGCCAATTTATGACCAGGGTTTGGCTTTATGACCCAACCTTAATAATGACAGCGCTTGCGAGTAATGTGACAGTTAGTAAGAGGCTTCTGGTGAACCCTGGGAGGTCACGTTCCAGAATTGAAATCTATTCCAGTCCTGCGTTGGCTTGGATTTCAGGTATAATTCACACCAGTTTAGTGAACAGTAAATGTGGGGTTCAGGAGTTCTGGCTCACATTGATCTCCACCCTGCTCAGCCCACGTTTCTCTAAATCAGGGGTAGGGAACGTACGGCTCTCCAGCTGTTGCAAGACTACAACTCCCAGCATGCATACTTGCTCTGCTGTTCTTGGAACTCCCATGGAAGTGAATGGAGCATGTTGGGAGTTGTAGTTTCACAGCAGCTGGAGAGCCGAAGTTTCCCTACCCCTGCTCTAAATGCACCACTTTTACAGTAGAAAACTGGCACGGAAAGATTAGTAAAGCCCCCGAATCATAGGGATTTTACATTTCTAACTAAGCCCATCTTCATGTAGCCTTTAGAAAGGATATTGTAGGCATACCTACTGTTACCTGATCATTGAAGCCGATGTCATGGAAACGCCAGGTTCTGCTTATGCAAATTAGTCTCCGCGCGCAGACTGTGCATGTGCAAGGACTTGTACTTTTAGTTGCCACTATTTTGGAGTACATATAATGTTTTCATTGGCTTTTATTAATGTTTTTGAAGTTAGATGTAAAAAAGAAAACAAAAAAAAACCCCATACATTTCTGTTATTTTTGTGTATTGTTTTTATGACGCTGACTCAGCAATTTTGTCTGGCGGGTCATTTCAATGACACAATATTTATATCGGTATATCAGTTTTATTATGCTTTACTGCTATTACTAAATAAAACACCATTTTGCCAAAATAAACAACTTGCTAGGGGGTCACTGTATTCTGACGTCCAGAACTCTTTTTACTTTTTTGTGATGGAGATATGCAAGGGATTTTTTTTTGCAGGGCAAGTTGTAGTTTTGATTCAATTTTCTGACATGTATAGCTTTTTGATCACTTTCTTTAGTTTTGGGAAGCCAAAGTGATCAATTCATATTGTTTGCATTGCAGTATTTTTTTTTACCACAATGTATAACAATGTATGGGATAAATAACATTATTTATGGATAGTGAACTTATATACCCACAAACATACCTATTGGGTTTTTTTTAACCAAATTATTAGTTTTTTTTTTGTTTGTTTTTTTAATTGGGAAGGGTTTTTTTTTTTTACACTTTTGAAAAACTTTCTTGATCCCCTGTACCATATGCTGCATGGTACATGTTGTCCCTGTAGCAAAGGTAGCCAGAAGGCCATTATTTGGCCTTCTGGCTACCATGGCAACCACTCAGACTCTTAGCTCTTACCATGGGGGACCTGAGGGGTAGAAAGGGAGGGCACTGTAATCCCCTAACCACCCAGATCCTGTGACCGCAATTGATAACAGCATCTGAAGAGTTAAGTTGCTGGAGGCGGAGCATTTTCAGACTCCAACAATTATTCCTAGATGTATGCAGAAAAGCCATATTGCAGGCACAGAAACCAACATGGTGCCAAAGGAAAACTATATGTTCAGCATGACATAATAGTATGGTGCAGAGAAGAAAGGGTTAAAGGGGATGGTGATTTAAGTTTATTTTTACAGAAATGATGAAAACAATAATAAAACTTTTTAAGCAATTCAGTTTAAATGTCTTCCTCCTTGATAATAAGAATCTTCTGCATAGTGCTTTGGTCTTAAACATGGCCTTTGACAGACAGTCGTGTGGTCCGGCACATTGATCTGGCTCCTTACACTGTCTATATGCTAGTCTGATGGGGATGTGTTGGGTTGTATGACCCTCTATCAGCAGCTATGTTTGGGATCAGAGCGTTCAACATTAACCACCTTCCTCGAGAAGACCACCCTCTAGATCAGTGTCAATGTGAAAAAGATTCCAACTAAGACTCCAACAGCACACTGTGGCGTCCGTCATGGTACAGATCCTGCTCCCAATCTCAAGTGGGGAAGAAAGACTGGCATGAATGTGCAAAGCGAATCCTTTTGCTTGTAGGGGTACTTACTGGAGGTTCTCATAGTCTTGTTTTTGCTTCTAAATAGCTTTTGACTCATCACATCATATAACAGAAGAACAGACTATTCATTAGTGTAGAAGAGACCTGCCCCTTTGACTCTGACACAATGTGTTCTGATGTCTGCCTCTGCTTGGCAACCACTGAAGATGGTGGGTGGTGCTAGCCACCAGGAGCCCAGAACCTGAGCACTCACTAAATCTGCCACTTTCAGAGCAGTCAGCCATGGCGTGTACCCTCTGAGACTGTACGGCATACCCCCTGGTACATGTACCGGAGGTTGGAAACCACTGCCCTAGTGAGTGTTCGTCTCAAAAGAGGTTTTACTATATACAGTGGCCAACCCCTTTAATATGATCACCTTCCAACTAGGGGGAAAACAAAAAAAAATGTAATTCTTTTTGCCAGTAGGTTCAATGAAAATACAGCTCTGGACTGTGAACTTGTCTCTAAATATGACATGGTTGCCTTTAAGTGACAAATCAAAAGTGTTGTTTTAGGTAATCTGCGTTGCTATGTGGGTATAGAGCCAAGTATTTTTGGCATGTTGTAGCTAGGCCTTTTCCTAGCTGACTGCACACATTTGGCTGGAAAAAAAAAAAAAAAATGTAGGATTAGATTTTTTTTTTTTTGAGATAACCCAATCCATTCCAGGCCTTACAGAATTGCTATTTCCCATGAATGTTATTTAACACCACTCACCCAGAAGTTTCCCACCAAAGACATACTACGCAGATAAATAGAAAAAAATAACTTTTATTTACAAAACAAATCCAAATATTGGACGCTGTAAACAAGATTCACAATCCTTTCTCTCAAGTATGAATGCCAGCAGCCTGTGTTTTCCATCCGCTCTCCTGCCTGTCCTTAGCTTATGTTCAACGTATTCCAAAAGAGCAGAAGCAAAGGGCAGATACTGCAGCTGTGAAGAGGCAGTGCTCATATTGGATAGAGAAAGGTTGGGAGCAAAAGGAGCCAAGCTGCTGCTTATTCTTAGATTCGACTTTGCAGCTTTCTAGCTCGCATGCAACCTCATATTACATTTCCAATTACTTTACGCTAAAATCCCCATTTGCAAATAAAACCACACGTTATTATAGATAAGTAAAATATATTTCCGCTTTAGCAGAATTATCTCTAAGACGTTAAAGTCTACAATGAAATATTTCAAGAAAATATTTTTTTTTTGTTTTGATTTTCTCTCCGTTGCATTTTTTTTTTTTTTTAATTGGCAAAGTCATCAACCAACGACATAATACAAGTCATGTACAAAGCGTTTTACAGGAATCGTTTAAAACTCTGAATAAAATATATGTTACGTAAAGTAAAAGCATCAGTGTGGAAAGCAAAATAATATTAAGAAAGTACAAACTCGACACGGCCCCCCCTCCCCCTCCCCTTAGACACAACACCCGTGCATTTTTTTGTGCAACAACATACAATGGTTTGGCTTGAAAGAGTTCTGATGTTTCATCACATTTGTATTAGAAGGTTTATCTCGACATAGATTAGCAATAAATCCATCCGCCATACAAACTGTCCAATGGCTGGTGTTTAAGGAGTCATGGATTTCAAAGGGGGCTTTGTCTCTCCTGCAAATTCTCCGGTCCAACATATTGGATGACAGACAAGTCATTTCTACTGATTGCTGCAAGAAATGGCTGTACAAAATACTACAGAAAAAGGGATAAAACTAAGCTCAACTATGACTAAAACAAGTACATCTGTGTCCTGGCTGCCGGAAAGGAGACCAGCTGTAAAAATAAAAATATATATATATATATGTATAAAATCTGAACAAAGTGAAATGTCAGGAAGATACGCATGCAGAAGAAATAAAGAGCGTTGTGTAAAAGATTGCTTACCCAATAGTGGTGCTTGTGCTAGAGCCATATGTACTTCTACACCTACTGTAATAGTTGCAGGAAGAATAGCTATACCCCATCACCAGCTGATCCTATTTCCCCAGCCATCCCCTTCATGACATGTGAATCCTTCTATCTATGGATACTGTTTGATTTAGACAAGCACATCTCAATCCTGACTTACTGTCTGGAGGAACGAGACCTGGGAATCGAGCCCCTCTCTTCACTATTAATCATGGAAGGCTCTCCTCCATTGACCAAACAGAAAACAGACAGGAGCAGTCACAGAAAAGGCCAGAAATTTCCGTGTAAACAGAGTGGCAGTGCAATAGCTTTAACAGATCCTGCTAAATTCACAGGAATGGTGCTACAGTAAACAAATCAGATTCCTGCTAGAACAGCCTTTAAAAGACTGGATATGAAGAAGAAGAAAACTCCAGACAGATATTCGATCTCACAATTTCCACAAACTATGAACAATGACACGATTTCAATCCCTCAAAAGAAGCCTTGGGGGCCAGAGTCAGACTTAACCACTAAGCTGCCAGAGCGTTATACAAGGCTCTTCTGCACACTGTCGGTACCAACCTGTACACATCACTGTGCTGTGAGCATACTATCTGCTAGAATTAAGGGTTGGATTTGGCACTACGTTAAAACCGTTCATGCAAAAATACATCAATTCTCAAATTTCATGCGGATTAACTAGAAAACGAGAAATTACCAAGCTTCCTTCTGGAAAAGGCAAGTAAAGCAGTCACAAATAGAGCTAGTAATCCGTGACTACGATGGCTTCGGAATTGCCATACTTCCACAGTGATTCCAAATGAAGACCCCGCATCTGCAGAACAAAAGGCCTGGCAGAAGTGTGTCTGCATAGTTGTACTTTAGCAAATGATTTAGTAAGCACCAGGAGCTGCGAAACAATAAATTAATCCAGATATTGAAGCTTTCAGTCAGGTCTGTGCACATCACATGGAGGCAGCAGACTGTAAGAGCAAGCACAGGCCAAGATAATAAATCTATACTAGGAGTAAACAAGGGGCTGTCCTCTGCAGATGACTACAATACATTACTTGTCACCACGTCCTGCTCTCCATCGTACCCTGCTGAGATGAATGTAGTATTGCTAGACCAATATGAAACAACTTGTGGAGCCCTGGCTCCTGGAGGGTTAACACTAGCTACAGTGTCTGCCTGCAAAATACAGCAAAACAAAGAGTAAATGAAAAACCTTCTCGAACAAGGTTACAGTACTAACATTGTAAACTCAGAAATGACAGCTAAACTGAAAGGAATGGCAAAGACGGAAATACTGAGCTACAAGAGCCGTGCAATTCAGCTAGTTCACATTAAATACCTCTAGTGGTCCTATGATGCAGCAATGGATTTGTTCAAAGCAGATGAAGATCCACAGAAATTCCTACTTATTCATGGATTTGTCTAGAAAATGGGTCGCCACTGACATTGATATGAATAGAATTCTAAAATACTCAACCGATTGATCTCTACTGACACCTCCACACTCTAGAGTTTCTTAAAGGGGAATGTGTAAGACATTACCCAGAAGTGTTCATTTCACAGACTTTCCAGGTCATTGGAAGGCTTTACTACACTCAGACCTTCTCTAAGTGCTACATTTATCTCACCCAGGTCTCAATAATAAACCTCTATGCATGTGGAAACATATGCAATAATAAACTTTATACAAGTGTCTGCTTTATTTATTTTTTTAAGTTTTCACTTTTTCAGTTTCGAATCCCTGATAAATGAAAATGTGCGATTTAATCACAAAGATATGTCGGTAATTTTCGGAAGGAAACAGGCACTTTGATACAGTAAATAAACAGGTACACAAATAAGCTCTACTCTCCCTCTTCCTGTTTTGGGTATGTTTCTTTAAGAAATCTTTGGTCCTCAAGCATTATGTTTGCTACTATCTCTCTAAGCACTGTCACATTTGTACAATGTGATTCATGCAGATATCTAGAAAGAATATGCCTTATCTTTCAGAAGGTTTGACAGTTGGGAGACGTGTGCCACCCTACTGCGGTTAACAGAGTCCAAGAAAGCATTTCATGTGAGCAGGCAGGTTATACATTCTACGTGACACAAGATCACCAATGCTCAGTCTAGCTAGCCAATGCATCTTCCTTCACGCGTTGCTATAGATAGTTGAAATTCAGAAGGAAATGTTAAGAGCATTTACTCCCTTTTGCAAATTCCATTCAACTAACCAACCGCTTTCTATTGAAAGGTAAAGCGAGCAGGAACTGCCAACCTGTACTTACATTAAGCAGGCCTCTGTCCATACTACAGGAGGCGACGTGAGCTTTAAATGACAGGTTGCTTTGTGCTCTGGGGTTGAACCCAATAAATTAGGAGCTTATCATTCTGATCATGCTCTCATGAATTCTATATGAACCACAAGCCTCACAAAGATAGAAACCTAGAGCAGATCATCACTGTCAAACTCACACCTTATTACATAAGCAGGTATGCCCCTGCTTATTACGGATAGGAAAAGGTCTCCTCAGTCTTAATTGCAGGGTAACCAAGTGGAGTAGGTATGCTGCTGGCATGTAAAGACAGGTTGAACCTGGGCAATATAGTAATTGCTGAAGTTGGCATCTGCTACATAGGGGGCTGGCTGGTAGTAGCATGTCACGTTGGCTACATTGGGTATAATGTTTTGTTCAGCCAGTACTCGTATGGCGAGCATGGTGATAAGGCTCAAAGTCTGCCTTCGCTCATGTCCCATGAGACATACTGTGCTTTCATTGACCACGCCATGTAGAGTCATGAGATAGTCATACTTGCGGTCTTCTAAGCCCACAAAGTGGTTCTGCAGGTAGGACTCCAGCTTTCTTTGCTGTTCTCCAATGTCTGAAAAGTCAATGAAAAATCTAGAGCACATGTACCTCTGCAGGGACTTCATTTCTGATTCAGAGGCTGCCCTGAAGCCCCTTACCAATAGGTTGCAGTACTTGAGAAGGCCACCTCCACGGATCTCCTCGGGGTTTCTGGTAGCAATGATCTTGTGACAAAGGTGATCAAAGGCTTCCTGGAAATCCCCATATACACTCTCCCCAATGATGGTCGGATGGAAAGTTTCAGTCATTGGGTTCTCTGAGCACTCGTAAAAAAGCAAGAGAGAATCCAGCTTAATCTGAAAGGAATCTACACTGAACTCAAACTGTCTCCTCAAGGAATCCACAAATTTGAGCTCCACATTTTTGCCATGGTTATTAGATAAGGAGATCAGGCTCCATCGGTCAGAGTCATTGCAGACTTTTACCATCTTCTGGACGTAAGCTTCCTGGAATGGGAAAGACAAACACAAGAACAAGTCAAACTCAAAGCTTGGTGATAAGTGGACAACCCCCTTGGTCTCAGGCCCCAGATGCCAAAAAAAGGAACCATGGAAAAGGGCGGTGATAAAGGCACACAGTGATGAAGGAGCATCAGAAGTTAGGTTGGCACTTCTACAACTACAATGTAGGTACAGTGTGCTAGACGTAGATGGCATTACTACTCATTACCGTGGTGTCACCTACTCAGTCCATAAGTACAGCAAGTATAATAATAGGTATATTAAATATATATAAGTACTAGGAGTAGGGATTATGAGCACCCATCATCGGGGGTTTCCTATACAATCTATAAGTACAGTATTTGTATAGTGCTACTAGGAAGAGCTATGTGCACTCATTATCTGGGGGTTCCCTATACAATCTATAAGTGCAGTAGATGTATAGTACTAGTAGAAAGGGCAACTAGATTTCATCACTAGGTCTCTATAAAATCTGTAAGTACGGTAGGTGTATAGTACTAATACATAGTACTAATAATATCAACCACCAGCACCCATGGTATGTTCATAGTACTTGTGGTAAAAGCTATAGCACCCATAATCATGGAGTCTCTCATACAACTAATAGTACTAAGCTGTACAGTACTAATACTAAGGAGCTACTATGTGACTCATCGTCGATTCCCCTGTGAAATATATACAGGGGAAGTACAGCAGGAATCTAGTACTAGCAGCAAAGGCTATTGACAGCCAATATCAGGGTATGCAATCTATTACTACAGTATGTGTATAGTACTAGTAGTAAGGGCTATGAACACACATTATTTATTAGTTATATGATTAGTACTAGGAGCAAGGCAATATATGCACTGATCATCGAGTCCACTAAAAGTACAGTAAGTGCATAGTATTAGTAGTGAGGGCAGTCCCCTATATAATCTATATATAAGGGCTATAGGCACTTATCATCAGTGTGTCCCCTATAGAACCTAGAAGTACAGTAGGTGTAGAGTATTAGTAATAAGGGCTATGGGCACCTATACAACCTATAAGTACAGTACGTATACAGTACTAGCAGTCAGGGTGCCCCATGTTGCTGGCACAGAAGGGGGTCACACCTGGAGCCAGAATTTACCTTTAGGGTGAGCGGGGTTATCTTCTCCTTGTTAACTCCTTCGGGTAAGAAGTCTAGCAGGCAGTCCAGCACCACGTCCTTGACGGTCTGGAACTCAGCCTCTCCCTTGAGGTCCACGCAGAAGATGAGGTCCAAGTCCTTGTAGCCCAGTCCGCTGTCCTCATGGAGGATGTGACTGGCCGCAGAGCCGTTCAGCCGCACGTCCCGCACGTTGATGTTGCTCTCCTCCAGGCGGTACCGCACCACCTTCACAATCTGCCGGGGCTTCATCTCCAGAGTGGGGAAGTTTCCCCGGCCGTGGATGGGGATGGTCTCTGTCAGGATGGCGTCCAGGCGCTGCACTTGTTCCCAGCTGAGGACATTACAGTGACTGCTGTCACCGCAGCCTGAGCATATGCCACCTTCATCATCTGCCATGGTGAGATGCCGTGCTGCCCGCTCTGCCAGCCTTGAGTGTCTCGTCCACACGATGTTACAAATACACACGCACCAATGAGCTAATCCGCGACTTAGTGCGCAGCTGGCCCCGCACTGAGCTCTATACCTGCAGTGTGACCAGGGAGAGATGTGCGCCGCTCGCCCCCTCACTACTTTATATATGAGGTATCGCTGTGGCGGCGCCTGCACTCACTGGTCCTCCCAGACACGCCCCTCTATTAGCATAGCGATGTGTCCGGGCAGCTCCTCTCCTCTCACTACTTCTATACAGTACACGGAGCTCTATATGTGGCCCGGGCGGCTGTGTGTGTATGTGTGTGACCAAGGGGGAGGGGGACAACTTCTGTCACAGAGTGCACGGCTTGACCCGGGCAGCCTGCGTCATGGAGAAGACTTTAATCTTATAATGAGCGGAGTCTATTCTTTCCAGACGGCTCCTCCGCACACGGTAATGAGGGCAATTACTGAGGAGAGAAAGCGGCACAGCCACCACTACGGGCGGCCCCTCTGGTACCTCAGGGGCCAACGGACGGTGACGAAGCCCACTGCGTAGCTACTAGAAGCCCCGAGAACTCTCCTGCTGCCGCCTCTGGAATTAGCGGACAGCTGGGAGACTCGCGAGCCCTGACAGACACACCGGTGTCAGCCAATCCGCCTGCTATGACGCAAATACATTCTTGTGACGTCAGCAGCCTGTGCTATGTATACGGGAGGGGCGGGGCCAGGGTCTCCCTGAATGAGAGCAGCTCATCGCTAGCATTCTTCATGAGCCTGGCCTGAGGGCGCCCTATATACAGCGCCACATAGTACCGAGCTGTGCGCGCTCCCGCCTCACATCTGCTCCTCGTCACTTATCTCTCTAATCCCGCACAGGGAACACAGAGAATTAATTATGGATGATTATTCGCCACTCTGTTCGCATGAGTCACAGAAGCCATGAAGAAGACGGGCTCTGGCTCCATGCCTGGGGGAGCCGAGGGTTCAGCTGCGGGACAAGAGCGCCGCCTGCTGCTAGTCTGTCACACGGCAGCCAAGAGGGGGGCGCTAGGGAGAAGGGAGAGACACAGACTCCTCTGTACAGTCACCTGCAATTCACTGGATTCTGAGAAGGAATGAATGGACGGCTCCTCTCCCCTTACACATGGCCGCTGATAATGTGGGGAGATCCTGTTACGGTTCTGTTAGCTGATGGCAGAGATAGGCATTGGCTCAGCACTCCACATGCCTACATTTACTTTAGCTATTCCTCCCACTATACAAATAGACAGAGGGAGCCCCACACTAAATGCATCTACGTCACAAGACAAGCACAAAACTCATCTGAGCTTGTCACCTGAGGTGGATGACAGCCATAGGTGTTACCTGAAGCTTTTCGGCCCCCATGGAAAACATGTAATGGAGCCCGCACTATCATGTGCTATTTCTAATACTGTTGTCTTCCCATGTTGTACAAGGCCTTTGGGCTCCCTGAGGCTCCTGGGCCAGGAAGCGATTTCTGCACCCCTATAGCTTTGCCCCTCTGGCAACAGCATCGGGCCAGTCACCTATAACACTGTCCCAGCCCAGAATTCGCCTCCAATGAGATGCAGCATATACACAGGAGTTATGGAGCCTGCAGTAATGGATGAAGTGGTCAGTGCTTAGTTCATTGCACTGATCGTATCCGTCATGACTTCTGGCTATATAGGTAGTTTTCTTCTGCTTTTAGATTTATTTCTCAAAATAGTTGTCTCTTTCATCATTGGACAATTTTCATATTGTAGACAAATGATGATAAAATCTAAATTATAAAATTAATATAGGTAGATTATACCCTATTAAGCCCCTTACACATGACTGTGTGGTACCGTAGGTCAATGTGCTAGCTGGGTTTTTCCCAGATAACATTTTTTTGAAAAATGCAGCATGTAAATTTTACCATGTGGAAATGCTTATGTTTTCCCAATAGGTTTAATAAGGACAATAAAACTGCAGAGGAAACCAGAATGAAAAATGCTGCGGAAAAAAAGCAATGCTTTTCAACTGCGGTTTTTTTTTTTTTTTTTCAAAGTTCTAATTTTTATATTCTGGCTATGGACTGTGGTTTACATCAATAAGTATTACATACAGTCAGTTTTGGACTGAAGGACCTAGGACCCACCAAAGGAACTTGTTCTGAGGGCTACACAACAGCTTCCTGCTAATAGCATACACTACGGTTCCTTCACTGATATCTTACATATGTGCCGAGTATATTCCCAGTATGGTCATCTCTTATAGTACTATACAGGCCGCAATAGCTCCATGGCCTATTCTTGCACAGTACTGTATGGGGAATGACACAGCCATGGAGCACTACATGAATGGGCAAGTTTATAGTGCGGGAACTTTAATGCAGCCATAGCACACAGGGCTTCCAGCAGGAATTTTGATCCACCTCCCACCACCACAGCATTATGCTCCACATGGTATAAAATGCTCCCCTCACAGTAGCCCCACATGGTATTTAATGATCCATAGTGGTCCCATGTAGTATAATATGCTCCCATGATCCCCCCCCCATAGTGGCCTCACATTGTATATAACATTCCACTCAGCATAATATGCTCCCCAGAGCCCCCACACAATATAATATGCCTCACACAGTATAAAGAGTTACCCACAGTGCCACACCAGTATAGTGCTCCACAGTGACCCCACACCATATAATATGCTCTCCACAGTGGCTTCAGATAGTATAATATGCTCTCCAGAGCCCATCCCCTCACCACAGTATAATGCTCCACAGTGGCCCCCACACAGTATAATAGGCTTCCCACAGTCCCCGCCCCAGTATAACACTCCACTGTATCCCCACAGTGTATAACTTCCTTCCAAGAAGCCCCTCACAATATAATTTGTTCCACAGTAACACCACACAGTATAACACTCCACAGTGTCCACTCACAATATAATATGCTCCCCAATAACAAACACTTATATATACCTTGCCTTACCTCTCCTGGGCAACCTAGATTTGCTCTGCTTTCTCCATTGGCTTCTTCAGGTCTGCGAATTCATGCATTCCAGACATCACCACTGAGGCATGTGATCATGTGGGGCACACTGACGTTATGACGTCCAAAACGCATGATGTCCACTACAGGCCAGAAGATGATGCTGAATAGATTTACCAGTAACCCAGTGGGCCAGTTCGGGACTATATACAGTATGTGCATGGCATCATGTAATAATTGTATGTTGTCTTCTATTCTCGTTCTGGAATTGGCAACCATCTTTCAAATAATTAGGCCAGGTTCACATCTGAGTTCATTATTCCATACAGGGAAGTCCGCTTGGGGACCCCCCAAATGGAATATACTAACGCATTGACAAGTGGTGAGCTTATGAAAGCACACAGACTCCATAGACTATAATGGGGTCCGTGTGTTTTCCATGTGGTCTCCGCACGAGTCATGTGGAGAGAAAAGTAGTTCATGAAGTACTTTTCTCACCACATGACTCGTGCGGAAAACACACAGATCCCACTATAGTCTATGGGGTCCGTGTGCTTTGATAAGTTCACCACTTGTCATTGCGTTCGGTATTCCGTTCGGAGGGTCCCCAAGCAGACTCCCCGAATGGAATACTGAACACAGATGTGAACTAGACCTTTAAAAAAAATCAGGTGCATACATTGCAACAAAAAATAGATAGACTCTATGTCACTAGTAGATGTAATAAACTGGTTACAGAAGAGTAAAAAAAAAAAGAAAAACAACTGCAAGGGAAGAAACAGTAATAATGAGTTATGAAATATGCAGCCACTTAACTTTCGTGAAGTCAAGGTCTCAATCTGTTAAGATCTCAATTTGTGTGATGGGCATATTTGCAATCATACCAGCAGTCTGGGGAGGGAGTCAGGTTAAAGGGGCCCTATCAGCAAAATTATGCTGTATGAGCCCCACATATGCGTGAATAGCCTTTTTAAATGCACTGCTAATCTTATTCCGCCACCGTTTTAAAATAAAACCATAAAAAAAAAAACTTATCGTGCACGCTGGGCGGTGATGCACGGTCTGATGTCATCTTTTATCATGTCTTCCTCTTCTTTCGGCGATGCCCTCCGGTCCTGGCTCTTCCCTGGCTTCATCGTCCTCTTCTTCTGGCGGTATTGGTTAAAATCCGGCACGTTCCCAGTATCGCTTGCCTCAAGGACGCGAGTGTACTGCCATTAGGGTACAACACTAACCAGGCCCGAGCACCAGGAACAGGTGTTACAATGGCTAGCGGATAATGCTTCCACCACATTTTCCACCAGCCAGTCAGCCTCTACCTCAACTCCTCCTCCTACCCAACAGTCTGGTCCTCCTTCCTCCCAAAATGCCCAATCTTCCCAGCAGAGTAATCCCACCTTTCCCACCTCCCAGGAGCTGTTTTCAGGTCCTTTTACGGTCCCTCTCTCTGTCCCACCACTTCCCGAATCCCAGGAGCTACCAGACGAGTTTCTGTGTCCTGATGCCCAAACACTGGAGCATCCGCCATCTCCTGTTGTTGTTGTTGACCAGCAACCCACCCTCAGTGACAATGACGAGACACAGTTGCCATCAGGGCAGCCTGTTGCCATGTGTGGTGTGCAGGAGGAGGAGGCGAGAGAGGAATTGGCAGAGGAGGTGGTGGACGACGAGGACACTGACCCGACCTGGACAGGGGGGATGTCAAGCGGGGAAAGCAGTGTAGATGTGGAGGGAAGTGCAGCACCAAAGAGGTTGTGTGTGCTCAACCTCTACAATTTCTCATACTCATACTCCTCCACCATCAGCGTTGCACAATTCTGCTCCTACTAGGCTCAATCCACCCTGATTCCCCCAAACTCTGCTGGTTAGAGGCTCAATCCACCCTGATTCCCCCAAATTCTGCTGGTTAGAGGCTCAATCCACCCTGATTCCCCTCAGCTCTGATATCTATGAAATACAGTATTCTCATTAGCAGGATATACCAAAGCAGTATCTTGATGTATTCTTAATGAGGAACCTTACTACTTCTCAGGGGATGAGAGTAGTCAAAAGTTAAGTCTCTTCAATGCCGAGATAGCAGCTAAGTTTATCCAGACAATCTGATCAGAAGACCAGGAGAAAGCCAGTCGCTATTTTATGAATTCCAAGGGCCTTCATATCTTCTCAGCTTTGATGTCTGCTAAACAGAGATCTGTCTCTTTGGCAGAATATATCTCGGAGCTAGATCACAGGATTATTAATGAGATGTATTACAACTTTTCAGAGAATGAGGATGATCAAAAGTGAAGTCTCTACTGAGAAAACAAGCAAGCTTATTCAGGCAATCTGGTCAAAGGACCAGAAGTCTGCCCAGAGAGATAATAGAGACACCAGTTTTAGTGAACCAAAGGTCTTGAAAGTGGTCGATAACCTCTGATACCTTCTTCCTCTCATCAGCTGGATGCATCTAAAGCTGTATGTTATTGAGACACATTACAATACTTCAGAGGAAGAAAATGATCAAATGCTAATTCTCTTCAGTGTTGAGAAAACTACTAACGTCGTTTAAGAAATCTGGTCAAGACAATGCTCAAAAAAAGCATAGAGGCACCACTTTTAGGACCCAAGGACCTTCAAAATGGATGATGCTCTGGTTTCTTTTATATCGGCAGGACCATTACACAGTTATACGTAAGATTTAGAGAATATTTCAGGTCTATGAGTTCTGGAGAGGATTCCCCTAGATTAATAGAGCATGTCAGGCAAGTGCATGCAAGTGATACTAGAGTTCTCACTTTTACAGGTCTGGAACATATTCCAATACCATCTTGTGGTGGCGATTGACACAAAATGCTTCGATGCAAGGAGGTGAAATGGATCCTGAGGACTAATGTCCTGGGTCTGTTAGGCCTAAATGATAACAATGAGTGTCTTTTTATGAATACCCTCGGTCATTCTATAGTTTTTATTTTATTTTTTATCCAAAAACATCTAATACATTCTCATGAAATTACAAGAAATCTTTTTGATTTCTAATAACTCTTATTCAGGCAAAGTTAAAATTTGTTTATTCTGAAATATTTCCCCATTTCTTTGCAAGATGTATTTCCATATATTATTCAAAAAATATAATATACGATATGTATATGTATGTGTGATTCAACAAAGGAATGTATAATTCAAAAGATATAACGTTAGACTTTTTTGGCATATATGGGGATACATTGCCATGAAGCAGTTTTATTTTTTAGACTGATGTACTTCTACTTGCTCCTTTTTTCCTGCTATATTGCTTGGTAGAATATAAATATGTTTGTGTTTGTATACACTACCCTGTTTTCCCACAGAACAGTTACACAGTTGGTATCGGTTTAATGGCATATTTACCTTGACCTATGCCAGGCACATGCGCAGTTACGGGGCGTGGCTGGTGCTGATGCGTGGTCTGGGTCTAATGTGCATGCACAAGCCCATCCATGTGTGGGCCACTGTATGGCTTGGCCCGGGCCTGAAGGTTTATGAGTAGCGTTGTCTCACTGCTACCATAGAAATGAGTTATGGGGTGTGTGTTTGTGCCGCGAAGGTGTGGGGGGATGGTGCTGGTGTCGGAACAGTCCCAGCACCTTGCATATCCCAGACCCCATTGGATACAGGTGAGTATTGGGCAGTGTAAATGAGCCAAGTTAGCTCATTTAATTGTACTGCTGCTTTTACTGTTTGTTTTTGCAATAAAGGACGTTTTAAGCTAACCACTAGTGGTGAAAGCGCCTCTCTTTATTTCTTCCTCTTTTTGTGGAATATGCATTTGGCTAACTTTGCTAGGGGAGAGCACCACCTTGTAGCTTACAGCTTCCTGTGCTGTTAATTAACATTAATAGCTGCTAATTAAGTTGCAATTCACACTTGAGAGCAGTGCCACAGTGTTCATCACAAAAATGAAAAGTCATACAATTTTCCAATATACTTTCTGTATCAGTTCCTCAGGGTTTTCTAATTCTCTGCTTGCTGTCAATCATTCTGCTTACTCCAAGTGCATAAAAATCAGTCCATGATCCGAACACTCGGACAGACTTACTTTGTCCGGTGCTCCTCCTTCCGCCCCGCAGCTTCGCCTAGCCAGAGAATTCCGCCTCCTGATTCAGTCCTTTTCCCTTTTTGACCTCTGGCGGGAGCGTAACCTTACTGGCTGCTCTTACACCTTTTACTCCCACCCTCACCAAACACACACTAGGATTGATTATTTCTTTGGTAATACCTTGTCCCTTAGATTACTAGCAGATGCCGACATCGGCCTCATATCCTGGTCGGATCATGCCCGTTACATTGACGCTTTCTTCTGCGTCTACCCATGCTAGGCGCTGCCACTGGAGACTAAATGAGTCTCTCCTTCAATCTCAACCTTCTTGCGACACCCTCCGTGCTCATCTTCGAGAATATTTTGCTTTTAATTCTCACTCTGTCCCTTCTGTCTCCACCCTTTGGGAGGCACATAAGGCAGTCATGAGGGGTCACTGTATAGCGTTGGCTACTAGACAGAAGAAAGACAAAAAAGCTAAGGAGGCTACCCTGATATCCCAAATAAGGGCGCTCTCTACTCACCTCTCCTCCTCCTCGAGTTTCTACCCTTTGCCGCCTTGTTGCAGCTAGGGCAGAACTTAGTGATTTAGTGAACCAGCATGTCCAACGCCTGCTGCTATATAGTCGTCAACGCTATTATGAATGAGGTAACAAAGCTCATATGCTTCTAGCTAAGATTTTGCGTGATCACCGGGTCTCCTCCACCCCTCATGCCGTTCGCGACCCTCATGGTGTCCTGCACCATCATCCTGATACCATTGTCTTGCTGTTTCAGGACTACTATTTGAAATTGTACAACCTCCCGACCCCCCTGGGCGCTGACCCTTCTGCCCGTGCAGCTGCTCTGCAATCTTACCTGGACTCATGCCCCCTCCCTAAACTCCCTCCCTCGGCGGTCAAAGCCTTGAACTCCCCTATCATTAAGGAAGAGATTAGCTACACCCTTAAATTGCTCCTGAATGGTAAAGCACCAGGACCTGATGGCCTTACATACCTATATTACAAAACCTTTGCCCCCGATTTTCTTCCTCATATGCGTCGCCTCTTTACCTCTTTCATTGATGGGGCACCCAATTCCCGGTTCTATGCTCCACTGTCACATAACCTTGATCCCATGTTCGTCTCTGATCTCCTTCCTCTATAATCCGCTCCTCCCTGGTGGTCTGACTGCGTCTATGGTGAAGCCCTGGAGTAAGCTTGGCCTTTTCCATATTGTAGATCTGGTTGATCCTCTGTCCTTGGAGCTTAGGCCCTTTGACTATTGATTTCTGAGCTACGTTTACCTGCATCTGAATGGCTGCACTACCGGCAGATTGTACATTTCGTTTTTTCTCAGTTTGGATCCTTGAAGGTTTCTTCGTCCACTGCTTTCGAAAAGTTATGTCGGGCAGGCACCTCCAAGGCTGGGCTGATTTCTGATATATGTAGGCTACTTTCCTCCCCAGAGGGACGTCCTTTTGTCTCCGACAGGTATATGGATAGGTGGTCGGGGGCTCTAAATAGGCAGATCTCGCTCGGTCAGTGGCAGATTATTTGGTCCCGTGCAGCCAGCTCTTCCACATGCATTTCCTACCCTGAATCCCAGTACAAGCTCCTAATGCACTGGTATCATACCCCTGCACTCCTCCATTCCTTGAACCCTGCCATCCCCCCTAGTTGCTGGCGGTGCCAGACAGAAATTGGGTCGTTGTATCACATCTTTTGGGACTGTTCGTGAATCCGCCCCTTTTGGCTTGCTGTTCAGTCCATTACTGATGCCCTCTTCCTTCAGGGTGTCCCGTTAGATCCCCTAGTATATTTGCTTAACCTACCCCAAGGCATTTGGGCAAAAAGACATCGAAGTTGTTCCTCTTTCTTTGTATGGCCGCTAAAACTGTTATCATCCTTCACTGGAGGCAGCGTGCCCCCCACCCTAGAGTCTGATCTTATTGCTAGGATGAAGTCCGTGCGTAGCATGGAATTCCTCACTGCATCCCTAAATCATACTCTGGACGCTTTTCAGGCTGTATGGTCTAACTGGGGATGCTTATTATATCCTTCAGGGCTTTTGACTCCTTCCCCCTTCCCTTTCCTCCCTCTCTATCCCCCCCCCCCGATTCTTGTTACATTATCCTGTTACATTGTTGCAAATGTTTATCTTGCTTGATTGCTTAACGATTGGATATTGTTTGACTTTTTTTGTTTGTTCTGTCTACAAAAATTTTCAATGAAAATTACAGTTAAAAAAAAAAAAAATCAGTCCATGGTCATGTGATCCATACAGGTGCACAGCTCGTTATAGTTACAGTACATTAATCAGACACCTGTCTGGTAATGAGCTGTGCATCACATGACCATGGACTGTATATCACATGACCATGGATTGTATATCACATGACCTTCCCTGCCTTTTCTCTGGTAGCTTCTGGCTGAAGTTACAGCCATCTCTCCGTTTCAGCAGCTGCATGAATTCGTACAGCTGCTGAAATCTGCTTGGACATACTGGTATGTCCTTGCAGAGCAAGGCAACCACCTTCTGGACAAAAAAACCCATTAGGAGGTCCAGAAGTGGTTAACAAAAAGGTACCATATATATCTATATCAATAATAAAGGCACATATTCAAAATAAACAGCCATCTCCATATTTCAATATAAAACACTTCCAGCACAACTGGCGCTGTATAGTAATCGCCTGAGTGTCGTAATATGCATCTCTGATAGCGTTAGTCATCACTCAGAGTTAAAAAGACCTTCAAAAACTTATAAAGCTTATCGGTGAGGTCATTTTAATAGCACTAATGTAGTCAAAGTGGTATGATATGATGGGGTATGGTATTCAGGTGCAGGGCTGTTCAAGAATAGCAAGAGTTGCTTTGAGGTTTTCAATATGAGAGCAGGAGATCTGTATCGCCAGATGAGGACAAGATAAGATAAGATAAGATAATCCTTTAATAGTCCCACAGTGGGGAAATTTCAGTATGTTTCAGCTGCATAGTAATACAGATACATGGTAATATACAGTAAATATTACAGAAGTAGTAGACACACATATGCTGAGAAAGATATACTAGGAGTCCATAGCAGCTTAGGAACAGAGAAGAAAGAAGAAGGACATTCATAATCATTAGTTCTCTGTGCGGAGTGATCTTCGCTTGGTCTGATGTAGATTATACAGCCTGGTCGCGGTTGGAAGGAAGGACTTGCGATAGCGCTCCTTCTCACACTTGGGGTGAAGCAGACGGTTACTTACAGTGCTGCCAAGTCCCATCAGAGTCCCATACATGGGGTGGGATTTGTTCTCTCGCATGGAGGTCACCACAGACAGTATCCTTCTGTCACCCACCACCTGTACTGGGTCCAAGGGGCTCCCCAGGACAGAGGTGGCCCTCCTGATCAGCCTGTCAAGTCTATTTCTGTTCCTGGTTGATATACTGCTCCCCCAGCAGGCTACACCGAAAAAGATGGCTGAGGCAACCACAGAGTTGAAGAAGGCCCTAAGAAGTGTCCCCTGGACTCCGAAGGCCCTCAGCCTCCTGAGCAGGTAGAGCCTGCTGTGGCCCTTTCTGTGCAGCGCCTCCAGGTGATCAGCCCAGTCTAGTTTATTATTGAGGAGCACACCCAGATACTTATAGGTCCTGACTATCTCAATGCATGTCCCCTGGATCTCCACCGGGGTCGGAGCACCTCTCCGTTTACTAAAGTCCACCACCATCTCCTTGGTCTTCCCAGCATTAATCCTGAGCTGGTTCTGCTGGCACCATTCAACAAAATCCCGATTTAAGTCTCTGTATTCCCTATCGTCGCCATCAGTGATAAGGCCGACTATAGCAGAGTCATCGGAGTACTTCTGTAAGTAACAGCTGGATGAGTTGTGCCTAAAGTCATCAGTGTACATTGTGAAGAGAAATGGGGCAAGAACTGTACCTTGTGGTGCCCCCGTACTACAGATCACAGTGTCAGACACACAGTCCTGGGCTCTCACATACTGAGGGCGGTTTGTCAGGTAATCTAGGATCCAGTTGGACAGGTGATGGTCCACACCACCAAGGTTCAGCTTCTCCCTCAGTAGCTCTGGCTGAATGGTGTTGAACGCACTGGAGAAATCAAAGAACATTATTCTCACAGTGTTCCCTGGTTTCTCCAGGTGAGAGAGAGCTCTATGAAGAAGGTGGATGATGGCGTCATCTACCCCAATGCCTGGCCGGTAGGCAAACTGGAGGGGGTTCAGAGCGGAGCTCACTAGGGGGCGTAGGTGTGTCAGGACCAGTCTCTCTAGGACCTTCATCAGGTGGGATGTCAGTGCTACGGGTCGGTAGTCATTGTAGTCCATCGGGTTGGGTTTCTTTGGGACTGGTACCACACAAGATGTTTTCCACAGTTGAGGTACCACTCCTAGCTTTAGACTCATATTGTACATGTGCGTAATAATACCACACAGCTGGTCACTGCACATTTTAAGAACTCTTGCGCTTATCCCATCGGGTCCGCCGGCCTTGTCTGCCTTAATTCTCTTAATTTCCCAACAAACAAAGAGAGTCGATACCAGTTTCCAATAGGCCTGTACATCGGAACAACTCTCAGCCCTAGATTCTCCTATCCGGTCGGTCATAGGAGGAGAGGATAAAGGCGTAGATTGCTGCATGAATTAACCGATAGTGTGATTCTCTCCAGTTCTGACTAATCACCCACATACAAACCCCTCGCCACTGCTCCAAAATGCACTGTGTGACATCATTGGCATGCAGTACCTTTTCCCAGTATGTCAGTCAGATTTGGTGTTTCATGGGAACGTCTACCCCACCTAATTTCTCAATAGAGGTCGAAAAGGGACTTTCATGCTGTAGATAAATCTATTAATTTGTCAAAGGCATTTGTCAGTATCTCACCTATTAAGTTATGAATTCTATGGGTACAAAATGAACGCAATTGCATGAACTGGAAATCCTGTCTGCTTGGAATTCCAAATTCCTGAGCCAGGACACCAGATGTCTTAAGTATGGTTTCCATGGGATGAAGGAGCTGTCCAAATAGTTACATCCCCCCTCATTTTCAGGATTCAAAGAACATTTTTATTTTGCCAGCTCTGAACTCCATGGACTCCCAAAAGGGTAAGTAATTTGAAAGCTGGGCAGAGAGTTTCAATCTTTTCTGGTGTATTTTCCAAGTCATTAGTGTGTCCCTTAAAAGTAAAGATCCCTTTACCACCCAGGGTAGGTTTAAGTAAGTTTTGTGCAGAGGGGCAACCAAGTTTTGAGGGACTAATAATACTAATTCTAGATAACAATCTGAGGAGTGTGCAGTGTTGTGGAGCCAGTCAATAATATGACGACTAAGGCAGGCTAGGTTATAGACTCTTAAATCAGGTTTAGTCCACCCAGGTGTTTGGGGGCACATGAGCATGGTCAATACAATCCACGCTCTTCTCCTCTGCCATAGGAAGCATATGAAGGCCCTATGTAGAGTCCTAATATCCTATTGTTTAAGTAGTAGTGGAAGTGTTTGTAGAGCAGCAGTTCTCAACCTGTAAGAACCGATAGGTCTCACCTAAGACTATCGGAAAACACGTATTTCCGACGGTCTTAGGGACCAAGACACCGCTACTCTTTCCAGGGCCGGCATTGGCGGGGAAACTGGGCCCCCTGTCCCCATAGGGGCTTTCAGGGTCCGTAGCATCAGGCTTTTGATCCCGGAGTTCCACAGCTGTATTGACATGCTGTGCTCTACACGCCGATGCTGTTTAATTCTATGACAGAGCTGGGAGCTGAAAGATCCCTGCTCTACCATAGAGGACCACCGGTAGCGCAAAGGACATTGCGACGCAGGTTTAGATTGGATATTGCTGCTCTAGGATTTGTGTAAAGACAGGTCAGAAACTAGCAAAACTCTCCTCGGATGTCAGTGAAAGTTAAAAGATTTTTCTGCATTTACGGAGATTAGTGTTTGCTTGCCCACTGACAGTGGCTGGAGTTTAACCGTGGCCAGCACCTTACTGATGACTGCAGCACAGCCTTTACTAAACCGCATTTGAGTTGGGGCCACGAGGTGCAGCATCACCATGGATAGATGATCTTGGTTGATTAATGGGACGATAAGATTCTGAAGGCTTTTTTTTGTTCACAGAACGCGGTTAGATGTACTTTTTATTTATACCATATTGGAAAATTTCTATTGTTTTGATCACTTTTTATCCAAATTTTTATGTGAGACAAAACATCAAAAAAACATTGGATTGGCTGTTTTGATTTTTTTTTCCCCATTACAGCATTCACCACATAGGAAAAATATCTTTATAAGTTTGGGGCATTTTCTGACACAGGCATACCTAATGTGAAAAAAAGGATTGATTTGAAATTTTAGCTCTTTTTATCTTAGTTTTAGATTTTTTTTTTTAGGTCTTTAATCCCAGGGATCTGATCACTAATACTGGTTCTCAGCCATTCCAAGCAAAGTACCCCATGGTGTTAAAAATAGCCCTCACACTCAGTGATGTTTAAAGGGCAAGTGGTAAGCTGCATTCATTACTTACCATAGGGTGAATTAAGGGAAAGATATTGGGAAAGGGTTAAATTAGTTATTTTCACCATGGGTCCGAGGCAGCTGCCTTTTCTTTTTACTGCTTGTTCTGGCAATAAATCATTAGATCATATGTAGTGGTGATAGTGTGAACTCAAAAATACTTAACAGTAGACATGGCTAACCCAATGCGATCTATAGTAGTTGACTTCCATTAATCAGGGTTTACACATGGTTTTTTGGACTGGATTTTAACGCGGAATCCACGTCAAACTCCAGCTCAAAAAAACTCCTCCCATTGACTTCAATGGGTTCCTTTTTCCACAAGTGGTTTGTTCCCACTCGCGGAAAAAAGAAGCGACCTGTCCTTTCTTGACGCGGATTCCGCGGCTGAATCAGCCACGGAATCTGCAACGCGACACTTCCTTCCGACTAGGCCCATTCATTTGAGCCTAATCCGGACTGGTATGCCACGACTGGATGCCGGAAAACTCCATGTGCACTGCACCGGCATCCAGTTGCGGGAGAGGTTTTTTGGAGCCGATTTTGCACGTCAAAATTCACTCCAAAAAACCCAGTGTGAACCCAGCTTTATACCTATAGGCAAACTATAGGTATAATTGACAAGCTGTGATTTCCAAAACCACAATGATTTTGAAAATCGCAGCGTTTCCGCTGTGCATATTTTTCTGCAATGTGTTGATGGGTTTTTACTGTGGCATTTCCACCACGGCCAAACCACTGCATTTATGTAACATGGGCCTGGCCTAATATTGTATGTCAAAATAAAAGTAAAACATAAATAAATCTACCACTCATGTTTCCATAGTTGTAACATAAATTATGTTATAGCCAGAAAAGATTTCTCTAGTCAGTAATGATGTACCTTGGAGTATCGGGTAATGGTGCTTGATGGGCCACTGCAGTGTTAAATATTTTAATTGCTTTTTCTACAGCTCAAGAGAGCTAAAATTACATTAATTATTTCAACAAATGACTTCATGAAAAATGTAATTTTATTAATGCATTACAATGAGCTACAGGAACAACGTGGGTATATGGATTATACTTAGTAATTAGAAAGACTGTGAATACAATTGTTTAAGTGTCTCTATTATTTACTATATGCAACTTTTCTACCAGAACTTGGGACTGTGTCACCCCAGTATTATGGGTGAGAATCCAATTACTGGGCAGTGTTGTGCAACACTAACGTCATGATGCTAAAGGATGCCAGGTGCTATGTCCTGTGTCCTGGCATCCTTCAATGTCAGCTACATTGCACTCTGGAGGCAGCAGCAGAGCTGACCTACATAGGAGCGTGGATGGGTTAGTAAAAAGTATCAGCAGCTACATACTGCAATAATACAATAAGTAGCGTCCAATTAAAAATGTAATGATTAAAAATTATATATACTGTTGTGGGCCAGAAAAAATGAGGTCAAATATGGGGGGGGGGCAAACAAAGGGGTGCCATATTCTGTGGGGTGGGAGTAGTGCTATATACCATGTGGGGGCAAAAAGGGTTCATATACTGTGAGTGAACAAAAAAAAGGGTTCATATACTGTGTGGGGGCCAAGAAAAGGGGGTCATTTATTGTGGAGGGCAAGAATGGGAGTGCCATATACTGTGGATGGGGCAAATAAAGGGGGTAATAAATGATGGTCAAAAAAGGTGAACATATATTTAGTGTTGTCCCATGAAAACATATAATGAAATAATTACAAAACTCTGAGGGGTGTACTCACTTTTGTGAGATACTATGCATACTAGGAATTCTGGGAAAGGAATATGCGAATAATCTCTCCTTGATGGATAAAGGAAAACTTGCTCTAGTGGCTAAGGAGACATAATACCACTTCTGACTCACATGTATCACGTCTCATCTAGTCAAACCAGTACCCTGGTACAGATAAGGTTCAAGCATGCTGTTATAACTCCGCTATTGAAAAAACCCTCCCTGGACCCATCCTGTGCTGCTAACTATCGACCCGTCTCTAACCTCCCCTTCATCTCTAAACTCTTGGAACGCCTGGTCTATTCTCATTTAATCCGCTATCTCTCTGCTAACTCTCTTCTTGACCT
Source organism: Leptodactylus fuscus (assembly GCF_031893055.1). Taxonomy (NCBI): domain Eukaryota; kingdom Metazoa; phylum Chordata; class Amphibia; order Anura; family Leptodactylidae; genus Leptodactylus; species Leptodactylus fuscus. The sequence goes on along the minus strand of NC_134267.1, from coordinate 124,448,976 downwards.
CTTACAATCTGGTTTCCGCGCTCTGCACTCTACTGAAACGGCTCTCACAAAAGTCTCCAATGATCTCCTGACGGCTAAATCCAATGGCGATTTCTCTCTTCTTATTCTTCTGGACCTCTCTGCAGCTTTTGACACTGTTGACCATCATCTCCTCCTCACTATGCTCCGCTCAGTCGGCCTCAATGACACTGCGCTCTCCTGGTTCTCCTCTTATCTCTCAGACCGCACTTTCAGCGTATCATTTGCGGGCTCTGTTTCCTCCCCTCTTTCCCTTGCTGTTGGGGTTCCTCAGGGCTCGGTCCTAGGCCCCCTGCTCTTTTCTCTCTACACAGCCCCCATTGGACAAACCATCGCCAGATTTGGCTTCAGGTACCATCTTTATGCTGACGACACCCAATTATACACATCTTCCCGTGACATCACCCCTGTACTCATACAGAACACCAGTGACTGTCTTTCTGCTGTCTCTAATATCATGTCCTCGCTCTACCTGAAACTAAATCTCTCTAAGACTGAACTACTACTGTTTCCACCATCTAATAGATCTGTCCCTGATATATCCATTGCAGTCTCAGGCCTTACTATAACTCCTAGGCAGCAGGCCCGCTGCCTCGGGGTCATGTTTGACGCAGACCTTTCCTTCACCCCTCATATTGAATCATTCGCACGTTCATGTCACCTCCACCTCAAAAACATCTCCAGAATACGTCCTTTCCTTACCAGAGATACACTAAAGACACTTATTGTCTCTCTGATTCATTCTCGCCTTGACTACTGTAAGGGTGCATTCACACTGAGTAAACGCTAGCTTATTTTGTAGAGTAAAATTACACTTGTAAATTTTGCTATCCCATTGACTTCAATGATATTTTTTTACAAGTGTAAAAATACGCCTGTAAAAAATACGCCTGTAAAAAATACGCCTGTAAAAATACGCCTGTAAAATGTCATTGAAGTCAATGGGATAGCAAAATTTACAAGTGTAATTTTACTCTACAAAATAAGCTAGCGTTTACTCAGTGTGAATGCACCCTAACTCCTTACTAATCGGTCTTCCCCTCACTAAACTCTCCCCTCTACAATCTATTCTGAATGCAGCGTCCAGGCTCATCTACCAGGCTAGACGCTACAGCGATGCCTCTGGACTGTGCCAGTCGCTACATTGGCTGCCTATTCAATATAGAATAAAATATAAAGTTATCACCCTCATCCACAAGGCTCTCCATAATGCCGCACCTCCCTACATTTCCTCCCTCATCTCTGTCTACCGCCCAACCCGTGTTCTCCGCTCACTCAATGACCTAACACTTACATCCTCTATTATCAGAACCTCCCACGCTCGTATACAAGACTTCTCCCGAGTTGCACCACTTCTCTGGAATGCTCTACCCCGGACAATCAGATTAACTCCCAATTTCTACAGTTTCAAACGCAAACTAAGGGTGCATTCACACTGAGTAAACGCTAGCTTATTTTGTAGAGTAAAATTACACTTGTAAATTTTGCTATCCCATTGACTTCAATGATATTTTTTTACAACTGTAAAAATACGCCTGTAAAAAATACGCCTGTAAAAAATACGCCTGTAAAAATACGCCTGTAAAATGTCATTGAAGTCAATGGAATAGCAAAATTTACAAGTGTAATTTTACTCTACAAAATAAGCTAGCGTTTACTCAGTGTGAATGCACCCTAAGGCTGTATTCACACAGAGTAACGCCAGGCGTTTTTTGTGTGTTTTTTGCACATAGCGCCGTGTTAACGCCGCGTAGCGCCACGTTAACGCCGCGTATAGGCGGCGTTAACGCCGGGCAACGCTACCGCAAAATAGCGCGGCGTTAACGCGGCGCTACGCGGCGTTAACGCGGCGCTATGTGCAAAAAACACACAAAAAACGCCTGGCGTTACTCTGTGTGAATACAGCCTAAGGGTGCATTCAGACTACGTAACGCCGGGCGTGTATGAGAGCCGTACACGCCGGCATTACGGCAGACTGCCGAACACTTCCCATTCCCTTCAATGGGAGCGCTCGTAACAGCGGCGTTTACGAGCGCTCCCATTGAAGTGAATGGGAAGTGTTCGGCAGTCTGCCGTAATGCCGGCGTGTACGGCTCTCATACACGCCCGGCGTTACGTAGTCTGAATGCACCCTTAAGATGCATTTTTTCAGACAGGCCTATCACAATTCCTAATGCAAACCCTTCTTGATGCCTTTTCAGCCTAACATATTTGTCCATGCTCTATCCACATGTTAAAGGACACTACAAGTGACGGCCCATAAAGCTTTGTTTGTGTAATGGCTGCAACCTCTATTACAAAATTGTCTGAACACTGTATAAGCAATGCCGCCCCTCCTACCTCTTGTGTCATCCTCTCTACCTCATAGATTGTAAGCTCTTGTGAGCAGGGCCCTCAGTCCCATTGTGTGAAATGACGTTCTTTGTTTTGTATCTGTCTGTATCTGAACCCTACAAATTGTACAGCGCTGCGGAATATGTTGGCGCTATATAAATAAAATTTATTATTATTTATTATTATTATTATAAGGTGTAATATCCCTGTAACAGCTATCTGCAAATAGGTCTGTTCTTTTTTTGTGTTAATCCCAGTCAATGTCACTTGGTTTGTTAGAAAACCAGACATTGATCTATGGCAAGCTACCTTCCAAGAGGTGGCGCAAGACCAAGTTTTTCAATTTAAAACAATGAGAACATAAGATATATGCATTTTCTTTTACCAGAATCACCTTTTCTTTTCAATAGTTTTTATTGAATTTACAATAATAACAAACACAGCAGGGTGTAATAAAGGTCGTTAGAGACCGCAGTGAAATATATAATGTTGTCATTAGACATTAACAAATGAGTTTCCAAATAAACATTTAATATACATTGATCTGCAAGTAGAAAAATTTCACGGTCCTTGAAGGAAAGATGGAACCTGTAAAAGGGAAGAGCAAGGTAAAGGGGAGACAAAGAGAACAAGGGTAATCCTTACCAACCTAGTGCAATGGGCAATACTGTTTTATATTGTTGATATCCAATGTCTTCAAATATTATGAGATGATTTTAACAAGTTCTAGGACATTGCAGGTCACCAAATAACACTGTGAATATTTCGAAACCTTGGTTCTTGAGACTCATATGGATACCATCTTTTTCTGTTTTTAGAGGCTGTTTCTCTGCTTTCCTCCAATTATAAGTGAATGCAGAAGTGGAATTACTAACCATCAATTCTAAGAGTTGTAGGAATTCAGCAAATTCCAATCTTTAGCAATGTAAAAAACCACTGCATTTATACAATTGTAGTAATATTTCATACTTAGTAATATTTCTGGTAATATGAGCACAACGATCTGACAGGAGAGGGTCTCCCCTTTGAAGCACATTGAAGCACCTATTAGGGGTCATTCACACGGTCATTCACATTCCTTCTTCTGCGCGGAACACATAGCAATCAATGTGTTAAAAAGCCTCCCACTGATTTCAATGTGTTCCGCGCAGAAGACAGAACCCATTGAACCCAATGGGACTCTTTTTATCAGTGCTGATTTTGCCGCGAGTTATCGTGGCAGAATCAGTGTCACTTTACTCCTTGTGAATGACCCCTTATTATGTTGCGCACCTTATGTGGAAGATTAGTCAAGGTATGGTGGTTACTTTGTCCCAATGGATGAACTTCATGGTGATAAACCAGGTTTTGAGGTGGTATGGGAGGTGATATGGAGGGAACCAGCTGTTCATTTTATGTATACAACAGTATAGAAGGTTTGTGTGGGGTTGAATTGTTTTGGCTGATCTTGAAATCATGCCAATGTATGCCTTGAAGTTTAGATTTCTTAACATTATTTTTGTAATGTCTGATGATTGCATCGGGTTTACCTTTGCTTTATTCAGCCTTCAGAATTTGCTCTTAAAATTCCTTTATGATGACACTTTTGGAACTGTGTGTCAAAAGAAACTCCTAGACAGTAACCATTTCCACCACCCTTCAAGAATGGTTTAACTTGTCAGCTTACCCAAAGGAATTTTATGTTTTTACACAGTGAAAGGCAGAATGACACTTCTTATTATCTCAGTGACTCACAAACATTTGTCTCTACCAAATGTCTTCCTCTTTCTGGTGTCTTGAACTGTTTGAACTTTCATCGCCTAATGACTCCTTGACCAACATGGGAGTCACTCCTCTTCTTTATTCAATAGTTAGCTAAGTTACATTTGACTAAACCAAAGCTTTTTATTAATTATCCTTAATTTATGTGCACCAGTATCAGAATAGGATCACATTTGGTCCACACCTCTGGTGAGTATAATTGTCAGATCATCCATTACCTGAATATCAAGAAAATCGGCATCATATTATTCTAGTCATATACACAAACATATTATGACTGTACAAATCCAAGTTGTCAGTGGTGAGCCCAGCCTCTCTACTGCCCTTATATAGAAAGACACCCCCTAAAAATACCCAACCTTGCCATCGTTGGTTTTGTGATAGAGGCCTCCTTGATTAAAATTGTAGGCCGCATCCCCCCCTTTACATACCAAAAAATCCTCTTATTTGGTACACACAGGATAATGCTCGCTTTACTGGTCCTTACAGTATATTATTCCCTTTACTGACCCACTCAAAATATAATACCCCTTTTATTGTGTCCCACACAGTATAACACCCCCTTTAGTGGCACCCACAGTATATTACCCCTTTTACTGGTCACCACATTGTGTAATGCCTCCTTTACTGACTCCCACAATATATTGTCTCCTTTAGAGGTCCCCACACAGTATATTGCCCCCTTTACTGTCCCCCACAATATATTGCCCCCTATACTGTATATTGTCATTTTTTTGTGGTGGGTGTCTTTTTGTTTTGGTGGTGGTAGTGGTGTTGTTGGTGCTGGATATTGTCTCCTTTTAGGCTCCCACACAGAGATTTCACACAAATTTTCCAAAAGTTTCAGGCTTGGCCCGAACCTGAAACTTTTGAGGTTTGTCACCCATGAAGCACCATTATACTCTGGAGTCTCTACAGTTCCTAGACTATAATAAGGGGAAGCCTGGTAGAGGTGAGGAAAAATAATAAACATTTATACTCACCTTGCCTCACCTCTCCTGGGCATCTTCATGGCATCTGGCAGTTCCAGATTTCATCTTGAAGCTTCTGTGTGGGGTCACTGCTGAGACCTTTGAAACTGGGCCTAAGTCGTTACATACATTGCCAGTACATCAAATACAGTGACAAATTTTCATTGAATGTAGACAAGTCAATGGATTCAGACATCGTTTATTGACTAGGTGATCCAAGCACTGAGCTGCTACTTTGCTGGAGTCAGTTTTTATGTGGCTATTCAAGGCCGAGATATATAGCAATGATAGTTCTGGAGTCATTGTGAGTGGTGTAACATTTAATCAATGGAGAACGCTTGCTGTCCCATGATTAATTTTAATGTTATGGACATATAATTAATTTAATTAAGCATATCTTTTATGTGAAGTCTCAGACGACAAATGAGTCAGGAATGGATATTATACTTAAGAAGTGCCCATTAAGACAATTGACATAGAGGCTTGGGCAGCACTAACCGTATAGATCCTTCTCAATGTGCAATCTGTCTTGCAATCCAAAGGATCTTTTACTGACACCCTTTTGGATGGGACAACAGTATATTTAGAGAGCTTAGCCATTATGGAGAAATCCCCTCTATTTCTATTGATTCTCTTCCATTGGATACAGAGACTTAAACTGACAAGCAATATTGTGTTGTCTTTCTGGATTTCTCCATTTGGGTAAAGTGGCAAAAAAAATGCTAATGTGCAATGCTGAAATATTGTTACCATGTGGAGCCATGGTCTCTTTTACATGACTTTTTAAACTTGAAAGTCTGGAATTTTAGAAGTCCTCTCAATCTATCAGACATATGGCCTTGATAAACTTCCCTATATGGTTCACTGTAAGGGGGCATTCACACTGAGTAACGCCGCGCGTGTATTACAGCCGTACACGCCGGCGCTACGGCAGACTGCCGAACACTTCCCATTCACTTCAATGGGAGCGCTCGTAACAGCTGCGTTTACGAGCGCTCCCATTGAAGTGAATGGGAAGTGTTCGGCAGTCTGCCGTAGCGCCGGCGTGTATGGCTGTGATACACACCCGGCGTTACTCAGTGTGAATGCCCCCTAAAGCGGACTTTGGAGATACAGTATCATATTATTATGGAGCTGCATATAAATATCCTAATCTTCAGATATTTCTCTGGATATAATAAAGACAGTACAGCAAGCTTAGTTATGCTTTTTCTTTCTTTTTTTTCTTTTTTTTTTACAAATCTTTTTTATATTAGTCAATTAGTGAAGGAGGCCAAGTGTGATTCGGTAACACAAGGATGACTACATCAATCAGAAAGAGCCCTTTTGTGCCTTTTTGTGCGAGAAAAGGTTAAACATTAGCCATTAAATGACTATAGAGTTTCACCAAGTAATTTTGCAACCAAAATGATCAGTCTTGAAGATGTTGGCAGCTTTCCAAGCATCAGCATACGGCAATAATGACCTATTCATATCCTACTGTATATAGTTTTTCAACATCAGAGCTTAGCGGAAAATCAAACATAGCTTTTTTTGTCTTGGAATAGTTTGCATAACAAATATTAAATGTAAATACATTTTAAATTTGCAGTGATCTAAGTGAACCTCATTGAAGTATGTGACGTAAATGTGGCAGTACATAAAGCCCACTTAGTATAAAATAATAGTGTTGTGCAATAGGCATCCTCTTAGGCCAGTAGTGGTTGAACTCACCCAGTAAGTATAGTGCATGTTAATAAGGTTATGAATGTTTTCTTTGGGGCTCTGAATTTAACACCAAATGTCACAAGTATAAGTACAGAACGTCAATATACCACAGCCAAGACTAATGTTTTCTTAGGACTAAACTAAAAAATATTTGCACATCTATATGTCACATGCCTTCTCAACTAATAATTATATAATCCAAATGATTTTACTGGTATATACCTGCTATACATTGAGATACAGTGCAGCTAGTGGGTAGTTCTCACACACAACTATACAACTGTACAGCAAAGTAATGGTGCATACTCTGGAGTTAAATAGCACCATCGGCAACAGTATATTACAGCTGACAACTTGCTGCAATAGCCAGAATTGGAGATATCTCCAATCCTGGAAGTTTGACCCCTTAGATAACACAGGGAATGCTGACAGTAGCACATAAGTGGTTTACAGGGGGTGCCACAGTGTCCCATCATGCCCCCCACAAATATATCACCCGTTTCCCAATGGCTGCTATGGTAGAAAGAGGCCTAATAATGTCCTCCAGGTCTGCCATGTACAGATGCCAATCAGATATTATCCAAGGCAGTGTGTAATAGACTTTCTGCCAGTGTAATAGAGACAGATTATAAAGGTGATCAATGTATGAGTGTAGCACCATCTGGATACTGCCAACAGTGTCTTCCTTCTGCCTGCCACACTATTCTCCCAGGATTCAGGCATTGTACTGTAGTCCTTGCATTTAGGGTGTACTGGCCCTTTGAGAAATTCCACCCTTGGCTGTGTGCCAATCTCTTGTACCTGTGATTTATTCAAGGCAGCTTGTTCCACAAAAGTCTGCCTGAACAATATAGGTTCACAGCGTTTTCTTGTTCCTGCTTGTGCTTCTGCTGTTTATAATGCCATGCCTGAAACACATTACCGACTCTATTCTGATGCTTTGGTGTTGTGTTTATCTCTGGCTGGCTCCCACCTACACCAGGACCACTATGATAGGCAGTGACCTGATAGTTTCCCAGAAGCAAAGTTCTGAGAAATGATTGAATACATGAGGCTGCTTAGACAATGTCCATGGGAGTGGCCCAAAGCCAAACCTGTAGCCAAACTAGTTGGCACAGTGGATCTGCAACCCTCATTAAACTCAGAAGTTTAGAAAAAAGTAATACAATCTTAACACATATTGTTATATGAAAAAACTGTATTCAGTGGTCACTGGTGTAACTATAGCTGGAACCGGGCCCGTAAGCCAAGGGGGCCCGCAGGTCACCCTAACCACACTAAACCTGATTACAGTTCTTTGATGTCTCCTTGACAGCAAACAGTCTATGCATATAAATATAAGATTTTTGATATACAGTATTTCACTCTCAGGCTTGGCTCACCTCTGTGTTGGGAGTCTTCATTCAGAGACTCAGGCACAATGTCCATTGGAAATTGCTGGATGAAAAAGTCAGTCAATTTCAGTTGAAAAGGATGGACAACTGACAGGAACCCGATACACCCAACATTATAGTCAATGGGGGCAGGAGGCACACATAGACGTGGTAACTATATCCCATCAAAGAAACGTGACGAAAATGTCTGGGATCCAGTGGATGATGGGATTTATTACTTATTATCTATAAATGCCATTATATATACCATATCACTTGGTATATACTTCATTCAATAAGTATTCTTTTGCTGCAATTACTTCCAGATGGAGTGCCTCTAATATATTACCCATGGTTTTATGGCTGTGACAGGTCCTTACAATGGCACCCTGAATATGTCACGGTGTGCAGAACCATTCATTTCTAACAGAAGAATAGAAAGGCATGCACAGGTGTGCAGTTGTGAAACTAGCATAAGAAAGGAGAAAATTTACATATTAATTCCAAAAGCAGATCTAGTTAGGATTCTGTGGAAGAATGTAAGAGAATCATGCAAAGCTTGTCTGCATAGACATATTGTAAACAAGTCTTTATCGGGGCTGTGGGGAAGGTAGCTCGGTAGCAGCAATGGCACAGACCCAACCAGAGACAGGGGCACAAAATCTGGTGCAAACAGGTTTATTTAGTAAAAACAGCAAGATAAATAAGCCTTCAGGTCAGACACAAAAAGTGAGCAAAATAAAATACAGCCTTATCCATCAGGCAAAAGGCAAAACAAAACTGCTTGTCCGAGCTCTAACTAATACAAAATAAGGCTAACTGTATATGTGGCTTACTTTCGGCCACGTGATCGAACAAAGCACAGCAGGTCTCAGTTTGGTCTCACCAAAACTCAACTCTCCAGGACCCAGGCACTTCTTCGCACTCCTAGGATCTGCTCTGAAGTGTAGACTCTGCAGTCTTTTATGGGCCAGCAGTGAGCCTTAGGACCCACACCTGGGGCTGAAACCTATTCCAGACCCACACTGGACCACACATATGTCATGAATCTGGGGGACATATAACATGACTCCAGCACTCTGCCTGTCACCTTCTCACAAGGCCTAGAGAAGGAAAGGGAAAAGTAAATGCTACTAATATTTTTGTATAGAATGTGACTGACAGTCGTGAGGAGAAGTTGCATATGACGCCCAAGCTAACCTTTTGCATGAGGGCCCTTAGTCGTCAGTTATCTTTCACTCTATATTGATGTTTAAAACATGGTGTAAAAAGGTGGAATTTTATTTTAAAGCAAACCCCCATTTTATGGAGCATCATAAGATCATAGTATGGCTGGTGTGGGGAACCGCTCAGGTAGATTCATGGTAGCAGTGCAGGAAACAGGGACACAGACACTGGGTTGCACACAAGTTCAGGCTTTATTTACTCGCAGTGCATTAATTGCCTTTGCAAAGGCACAAATAAGCAAAACAAAACCCTTCTCGGGCTGAGAACTAAACTAAACACAAGCAAACTTTTCCCTGTCTACACTGTGTTCCAAATTATTATGCAAATAATATTTTCTCATATTTTCAAAAATTACATATATGAATTACAGTCATTGTAATTTTCCAGTCATCAACTATTAGAATACAATTGAAAGGTTTTTGAACAAACTGCCTATGATAACAGTATATTTTAATTAAAAAATAAGACAAAATGCACTCAAAATGCATGTTCTAAATTATTATGCACAGCAGCATTTTCAATCTTTTTATTTTTATAAAGAGCAAAAAATGGTTATTGCAAACTGAAATCAAACAGTTTTCAAGTCAAAACTTTATTCTAGGTAATGTTACATTTACACATAGGACCTCTTGTTCAAAAGGAGCTTCTGAACTCTGTTGTCCATTGAATTTGTCAGGTTTTGGATGGTTTCTGCTTCAATTATCTTGCATGATGACTGAATACCCTCCCAGAGATGTTGCTTAGATGTGAACTGCCTCCCGCCATCATAGACACTCCTTTGATGATGCTCCAGAGGTTCTCAATGGGGTTGAGGTCAGACGAGTATGGGGGCCACACCATAAGTTTGTCCCCTTTTATGCCCATAGCAGCCAGAGATGCAGATGTGTTATTTGCAGCATGAGACGGTGCATTATCATGTATGAAAATGATCTTGCTGCGGAATGCACGGTTCTTCTTCTTGAACCATGGCAGGAAGTTCTGTTTGAGAAACTCCACATACATTATGGAGTTCATCTTTACCCCTTCAGGGATCCTAAAGGGGCCGACAATCTCTCTCCCCATGATTCCAGCACAAAACATTACTCCCCCTCCTCCTTGTTGGCGCCGTAGCCATATTTGCATGGAGTGTCCATCAACCAGCCATCCTCCACTCCACCCATCTGGACCATCGAGCGTTGCACGGCACTCATCGGTGAACAAACCAGTATTGAAAGTCAATTTTCATGTATTGTTTGGCCCACTGGAGCCGTTTCTGCTTGTGTGCAGTGGATAGAGGAGATCGACAGGATGGCTTACGCACAGCTGCAAACCTCTGAAGGACCCTGCATCTTGTTGTTCGGGGGACTTTGAAGGCACCAGCAGCTTCAAAACGTGTCTAATGCTATGACAAGGCATTTTTGCAGTTGCTCTTTTAACCTGACGTAATTGTCTGCTGGAAAGAGTCCTCAATTTTCCCTTATCAGCACGCACACCTGTGTGCTGTAAATCCACTACATACTTCTTGATTGTGTGATGATCACGATGAAGTGTCTTGGCAATGTTGATTGTAGTCTATCCTTGACCTAAATACTCCACAATTTGTTGCTTCTCAGCTGCCGACACATTCTTTTTCTTTCCCATTTTGGCAGAAAATAATGTAGTCTGTTTAATAATGTGGGACACCCTTATTAATTAGTCTTGCCTTTAATTGGACATACCTGCCAAACTAATTAGCACAGGCACCTGCAATTGCTTTCAGTGATATAACGAGCCCTGACACACATCACCATCAATGAGTTTAACTGACAAACAAAAAAATTCTTACCTTATAACTCCTAAACACTTTTTGCATAATAATGTGGAACACAGTGTATACAGAAGCCTGGCTACCAGACTCCCACCTTGGCAACAACAATGGGTGGCACAGTACCTGCTTTGTATGTCCAGTCTGAACAGGTCAGCTCTGTCAATGTGATGCCACACTTCCCAGTCTTCACACACAGACTATTATCAGGTGTTCATTAGTCAGCTGACCTCCCTGGTGTGGGTCTTTACAATGCACCCTTTAGGTGCCTGGCTGGAATATACCTGTCTTTCCAGACCACACCCTGCACTCTCTCACACTGGTTATATGCAAAATAGTTCAAACTTACCAACTGTGGGCACCACCAGATGGTCAGTCTGAAGGCGTGGACCTCTGTGCCAATATGTGATAGAGCCACCTAGTTATACTTCTGCTACTACTACTACTTTCCTGTTAAATAGACTCTCTTTTATTACATGCTGACACGTCTACTAAATTTACAGTATCATCTGTTGAACAGATCATACGGATTGCATGCAACAATATGGGACACGTGAGAAATACGCTCTAGATCAACATATTTGACATATATAGATAAAATGTATACGCTATCTCTGTAAACTATTAGACTACAAATAACATATCTGTTGGACAGACTTATATAATTTTACAGACTGCATGCAACAGTATGGGACATATAGAAAAACATACAAGCTCTGTGTAAAAATCATCTGGCTGCATACATAATATAAAATACAGTGGTTAAAGGGTGACCTCATTTTATGAGTGCAGGCCCTGCTTGAAGTGTTGGACTATAAGACTATTGTTGCTTGGGCTGGTACTTGCTGAATTTAATCTATCTAATATCTATTGTGGAATTCTCCAGTTACACTTATTATTCAGTACACACTGAGGCCTTTTGGCTAATTCTCCTTGTAGTTTATTATAACTATGTTATAAAGATAATTTAAATGTTATGACATCATAGGTTAACTGGGTCTCTTATTTTTTCAACAACAAAATTTCCATGTAATACTACTGGAGAGCTGGCAACGATCTATGACTTTTTGTCTTTGTTGGCATTATAGTTCTTAGTGTGTGCACTGAAATCTATTGTGTTACAAGGCTGTATACATTAGCTTGAGCCCCTCAGATATTGAATATTAGGTTATTTAATAGTCTGTGTTTTAATAAGCATAACTGAAATTAACATATATCAGGTCCACTTTTGCTGATTTGCATACAATTTGAATTATTTTATTATTCAAATATTTCTTTATGTGCCAAAATGCTCATAAGATGATGATACCATGATGATGATTACACCCCATTGATTGCACTTTGCTATCCTTACAAGGACCACATGGCGAACAAACAGATGTGGGAGGATATAACATCCTGGGTCATTCGTGTCTGTTGCAATAGAGAGGAGATCCACAACACTTGACTGTTACTTAAAATTTAACTTTTAATCCATTGTTTAAAAACAGTCAAAAGACATAGAAGGTGCAAAGTCAGGAAATACGAAAACAAAAATAGTGTTTAAAAACCGCTGTTTCTACCGCTGACGCATTTCGGGATCAAAACATCCCTTAGTCATAACTCTGTCGGTGTGCAGGTGAATACTGAGAATGCTCCACTATTTAATGTGGTTACTAGGGTTGAGTGATCGGGATCAAAAATGTTCAGATTCCGATTGGCGATCGAGTAAATTTCACAATTCCGATCCTGATCTTTTCGGGATCGGAGGTTCTAATCGAGATCGGAGGTTATTTCCCACAATGCTTGGCTACTGGCCAATCATTGTGGGAAAAGCTTAGCACCCATAGGAATGAATGGACGCGGCCGGCTGCTTAACCCCCTGCATGCCAGCTGCGTCCATTCATTCCTATAGATTTACAGCAGCCTGCTACTCTTCTGCTTCGTCCCTGTTTTACCGTATACTCAGCTGAATATACGGTAAAACAGGGACGAAGCAGAAGAGGGGCAGGCTGTGGTAAATCACTGTGTGCTGCGCTGCTGTGAGAACAACGAGGCAAGTTCACGAGTAGATAGATACTACTGTACAGTAGTCAATGTACAGTAGTATCTATCTACTCACGAACTTCGCTCAACTTACCTGCAAAGAAGTGCTGCCGCTGCCCTCTTCTGGTCCAGTTCTCTCTCCTTCACGTGCCTTCAGAGCGCTCTGCGCTCCTCCGCCTCCCTAGACTAGTATTATAGAGATGCTGTGAGAAGGCGGGGCTTGTGGCTTAGGAGAGTGTGGGCAGGTACTGAGAGGGGAGACGTGAGTGATGCACTCACGTCTCCCCGCCCACATTCTCTTAAGCCACAACAAGCCCGCCTATTCCCATCATCTCTAGCACTAGCCTAGGGAGGTGGCGGCGCTCTGAAGGCCTGTGAAGGAGAGACCAAGACCAGACCAAGAAGAACTGGGAGCGGCAGCAGATCTGTGCAGGTAAGTGGACACCAGAGGGAATTTTTTTTAAATCACTACTCAGCGTGAAGTCCAAAAATTGTTTAAATTTTTGGACTACATGCTGAGTAGTGAATAGGATGGACGAGTACTGTGAGCAGAGGGAGAGCGTTCCTCCCCACTAACACAGAACAGCTCCCTTCTGCCTGTAAAGAGCTATGGTACCAGCACCACTAGCTCTTCACCCGGGGTACAGATCGTGAAAGCCGACAGTGCGCTGAATTCAGCGCACTGTTGGCTTTCTAGCAGTATATAGAACTGCCTGAGCCCAAACCCATGAAAGGTCCTCTTTAATAAATACCATTAAATATTGCTTACAAGGTCATTTTGGAGTTTTCTTGAGCAAATTGGCTGTGTAGCTCATATATACAGTATACTGGTGTGATTAAAGCTTATTCATACACAATTCTGCATACATAACTACTCTCCCCCGGATCCTCTATTCCTATTTTCCCTCTCCCATTACAAGCTATAACATCTTGGTGCGACATTTAAGGTAGAGCATCACAACTAGTTTTAAAGTTATTTTCGTTTCATTGCTTTGTCCTGTTTCTAATATTTATTTGCTATTTAATAAAAGGTATATTTTAATTATTTATCCACCAGACCTATCAAATGATCCCCTTTTGTTTGTAAGATATATAATAGTGCCTAGTTAGAGGGTCACTTTTCCTCATTTGTATTTTAAATGCAAATGATCTGTTTGATACTAAACAATCATGAGTCTAAAGGTAAGAAAATAGGTAATACATTATTATATATTATGCACAGTAACTCAATACTTACACACCTAATATTTCTAATACATATCTATACACAAACCTAACATGATAGAAGACTAAATCCACCAAACCAATATTAGCAGAAGTTGTAATCTATGACATAAATGTCAATGAGGATCATAGCCACAGTTAACAAAACAGATTCTAAGAGTGCTCTTATATCATATCCCAGTTTTTATTCAGGGGGTGTTCACACTACCATTGGTGTCCACTCAGCAGTGTCCGTGGTTATTGTCCGTACAAGATTTTAGCAATGGACACTAGCTGGTCCGTTTGCAATTTGCATTCATTTCAATGGGATTTTATCCTGTGTCCTTAAGTGTCCATTTGTGTCCTTTAGTGTCTGTTTACACCCATGTCCGTTTTTTCAAGTGGACAAAAAAATCCTACATGCAGGAGTTTTCTGTCCATTTGAAAAAACGGACAGCAAGTGTCTGTTATTTTTTTAACATTGAGGTCTATGGGCAACGGAGATAAACGGACAGTAACTGATAGCCATTATTTTGTGTCCGTTTATTTTCTGCGCATGCTCAAAAAGCATAAACAGCAAAAAAAAAAAAACAGACAGTATAAAAAAACGGACACTAACTGATGCTAACTGACACCAGCTGATGCTATGGGCGGGTTCACACATGTGCCCGGTCTCCGCTTTGTGGGTTTCCATCTTCTGCCAGTTTCCAGAAACTGGACAGGAGATGGAAACCCGGCAGTCAGTGTCCGGCTGTGAGCGTCTTCTGGTCTCTGCAGCGAAACCCGTTTTTTTTAACGGTTTTGGCGCAGAGATGCAGAAGACGCTCACGGGCAGACACTTTTCAAATCCACTCAAGTGAATGGGTTTGAAGACTGATTGCTGGTTTCCGTCTCCTGTCCAGTTTCTCGGGCAGAAGACAGAAACCTGCAAAGCGGAGACCGAGCACAGGTGTGAACCCGTACTAACTGATACTAATGTGTTTGTTTTTTTAACTGATCCATTAAATTAAGTACATTTGCACTTGATAAAGGACCTATGGGTCCGAAACGCGTTGTGCCATTCCCTTTGAGTGTTGTTCAATAAAGAAGGTTCCTAATAATTGGGTGAGTGCTGTCCTTGACCTATCCGGTCGGTTGGTCCTTTCCTGTTGCTACATGATACTTCCCTGTGACGTCCTTCAGCTGCTGCCCTCCATCTGGTTTACCTTCCCAGGATCAGTTATTGATTGTGCTTTGGGTTGTTGTGACGCTCTCACAACCCTGTCAGGTGAGCAGACTATTGTCTGTCTATAATATTTCACTCTCAGCCTGATTTACTACACGAGGATCGGCTTGTCTTGCTAGAATAAAGGTCTGTTATATTAACTCCTTGTGGATGATAAGATTACCTATCTTTTGTGTAGTGTCACTATAATGGGGTGACACGAATGTACCTGATTTATTAGGTTTTCTCCAAGTGCCTTTTTCAAATATACATTTACTCAGTAATGCGAGTAATTTTGGCCACCAGAGATAATGATTCAGAGAAGCCTCCAGCTATAGGGCGGACTATTGCCATCACTATACACACAGGCGATAACATCAATATAGACTAACAGGTTATTTCTGCTTCTTGTGAAATTGTCTTCTGCTGAACCCAATGGATCCCATGAGTAAACAAGGGTCATTTAACCCTTAAAAGCAGCAAAGGCTTAAACTGCTATCCAGCCAAATTCTGTTTGTATTGTACGACTGTAGACAGGATAATAAATACACAAAGATAGTTTCACTGTAGAATAACCTTTGTCAATGTAAATATTTGTCAAAACAAGAAAGATGAAAGCAAATTCTGCCGATATATTACATATGTAAGTGATGATGACTGTTTACCTACTGCACCTCTGACCTGTTCCTGTGTATTCCAATATGAAGGCAGTTAGATGTCCTATTATCATTTGTAATATAATGCAGGCCAACCTTTCTATAGCTAAATAGGATTACTGGGAAGGAAGCTGTTTCATTATTTTTTGCTGGCCAGTAAATGTAGAAAAATATAAGGCCATCAGTAAGATCTCTTGAATAAGCAAAGTTAAAATGCAAAAGTATCACTGTGAATGTAACAAAAGCAGAACACGAAGGTGCGATTTCAAATTACAGCTTCTTCTTGACATTTTTCTCTTTTAGAAACAGTTGCTAAGTGTATGTACAAGGTAATGATGATAGATACTACATTACTAGCTAAACTAACAAGGTAATTTAGCTGGACAGAAAATCTTGTGATTAAATTGCTTTAAGGTCACAAGTGTAGCTGCAACAGAATCATATCATAGGAAGCATGAAAATGGCTATTTAATAATAGTAATAATACAGATTGCCATATAGAATATACAGTATATGTTATAGCTTTAAATATTTTGGCAACATGTACAAGATAACCTTTATATTTGCTGTTTTTGCTGCTTTTTACTCCTCTTGAAAACAAATCATTTCTTAAAATATATTTCTTACCTACAATATGTCAAGTAAACTGTAACACTTGCAACAACATATCATTTACAGGTTTCTCCATATACATGACTATAAAGATTGCTCATACACATTAGATGAAAAGTGTCACACCCTTATGATATTGACAGGATCCACAGATTATCAGGTCAATAATTACTCATATGTTGTCCTTATTTGTCAGCTGATGCATATTAGTGTATATGCAGTGTATACAGGGCTTCCTATAATATACAGAACAGTATGTGTACACTAATGATCATTCATGTACATACAGTCCCAGTAACTGCCCCATATGAATGGAGTTATACAAGCAGTGATCAAGAAGCTGTATCCTCAGTCTGCACTCATTACACACATATACTCAGCCCATTGAAATAGGCCCTAATCTTAAAACTGTTTGCTTAGTTGGAACATGTCCTCTCATAGCGCCTGTAGTATTTGACATCTGCTACTGGGCCTTGCAATGCATGACGCCGTAGTGCCTAGTCCTCCACCATCATTCACTGTTTACCTGAATAAAGACTCAATACACCAGAAGGGATTAAAATTGGCCACAGCAGCCATTTTTTATTACAACCACATACATCGTTTTATCTAATGTTGGGTCTCACCGCCTTCCTCTGACAAAATTGATCGTCATATCTCAACCATGCACGTCTCCCATATACTCTATATGCCTCACCTATCGCAGGAGACGTCTTCCCACATATCCTGTCTCTTCCCTTTGGACCGCCATGACCACTTCTTCCAGCTGTGACATGACTCTGAATTCCATCCACTTTTCTCTGATGGTAAAATGCCAAGATTTTTCCCGTGGGGCCCCGGCCTTAAAGAGGTTGTTCAGGAACTACATGTTTCAGCAAGGAGGCCGGGGAAGGTGAAAAATAAAACCAACACTCACCTGTCCCTGGTCCTTCCACCCCTGTCTGGTCCAATGGTGCCACAGAGCTTGTTCCAGCAGCAGTCCTCGCCACACGTAACCAATGTGGCCAATCTGGGGCCACAGCAGGGTTTTCTTTTTTTTATTTTGCACCTTCCCCGACCATCTTGCAGAAAACTGTAATTCCTGGCTAACCCTTTAACATCTCAATATACAGAGGCCCGATTCACATCTGCATTTGGGCCATTCTGTTCCCCTCTCTGCATGAAACATGTGGAGAGAAAAATCCTGCAAGCAACACTTTTCTCTCCACATTTTTTGTGCTGAAACCGCACGGTCCCCATTATAGTCTATGGGGCCAGTGGGTTTCCTGAAGGTTACCGCTTTTAATGCGTATAGGTTTCCGTTTGGGGGTCCCCAAGCAGACTCTCCGAACAGAAATCTGAATGCAGATGGGAATCAGGCCTAAACATGACATTATAAAATAGTATGTATAATGGTAGACATGTATGGAAGCAAACACAGATAGATGATAGATAGATAGATAGATAGATAGATAGATAGATAGATAGATAGACATTGATATGCTGTATATACCTACACATATACCCATTTATTCACACACATACAACAGCATAGACACACACACACACCTATCTACACACATACAGGACTCACACAGTATATAAAACACATAATGTAAACAAATATACACATTTATACATATTTTACTGGCTTCTTTACCAAGTGCGTGCCCTGGTTGCAAGAGGCAGCGGCTCAACAGCGCAGTCCCATCCAAGGAAAGCAAGTGTCCGGATCACACTGCAGCATGTGGCCAGTTCTGGTACTGTGATACTCAGGGCGATGTTTGCATCTATCTGGTACCGGAGCCTCAGAAGGAGGAGAATACAGTGGATTTGTCTGTGAGTGCAGAGACCGGTCAGTAGAACCGCAGAGGTCTAAACCAGCCCAGGAGAGGGCCGCCCGGCTGCTCGGTTTGTTTTCAGAGCTGCCCTCTCCTGCGCTAGTTTAGAAAAAAATTAAAAATCTAATTGGCCCAGCTAACGCCCCCTCCAAAATGCCGCCTGAGGCCGTCACCTCACCTCGCCTCATTAGAGGTGCGGCCCTGGCTATAGACAACATATATTTGCTTATAGAGCTTGCAAATTAGTGATGCTTGCACAGCCAGCCTGGTTTGGGCCCCTTCCTTATCGCCAGGGGCCAGTGGTATAACTAGGAATGGCGGTGCCACATGGCGAACGTTTGATATGGGCCCCCCAAAGACTCCAACCCACTGCCCCTTCTCCCCCACAATCCTGCACGCACTATTATGCCCCATAGTGGCCCATGTACACAGAATTATACCCTATAGTGGCCCCTGCAAACAGTATTATGCCCCATAGTGGCTGCTGCACATGGTATTATGCCCTATAGTGGCCCCTGCCCACAGTATTATGTAGTGTAATAAGTTTGCTTCCTGGGGAAGAAGGGGTTACAAGTGCCAAATTCAGTGTCAGTGAAGAGTCTTCTCACAGTTCTCACTTAAAACATTTTTCACAGACACTGAATGTGGCACTTGTAACCCCTTCTTCCCCAGACAGCATACTTATAATTGTTGGAAAGGAAAATTGCAGTAGACAGCTGCCAGTACTGTACTGTGTGCTGTACAGCCTGCCCTGCATGCATGGATAAACCTCACCAGTCTCCACTCTCCACAAGGACTCAGCACTGCTGCTCTACTCACTGCATAAGTTGAATCCCCCGCTCTATCTTCTTCCTGCACCATGTCTCCGCCCCTCCCCCATTGTCAGGATGCACCCTGAGGCCCTCCCCTGGCCAGAACCCGACAGCTTAGGGGGACTCGGGTCTCAAAAAGTAAAATTTATTTTTTATTTCTTTTTTTGTCATATTAACTAGTGAGGGGACCCAGGCCCCCTAAGGTGTTGGGTCCTGTGGCAGCTGCTACCACTGCTACCGTGGTAGTTACACCACTGCCAGGGGCTCAATAGTATCAGCATGTTCTGCATCTATGGCATGTATAGCTCTGGATAATAATTAGTTTTGTACCTGTTCTGTAGCATTTGTTACCTTTACAGCATATTATAATCTGCTCTTTACAGTTTCAGTTGATTCTTCCTTATATGATTTTGCAATACTGCTGTAGTTGGCAATTTTGTTATTAAGAACTGTTTATCTGCTTGACTGAACTCTTTCAATTCCATCTCTGAAAACATGGTATTAAAGCTTTCCAGTCAGCCATCATCACCCTCCATACAGGACAAAAGGAGAAATGAAACTAGAATGAACTTTTCACAGAAAGGAAACTGCTGCCCTTGTGATGCATATCTCAGTTACAAAAGTTCAAGACAACTATTATTTAGAACATATATCAGAAGTCGATTCTGCATGTCATTTTTCTATGAGAAAATGTCTTTGTACACCATACAGTATGCAGAATAATACTTTCCAGAAACTCTCCCAGTAGTTCTTCCGTGTGGTCTGCCCTAGAGCTATATAGATCTATGTAAAATGTCAGAATATCTCCAGAATATCCTCCGTCCTAGTCATCAGGTTTCGCCGTTTGTATTCTGTGCACATAGGGTGTTCTCTTCTGGGCCTGAGTTATCTTTGCTGACAACTAGAGATGAGCGTACTTTTCAAAAATTTGATTCTGCCAATTAGCCGAATTTTCCGAAACAATTTGATTTGATCTGAATTAATTTGCGGAGAATTGCAGTAAAAAACAGCTATTTCCTGGCTGCCGAGAACCTGTATACTGGTGTAGAACACTGTGCCTTGCAGTAACAAACATGGGGAGTCTACTGTGGTAGTGAAAAATTACTGAGTCAGTACAGCATGCACATGACAGGCGTCACGCTTAGGGTCAGTTCGCACGTGAAAACCGCCTAGCTTATTTGTGCGAGGTAAAAAACCTCGGGGAGTTTTTTTGACGCTGTTTTTTGCATTCCACGCGGTTTTTGACGAGGTTTTTGACGCGGTTTTCGCTAGCGGTTTTCGCTAGGGTTTTTTTTTCCTATATGTGCTATAGAAACTGCAGGCGAAAACCGCGCGTTTTTTGCAAAAAACCGCGCGGTTTTGTGTGCAAAAAACTGCGCGGTTTTTTACCGCGTGGTTTTCGCCTCCCATTCACTTCTATGCAATTCTTCAGGCGTTTTCCGCCTGAAGAAAGGTCATGTCGCTTCTTCAGGCGGAAAACGCTAGGAGGAAAAAAAAAGCTAGTGGTCTACATAGACCACCATGTTAAAGGAGAGGTTTTTGAAGCGAATTCCGCTGTCAAAAACCTCCCCTTTGCCCACGTGTGAACTAGCCCTTAGAACCACTGTGCACTTCACTCATTTGGCCAGTTATGCCAGTATAATGGCAGTAAGTGCAGCAAGGTGTAGTAGGATTGTTCTTGCACTTCTAATGTTCTTTCCCTGAACTTCATTTGAGCAAAATATCAGTTTTCAAGTCTTTTCTACCACTTTCCCTAGCGCCTGCTGACATCTCTCCCTGGACTAAGTACACTGGAAAATGCCTGAATCCAAGATGGCGGAGGGTATTTATAGGGTTGTGACATAACAGGGCTAGTTGGCTGCTAATTGACTGCATGCATGGCATTATGGGTGATTCCGCGTTCCTAGAGTCTCTTGTCCCATGTCCTAACATGTGCAGCAGGCATTTTAGAAAAAAATGGAATTCGTTACCACGAAGCGTGAGGAAATACGGATTTGATGCAAATCGAATATCTCCTGAAATTCGGATTAAATTCCACTTCGTCATCTCCGATTTGCTCATCTCTACTAACAACCGCTCTGTCATCTCTCCCTCCTTGACTCTTCAGGAATAATTGATTATTATTAGCTCAAGGGTATATGTATATAGCTGGGATTGCTTCCACTTTATCAGTGTGTCTAGTTGAAAGCAATCCCACTCTAGCCTCTGTTTCCACCACTCTCAATCTCACAGTTCCCCAAGTTGTCTAGACTTGTTCTAAACAGTTGAGATTTCATGGATAAACATTCCTATCAAATATGCCTTAATTGCATCCCAAATAACTACAATTGAGGCCAAATTCACATTATTCCTAAAGTACTCTACAATAGTCGCCTTCACCTCTGCTATTCTTATCATTTTAAGCCACAAAATAAGAATAAAAAATGTGATGCAGCTGTTTAGAGGTAATAGGAGCTCAGACTTTCCCATAAAGCTATTCACCTCATGGGGTTGTGCTATTAGGCACAAATCTAGTTAGAGCAAAGAGAAGAAACTGCTGTGTTCACTGGATCCTGAGGGTGCGGGGTCACCATCAGGCATATAGCACACTGACGCTAGGTTCAGTCTAGCACTACATCTCTGTTGTTTGGGTTCATAATGGAAAGGCAGACTAATAAAATAGCGGTTACCCCTTGAGCCTCGTGGACCCCATGTAGTATAATGGGGGTCAGTCTTTTTTCAACTGAAACTAGTGTAGGACTTTTTAAAACCTCCGTGCAGGACTTTTTCCTCTGCCAACTTTCAGCACAAACTGAGATGGAATCTTCAATGGAAAAGGGAATTTAAGCTTTTATTGATAACTATGATACCCCGAGGGGTTCAGCTTCTAATTCATGAGTAACACATGATGAATGAACTCTAATGAACTCTAATTCAAGAGAACTTAGATGAGATCTAGTTCAAGAGTAATACATGAACAAATGATCCCCCTGGGCCTTGGAATGCTCGGTAGACATTGCCCAATATCCAGTCAGACTACAAGAGCTACCTCTTTTATACATCTTCCAAATGGCATCTCCCCCTGCTTGCATTCTCACCCCAACAGCTGGGAATTTATCTGTCAATTTGTACAGAATACTATTAAATTCTCCCATTTAAATCAGTGCCAGATCTGGTAGAGTTGCAACAAACATACAATCCTTTTCCTGACCTCTATAGAAGAAAAGTGGGTTCAGTTTAACTGTGCAAAAAAGTAAATCAAACAGATCAAGTAGTTATAGCACCACTCCACTCCTTCCTAGTAAATGAGCATTCAATTAATTTTTTCGGAACAGTGCATCCCTACACTCACATCCCCTTTAAGTGGAACCAGAGAACCTGGGAGGCCATACTTATCAAATATGATCTTCCTAAGTACTAGTCCATAGTGTTATGAAAAGAGAAGGATAGAGCTTTGGAACAACCTTCAGTAGGCTAGGCCCTCCCACATTCACAGACACTTGGGCAATTAGTTGTTCTCTCCTCTTCCACCACCCCATAGTTATAGTCTGTGGGTATCCGGCCATCACAGGGCATATCTGGTGGTCAAAGAAGGAAGCTGTTCCCATGGCCACTACACATAGCTTTGCTGGATACATCATTGAATATGTCCAAAAACTAGGACTGTTTCTTTTGCACTTCCATGGAATAATCAGGGCAAAAAAAAGATGGTTTCCTTGTTTTTGTTAATGTCTGCATTTGCCCTAGCTTTGCTAAGGATTAGGTCCCATTGTGTCATAGGCCCAACTCCTATACCTAAGCTTACCCTAGAATTAATAATAACCTTTGATTTAAAACAATATTAAATAAATGACACAAGACTATATTTTTGGATAAATAAGGCCACAATGTTTATTAAGGGTTAAACTTCAATTATTAAATCATTGCTCAAATCAATTATAACCAATAAATCAATTAACCAAAATCAACAACCAAATCAATAAACTTTAACCAAACATTTCACCATAACCAAATACCAGAATCACCAATTAACCTAGAATTAGTTGGGTGACCATTTCCCTCTAACAAAGCATTGCGACCGTTCTTTAAAGTCCATATAAAGGGTGGGTGGGCGGGGGCTCAGGGTCCAATAGCTCTTTTGACAAAAAACTGCTTGACCACGGCGAAATCTCCGCCTTTTATATTCAAATTTCCCACCGTTGGAGCTGTCATGACCAATCAGCTGATTCCTCTTCTGAAAACTGCCCAGTGATAATATAATAATAATAATACATTTTATTTATATAGCGCCAACATATTCCACAGCGCTGTACAATTTATAGGGTTCAGATACAGACATACATAACAAAGAACGTCATTTCACACAATGGGACTGAGGGCCCTGCTCAAAAGAGCTTACAATCTATGAGGTAGAGGGGGTGACACAAGAGGTAGCAGGGGCGGCATTGCTTATACAGTGTTCAGACAATTTTGTGCATTAGGAATTGTGATAGGCTTGTCTGAAAAGATGCGTCTTTAGTTTGCGTTTGAAACTGTAGAAGTTGGGAGTTAATCTTATTGTCCGGGGTAGAGCATTCCAGAGAAGTGGTGCAGCTCGGGAGAAGTCTTGTATACGAGCATGGGAGGTTCTGATAATAGAGGATGTAAGTGTTAGGTCATTGAGTGAGCGGAGAGCACGGGTTGGGCGGTAGACAGAGATGAGGGAAGAAATGTAGGGAGGTGCGGCATTATGGAGAGCCTTGTGGATGAGAGTAATAACTTTATATTTTATTCTATAATGAATAGGCAGCCAATGTAGTGACTGGCACAGACCGGAGGCATCGCTGTAGCGTCTAGCCTGATAGATGAGCCTGGCTGCTGCATTCAGAATAGATTGTAGAGGAGAGAGTTTAGTGAGGGGAAGACCGATTAGTAAGGAATTACAGTAGTCAAGGCGAGAATGAATCAGAGAGACAATAAGTGTCTATAGTGTATCTCTGGTAAGGAAAGGGCGTATTCATGAGATGTTTTTGAGGTGGAGGTGACATGAACGTGCGATTGATTCAATATGAGGGGTGAAGGAAAGGTCTGCGTCAAATATGACCCCAAGGCAGCGGGCATGCTGCCTAGGAGTTATAGTAAGGCCTGAGACTGCAATGGATATATCAGGGACAGATCTGTTAGATGGTGGAAACAGTAGTAGTTCAGTCTTAGAGAGATTTAGTTTCAGACAGAGCGAGGACATGATATTAGAGACAGCAGAGAGACAGTCACTGGTGTTCTGTATGAGTGCAGGGGTGATGTCATGGGAAGATGTGTATAATTGGGTGTCATCAGCATAAAGATGGTACCTGAAGCCAAATCTGGCGATGGTTTGTCCAATGGGGGCTGTGTAGAGAGAAAAGAGCAGGGGGCCGAGGACTGAGCCCTGAGGAACCCCAACAGCAAGGGAAAGAGGGGAGGAAACAGAGCCCGCAAATGATACACTGAAAGTGCGGTCTGAGAGATAAGAGGAGAACCAGGAGAGCGCAGTGTCATTGAGGCCGACTGAACGGAGCATAGTGAGGAGAAGTTGATGGTCAACAGTGTCAAAAGCTGCAGAGAGGTCCAGAAGAATAAGAAGAGAGAAGTCACCATTGGATTTAGCCTTTAGTAGATCATTAGAGACTTTTGTGAGAGCTGTTTCAGTAGAGTGCAGAGCGCGGAAACCAGATTGTAAGGGGTCAAGCAGAGAGTTAGCAGAGAGATAACGGATTAACCGAGAATAGACCAGGCGTTCCAAAAGTTTAGAGATGAAGGGGAGGTTAGAGACGGGTTGATAGTTAGCAGCACAGGATGGGTCCAGGGAGGGTTTTTTCAGTAGCGGGATTATAACAGCATGCTTGAAGGAGGATGGGAAGATTCCAGAAGAGAGAGAGAGGTTAAATATTTTAGTAAGGTAAGTAGTGACAGCAGGGGACAGAGATTGGAGAAGGTGTGAGGGGAAGGGGTCACTACTGCAGGTTGTGGGGCGAGATGAAGAAAGTAGCTGGGAAACTTCCTCTTCTGTGACAGGTTCAAAAGATGAGAATGGACAGTCTAAAGTGCGGCTGGTGAGGGGATCAGTACTATCGTAGGTGTGGGAGTCAATGCCACCTGGGGCTTGGGCAGTAATTTCCTGACAGATCTTATCAATTTTATCATGGAAATACATGGCCAGGTCATCAGCACTAAGGTCTGTGAATGGCGTCTGCACCTTGGGTGTGAGTAAGGAGTGAAAGGTTTCAAAAAGCCTTTTAGGGTTGCTGGAGAGAGAAGAGATGAGGGCGGTGAAATAGTCTTGTTTGGCGAGGTAATGGGCAGAGCTATATGTTTTAAGCATAAACTTGAAGTGGAGGAAATCTGCAGGTGAGCGTGATTTTCTCCAGAGACGTTCGGCACACCTAGAGCAGCGCTGAAGAAATCGTGTCTGTGGCGTGTGCCAGGGCTGCTGCCTCCTATGTGGGACTTTACGAGTGGAGGGGGAGCAACCTCATCCAATGCATTTTTGAGGGTTTCATTATAGTGACTGGTGGCCAGATTGGGACAGGAGATTGAAGAGATGGGGGACAGGGAGGACTGTAGAGTATCTGAGAGGTGCTGGGTGTCAATAGCACGCAAGTTCCTATATGTGTGATGGGTAGGGGCGTCTTGTGAAGGGGAGAGAGCACTGATGGTGAGAGATAGAAGATTGTGGTCAGAAAGCGGCAGAGAAGAGTTAGAAAATTTAGAGACTGTGAGGAGTCGATGGAAGCTTCTAGAAGAAGGTTGAAACCACTGGCAACGAAGTCCATAGGGGTAGCCCTTGGTAAGTACCACAATGTTTCTGAGGAGAAAAAAGGGGGAGAAAAGGTGCAGAAACTACCCAAAAAAACAACAAATTACCTCACAAACTTTAATTAAAGATTATAAACTCGTAGTGGGCCATTTGTAATGCAAAACTTTTAATAAGACATATGAGGGTCTGCCCCATGACCCCAGGTGCATAAGTACCCTATAACCTATTCAATGTAAAATAAAGGAGTTAAAGAGTTTCATCCAAAGGTTCTCAAAATAGTTATTTGGGTCTACCCTTTCTACTTCCTCCCTCTACCTTTGACCATTGATGTTCTTTCTGCTACTTTCTACTAAACATGCCAGATTGTAGTTACACCTTCCTCTACAATTTGACAGGTCAGGAAGGGTAGAGGTTAGCTAACTATTATATTGACTAACCATCACAAAAACGTCCATCATTCTGGAGATCATTGGCTTACCTCCTGATGGGGCCTAGGTGTACTCCGATGGGTGTTATGTGTCTGCTCAGCCTATGTTTCCTCCTCACCCATGTTGTGCTTGTGATGGTACAGGTGTGGGAGGTATTTGTCCCCGCGGACAATAATGTTAATGAAATAATGTACTTGACATGAGTTATTGTACAGCCTGGGCTCACTATGCACACCTTTCCAAGACACCCAAGCTATGTCCTGTTTCCCAATTCACACAGCATTGGAGTTGCCCTTATAATGCTCCTCAGGAGCAAGCATGAAACTTACATGCATGGTTGTATATCTATGAAAGGAATGGGAGTGGAACAAACCTTTTCTTCTGTGTTCTGACTCTTCCGCCTCTTTCCTCTTTCATTTACTGACAGCAGAATGGCGGCCGGGCTCCACCTCCTGTGGTATGATAAACCAGGAAGAGACAGCATAATGTCTGACGCTACCACCTACTGGACAACATAATTATGCATCTTCTGAAACAGGGTAGTCATAATGAATACATCTTTCACACTGTTGTTCCCAAGACTCCTCCTTCTTTCCTCCAGGCCCCTGTGCAGTAGAATCAGTTGCATCTTAACATCCATGTGACATGTCACTTACAAGAACCAAATATCTGCAGAGGGTAGATAAGATTTGTTAAGTTTCATCTAGTACAGTTTTACTCTGTGGATTTTTAGTCTGAAATTTTGCATTTAATATGCTACATGTGCTTGAAGCCTTTGAAATCCAAGGCCAGGAGATTAACTTCATGTTTCTCATATTTGAGTTTATATAATATTTGCCAACTCTCCTGGAACTTCTGGGAGGCTTACAAAAAAAGTGACCTCCTGGAGTCCCAGCAGAGTCAATTGTGCCAGGCTTCTTTTTCTTATATTCGGCACTTTAGTAGGTCCAAGTTACAAAAAGGGACATGTCTTACTGTAAGAGAGCGTTGTCTAGCCTGTCTCTCTAAAGCCAGCATTAGTATATTACTTAATATACTCTTTGCCCTTTATTGTTCACTTTGAGCTCACTGGTGTTTGCCATTACAGCGTATTTTCAATATTGGCTGGTTTCAATGGCACAAGGTTCTTCAGGTAAAAAAACATGTGTCAGCTGTAGGCAGTGCAGTTCTAGTGACTACAAAAGGTTTCTCCATACAGGTGTACGTAAATATTTGATAGCCAGGCTCTTCCCATATTTACATCCAATGCGATCCTATAGTCATATTACTTTCCCATTTTTGGGTCCATTCACATGGAGTAACGTGCCACGTGATGTGACATGTATACGGTGTGTGAGATTTTGCACGCCGTTAAAGCTCCCATTATCATGGCCACAAAATAACGCGGTGTATACGATCCAGGCTCCCATTGAAATCAATGGGAGCTTTAACGGCGTGCAAAGTCTCACACGCCGTATACGTGCCACACCACGTGGCACGTTACTCCGTGTGAATGGACCCTTTCTCCTCACTTTTTTCTTAACATAGAGTTTGTAGTTTGTGCTGCAGAGATACACAAGGCTATATGAGAGGACATTTTGAGATAATTTGTGATAGTGTTTTGCAAAGAAAGTACTTTAAGAATCTAGTTTCACCCATAACCACACTAGTTCACTTTTTTTCTGATATTGTCAAATTCAGCCTGAGCATGTTACTTAATGTTTCTTCTTCAGTTCTCATAATGTTCTTTGAGTTAGACTTAGCCAAGTGTTAGACGGATGTAGCTGACTCCATTCCTCCATTAGTCACAACCCGTTGCTATTCCTTTATTAATCACATCAGATTGAGCCTTGAGCTCGCTTCCATCTCTATAAGAAGGGCCTCTTCTCTGCCTTTGTAGATGTTTTCTACACTTGCACTTTGTACGCTGCACTTTTTTCATAAACTGTATTTATTTTAACCTTGGGAAGTGATTCATGCTTTCACTGTCATAGACTCATATGAGTAAGTTATATATTTCTAAGTTCCAAAATATCCCTCTATTTTATCTCTTCTGGTGATTTATATGCAAAAGGATTAGATTTAGTTTTGTTTAGTCAAATCAAGAGACATTTATGATACATAACCTCTTTCCCTTTGAGTTTTTGTTAAAGGTTATTTGCACCTTAAGGGTAAGTTCACATGGAGTAACGTGCCGCGTGATGTGGCACGTGTACGGTGTGTGAGAGTTTGCGTTCCGTATACGCTCCCATTGATTTCAATGGGAGTTCGAATCGTATACGCCGCGTTATTTTGCGGCCGTGATTTTGCTGCCACAAAATAATGCGGCGTATACGATCTTGGCTCCCATTGAAATCAATGGCAGCTTTTACGGCGCGCAAAGTCTCACACGCCGTATATGTGCCACATCACGCGGCACGTTACATCCTGTGAACTTACCCAAAGAATTGTTTGTGTATCTCGCCTAAAGCATACACACCACCAACTAGAATTTTATTACCTCTAGATATAATCTACATACAGTATACATCTACATTAAGTAAGGTTGTTTTTATTGAACCACCAGAGCTGTGATCATAATTCTGATAGCTTCTCAGCTACAGAGACATTATATCTCGCACAACTTCCCTGTTGGTTTATTACTGTATCTAGCAGATGATATTGTGACAGCTTGAGAACAGAGATGGGCGAACCTCTCATGATTCCCTTTGTTTCGCGTTTTGGTGAATTGTGTCCCTGATTCATTTCATGTCGAAGAGACAAGTTTGGTACGAACCGCAACTTAAAATGGTTTAGTGGGTAACCCTGTCAGGGCTCCTTGGAACCTATCTATATACTGGCTGAAGTTATGTCAAAGTGAAAGGGACATTTATGTCTATTGAAAAATGGATGGTAAGCAGTGGATACATACCTTAATTTTAAGCATTTTAACATTTAAAATGCTCCAAATATTACAAAAAAAGTTTTTTAAAAAAAGCCACCAAAAATTATCCTGTTTTGGGAGAAAATGTGAAATTACATTTTTTTAAAAAAATAAAATGGCAAGACTATGGCGTCAACAGTGGAATGTGAAGCTCCAGGACATAAAAGGCAGTGTGGCATGGAAAGATATGATGGACAAAGTCATAGGGCATGTCTGGTTGAGTGGTGGCAGTAATGGTAGCTGTGGCAACATATGAGGCAGTGCAGTAGGGCATAATTTGATGGACCAGGCTGCAGGATTTGTCTGGCTGAATGCTATCACTGGTGGTAACTGTGGCAGCATATGAGGCAGTGCATCAGGGCATAATATGATGGACTAGGCCGCAGGATATGTCTGGCTGAATGCTATCACTGGTGGTAACTGTGGCAACATGAGTGGCAGTGCAGCAGGGCATAATATGATGGGCTGGGCCACAGGACACGTTTATCTGAGGGCGGGTTCACATCTACGCCCCGAGTCTCCGCTTTCAGTTTCTGTCTTCTGCTCAAGAAACTGGCCAGGAGATGGAAACCGGCAGTCAATTTTCAAACACATTCATTTGAATGGGTTTTGCAAAGTGTCCGTCCGTGAGCGTTTTATGGTCTCTGAGGCAAAACCTTTTTTTTTTTTTAACTGGACACAAAGTCAGACATGCAGGACTTTGTGTCCAGTTAAAAAAAAACAGTTTCGCCGTGGAGACCACAAAACATCACAGGCGTTCACGGGCGGACACAGTCTGCCTGGGTTCCGTCTCCTGTTGGCAGAAGACGGAAACTAAAAGTGGAGACCCAGGGCGCAGATGTGAACCCACCCTGAGTGGTACTAGCTATGGAAAAATGTGTGGCAATGCTGCAGAGCATAATATGATGGGCCAGGCTGTAAGACAAATCTGGCTGAGTGGTGATAGCAGTTTAGGAATAGAAGGCAACGCCAGTGGCTTCCCTAGAGGTATAATTGAAGCTGAAAGTCCTCAGAGGAAATCTCTGCGGACTTTCTGTGAAAACCTCTGAGGAAAAAAACAAAGCATAAAAGTGCTTCATGATGCTATGTGAAGCCTTAGCCTAAGGTGGCAAAATCACCAGATGGATTCCTTCTTAGGCTAAAGCCCCACGTAATTAACCGCAGCAAAATAAAAAAAAAATGCTGCGAAGATTACCACGGCAGATACACATCCCGTGTTTTTCATAGTGTTTTTTTTACAGAAAATCTGCTGCGGACTTTCTGCCCCTATTATACCTGTATGGAAAACACCAGCATTTCCACCGGTATGATTGACATGCTGAAATTTTCAAAAACGCAAGGGTTTTTGAGAACGCAGTTTTTTTTTCTGCAATGTGTGGATGAGATTAGACAGAACCCCATCCACTTTGCAGGTACTGCAAAAAGCAGCATTTTTGCAACATGAGACCTCGACCTAAATTTATTTATTTATCCATTTATCTGCTAACTATACATGGTTCATCCTGGCTGCATGTGCTGGGTGTTACCTGCTGGGATGCATCTGTACTTTCACATTTAGTACTTGCCATTGCTTTAAATGTGGAAATACAAGACATGCGGCAGGAAGTACCATGTATGTACTCTCTAACTGTCTAAGTGTAATCTGATAAAGTAAAATGCAGTAAAACGGTATATCATTGTTATCAACAGCAATGAACTAGCTGACCAAAGAGTGCATGAATGTAAATGTCAGTTTGTTACATCCTAGAGAATTGCTTATTGCTTACAGATAAGATATAGAGATATATACTGTATTTACATGTATACTGTATTTTGTTAAGAGTTTATTGCTTTGTTACACAGTGTGGTGTTTGGAGATACTGAATTTGAGTTAAAACCTCCTCTTATTTAAACATTAAATACATTAAATTACTCTTGGATGCAATATCTTTACGTGACTTAAATGAGCTAAGTAATCAAAACCTTTATCTTCATTCTCATGAGCTACAAAAATCCTACAGTTACTGGTAGTGCTACCAAAACCAATAGTTCCTGTTGCAACCCACATTCTTATTGTTAGTACTTGCACAAGTCTTTCCTCCTCCCCCACCTTTTACCTGTCCCCTGGCCTGTTTTTGTTTACAGTTATTTTCCTGCAAATTGTTTAATTATAATTAGAGATGAGTGAACGGCGTTCGATTGAATTGGTATTCGATCGAATATCAGGCTGTTTGATATATTTGATTCCAATTGAATAACACGCGGTAAACGCAGCAAAAATTTGTATCCCCTCCCACTTTCCCTGGTGCGTTTTTTTGCACCAATAACTGTGCAGGGGAGGTGGGACAGGAACTACGACAACGTACGCATTGAAGAAAAAATTGAAAAAACCCACTGGCTGCCGAAAAAATGTGACCTCTGATTCATAAGAATAGCCAGCACCATCTTCGTCTCATTTTCATTTTGGAGTGATAGGGAGAGCTTGTTCTCAGTGTGAGAAACATACAGTGAACCTGCCAATCATTAAGCAGGGTAGCAGCAGGGGACATGGGCGAGGATGTGGACGTGGATATCCAGCTGGGTATCCAGTCCACAGTCCAGGTACTGGAGAGGGGCTGCCAGCAGTGCCCCTCATCAGTAGCAGCAGAGGACGTGGGCGAGGATGTGGATGTGGATATCCAGCTGGGTATCCAGTCCACAGTCCAGGTACTGGAGAGTGGGTGCCAGCAGTGCCCCTTGTCAGTAGCAGCAGGGGACATGGGCAAGGACGTGGATGTCCAGCTGGGTATCCAGTCCAAAGTCCAGGTACTGGAGAGGAGCTGCCAGCAGTGCCGCTCATCAGTAGCAGCAGGGGATGTGGGCGAGAACATGGACGTGGGTATCCAGTCCACAGTCCAGGTACTGGAGAGGGGCTGCCAGCAGTGCCCCTTGTCAGTAGCAGCAGGGGACATGGGCGAGGACGTGGACGTGGATATCCAGCTGGGTATCCAGTCCACAGTCCAGGTACTAGAGAGGGGCTGCCTGCAGTGCCCCTCGTCAGTAGCAGCAGAGGACGTGGGCGAGGACGTGGATATCCAGCTGGGTATTCAGTCCACAGTCCAGGTACTGGAGAGGGGCTGCCAGTAGTGCCCCTCGTCAGTAGCAGCAGGGGACGTGGGCGAAGACGTGGATATCCAGTTGGGTATCCAGTCTACAGTTCATGTACTGGAGAGGGGCTGCCAGCACCCAATTCACTCATCATCATCATCCTCCTTCTCCTCCTCCAACCCCAGCCCCTTCACCCTAATGTAATTCTTAAAAAAAAAAACTTTATTTTTTTTTATTTTAATTAATTTTTCATGGATACTCCCTAAGGACCTGCAAAGCAATTTTTTTTAGGGCTCCAGCCCAAGGGCCTGCAAAATAATTTTTTAGGGCTCCCCCCAAGGGCCTGAAAATTAATGTTTTAGGGCTCACCCCCAATGGCCTGAAATCTAATTTTTTAGGGGTCACCCCAAGGGCCAGAAAATAAAACACTGCTGCTACAAGGCTCTAGTCACCCCAAGGGCCAAAAAATAAAACACTGCTGCTGCATGGGTCTAGTCACCACAAGGGCCAAAAAATAAAACACTGCTGCTACAAGGCTCTAGTCACCCCAAGGGACAAAAAATAAAACACTGCTGCTACAAGGCTCTAGTCACCCCAAGGGCCAAAAAATAAAACACTGCTGCTACAAGGCTCTAGTCACCCCAAGGGCCAAAAAATAAAACACTGCTGCTGTGAGGCTCAACTAACCCCAAGGGCCAAAAACACTGCTGGTGCAAGGCTCTACTCACTCCAAGGGCCAAAAACACTGCTGGTGCAAGGTTCTACTCACTCCAAGGGCCAAAAACACTGCTGGTGCAAGGCTCTACTCACTCCAAGGGCCAAAAACACAGCTGGTACAAGGCTCACCTAACCTCAATGGCCAAAAACACTGCTGGTGCAAGGCTCTACTCACTCCAAGGGCCAAAAACACTGCTGGTGCAAGGCTCAACTAACCTTAAGGGCCAAAAACACTGCTGGTGAATTTTGTTCCATTCCAAACGACTCTGTGTTTAGATTTGGCTCAGTCGCAGCTCCAGGACATGCCTTTGAAGGTAAGGTTTCCTTTAGTGGCTCCATCTCAGCAGGATGATGATGATGAAGCTTGGTTAAATCTGGTGTCGGAAGGGAAAGTGGTTTCTGATCTACAGCTAAAGTACTGGAGCATGTTGTTTGGACTATTAACACCTGATCAGAACACTGTAGAGGTAATGTAGAATACGATATTAGAGGAGAATTACCGGTAGTAGTGGTTGCAGCCAATTCTCCACCTTTGCGGTCCTCTAAATAAAAGTTACCCACAGGACTTAATGCAAAAATGGCATCAATTTCCCAATCACAATCAAGGTCAATGTCTGGGTCCTCAGTCCAATCCACTGCATCAATCTAACACAATGAGAGTGATGGTTCTGGAACCACCGTTTTAGGGCTAACAATTTTAAAGGGGCTAACACTCTGCTGGTGCAAGGCTCAACTCACCCAAAGGGCAAAAAACACTGCTGGTGCAAGGCTGAACTAAGTTAAAAGGCCTAAAACTCTGCTGGTAAAAGGCTGAAGTCACCTCAAGGGCCTCAATCTCTGCTGGTAGCTCAGCTTAAGGGCCTCTAACTTAATTTGGAAGGGCTCATGTTAAGGGCCAGAAATGTGAATTTTTGAAGGTCTTACCACATCACTCACACACATACACAATGACAGTTAGGGGGAGTTCACACGGAGTAACGTGCCGCGTGATGTGGCATGTATATGGCGTGTGAGACTTTGAGCGCTGTAAACGCTCCCATTGATTTCAATGGGAGGGAGGATCGTATACGCCGCAAAATCACGGCCGCAAAATAACGCGGTGTATACGATCCTACCTCCCATTGAAATCAATGGGAGCGTTTTCCCCATAGACTATAACAGGGTTCGATATTCGTTCGAATAGTCGAATATTGAGGGGCTATTCGAAACGAATAACGAATATCGAATATTTCACTGTTCGCTCATCTCTAATTATAATCCTTAAGAAAGGATTTTTCACTGACAGGACTGTTATGTTGGTAAAAATAACGTAAAACACTGTGGTCAGTCATAGAATAAACTTCTTCATTGCAAAACAGACAGAAAAATTTAGATTATTGGCAATAAAAGGGTTCGCTGTCCATTGTCTATTTATTTAGCACTGAGGCTCACAGCACAGATATTCTCCCTCACTCCTATTTTCTATTTCTACCACTACCTGCCTATGACTAATTAAATCTGACTAAACTTTACTCTTTTCTCCTATTCCTATGATTCTTTAACTCTAATGTAAGCTTTGCTGCGCTCAGTGCGGTGTATTGCTGAAGAGAATGGAGTCATTGCTTTGTATTATGCAGTGATTAATAATATATCCATCCCCTATTTCCATTATTACTGAAATGTCTTGTGTTCCTGCTCACAACCACTAACTATTGGCTGAGAGACTGACAGGTGATGTCAGGTGATGCTAGAACAGTGACTAACAAACGTGTCTTTTTTGTATTTTCACAGAGCAAAGTCGTGGAGGCTATTATAGTCTGTCCGGGACAAATCGCCATTTATTCGGGTTAGTTAAAAAACAAATAATTTGGAATATTCAGGTCCAATCTGGCTTCAGACTAATCAGTTTGCCCTTCTCTAATTAATATTCTCATATATGAAGTCTACTTTTGGCAGTATTATACAGTATTTACAATTATATACAGAAGCAGAAAGCACATATATAACAAACTGTTCCTGGGATAGCTTTGTCTTGTCCGGTTTTTGACATGAAAGAGAAAGAAAACCCTAGACCAGTGCTACTCAATTACTTTTAATAAAGGTCTGTTGACTGGGTTCTTCCCTCAAGTAAAGGTTCAAGTTAAACAGCAGCTGAACACATTGAGCATTTATAACAATTTTTGGACAAAAAGATGTGTCTGACTTTGACCCTGGGTTTAGACAATAATTTAAAAAAAAAAAAGAAGTGATATTCTACTGTGTGCAGAGGGCAATGAAATGGCAATATACTGTCCAGGGTCACTAATGTGGCACTATACTGTACAGGGAGCACTAACATGGCATACCGTGTGCGGGATCACTAATGTGGCATTACAGTGTGCGCGAGGGCACTAATCACCACTCCCCACAATGCAGTGATGTAAGTACCACGGTAGAAGCTATAGCGGCTGCAACATAGCCGGGCTCCTCAAGGGACATTATATTGTCTGGAGGCCACTTTGGGACATTATAGTGTATGTAAATGGGGCATTATACTGTGTGGGGGCCAGGAAAAGGGGTACTATGCCATGGGAGGGGCCCAAGTCAAAAGTTTGCTGTGGGGTCCAGTCTTTGCTAGTTACTCTTCCACACTGTATAATTCTCAATTAGTGCCCCCACACATAACTAACTTTAACAGCGGCCAGGGGGATCATTCATCTCCCACCTGCTGTCCCCAAGCCCTGATCCCTTACACTAAGCAGCGGGGATTGGCATTTGTCCCTGCTGCCACTAGTGCAAGAAATCAGGACTTGGAGATGGCTACAAGCAGCAATGATTCTCCCGATCGCTGTCACACTGAAAGAACCAGGAGGCAGGGGTCTGGACAGCAGGCGGTCATGGTCCAGCCCGCCAGTTGAGTATCCCGGCCTTTCGTTTTTATTGTTATTGTTCCTTGTGGGATATCTTTGTCCTTTAATGTTTAAAGAAGCAGCATCTATTGTATATTGTATTGACTTTTTCAGCCATAAGTAGAGATCCTTCAGTTTGAATGATGTGATAAGACTTCCAGTGATCTTTATCTAGTAACAGTTACAGTTAAGTAGTTCATGTCTGTGGCAATGTGATAACTATTTTTAGTTTGATCAACTTATCACAAAGAGCATTGAAAGGAAGAATAAGACATTTTAAAACTTCCGCATTTCAAAAAACACAGGAAAAAGTATATTGTGTAAAGGTGTAAGCTAGCTTTCTAAATATATTTAAAGCATACTGCCCATACTAGGCGAGTTTAAAGCAGTTGACTGACATTTTAAAGAAACGGCATAAAGGCAAGATTTAGTTAAGTGATTACAACCACTTCTTTATAAATTCATAGTAAAATACAAAGGGATGGGTGAACTGGTTCCTAATAACCTGACTTTCTCAAAAGTTTTGGTTCCTAGTGAACTGAAACTTTTGCTATTCATTTTGATGAACCAGCAAAAATAACCACTAACAGATACAGAAAGGAGTGGGATCACATGATGTGTGGCTCAGGCAAAGCTGGTTTTAGACAAAGTGTGGCCCTGGGCAAAATTAAAATCGGGGCCCAAAATGCTGATATACAAACAACACCATCATCTTTCAGTACCCCAATAATAAAGCCTCATTTCTGCCAACAAAAAAGTAATAGCAAGCCCCATTTTCCCACACACAATTCAAGTAAGCATCTTTGTACCACCTAATAGATTTTAACACTTTAGTATAAGGCTCCACAGTGCTCCCCAATATATTGCTCCACAGTGGTCCCCACGCAATATATTATGCTCCCCAGAGCGTCTCCCCAGTATAATGCTCCACAGTAGGACCCACACAATATAATATGCTCCCCAGAGGGCTCTTCTAGTATAACATGCTCCACAATGGCCTCCACACAGTATAATATACTGCCCAGAGAGGTTCCCCCATCTAACACCCCACAGTGGCCCAAAACAGTATAATATGCACTCCAGAGGGCCCCCTCCCCCAATTTAATTCTTCACAGTGTCCCTACAGACTCGCTAAGTGCAATTATTATACTCGCCTTGCCTTACCTCTCCTGGGCCTCCTCGCGTTTCTCTGCTGTTTCCACC
The DNA here is from genome assembly GCF_031893055.1 of Leptodactylus fuscus. Lineage (NCBI taxonomy): Eukaryota > Metazoa > Chordata > Amphibia > Anura > Leptodactylidae > Leptodactylus > Leptodactylus fuscus. The sequence goes on along the minus strand of NC_134267.1, from coordinate 124,411,533 downwards.
ACCAGCTTCCTCTTCTCGTTCTGGACATCACTGCTGAGGCCTGTGATTGGACCTCAGCGGTGACGTCTGGAGCACCAGAAGATGACACCTGACATTTAGGACAGTTAGTAAAAATGTTTGTTAATTTTGCTCTCTTTGGAAAGGGGCCCTGCAACATATGACACTGGGTCCCTTTCTTTTCTTTTAATGTATATTGTGAGCCCCATACAGGGATCACAATGTACTTTTTTTTTCTATCAGTATGTCTTTGTAGAATGGGAGGAAAAACACACACTCACGGAAAGAGTATACAAACTCCTACCAGATGTTGTTCCTGGCGGGATTTGAACCTAGGACTCCAGTGCTGCAAAGGCTGCAGTGCTAATCACTGAGCCACCGTCTTGCACCCTATGCTCTATCCCTTTCTGTTATTGATATGCCCAGTTTGCCCTAATGCCACCCTGGACTCAGGTGAGCTATTGCCATTATTCTCTCCCTATCATGTGGGGTGGGTGGAGAGGTTGCAGTGACTGTGTCATGGGCACTATATGAGTATACACTATATAAGATTAAGAGCCATTTAGTGAAGAGGAAACGTGAGAAAGAACAAGGACAGATCTCAGAATAGTAGTAGAAAAAAAACATTTAAAAATGCCATTTTACAGATGGATAAAGGAGAGGAGGATAAATGAGATTGATGTAATTCATTAAGAGAGATATTAGGAGTCAATTGAGTTCTGTTCATTCAGTTCTGTATGTGTAAAAAAAAACAGAAGTGACTGACAGTTTGTGACATTACACAACAGTATTGCACTCTGTATGTTCACATACAGTCTTACTGGCAGTCACCTTTTCAGCACAAATTAACTTTTTGTTAACCATTTTTGCTTTATTTTAATTATTTAAAAAAAGTGACATTGCATCCACTGTCTACCATCTGTGCTCCAATAGACATACAAGTTATTGTCACTTTGATATTACTTTGCCTGGGTTTACATACGAGAGCTAGATGGTGGCTCAGTGGTTAGCACTGTTGGGTTGTAGCTATGGGATCCTAAGTTTGAATCCACACAAGGACAAAGTCTGTAATATGTATATGCGTGGGTTTCCTCTGCGTACTCCATCTTCCTCTTAGTTGGTGGCCGCTATATGGGGAGGTGGTTTGGGGTATAACAGTCCATGGGGTCTCATCTTCCTCTTAGTTGGTGGCCGCTATATGGGAAGGGGAGGTGGTTTGGGGTATAACAGTCTGTGGGGTCTCATCTTTCTCTTAGTTGGTGGCCGCTATATGGGAAGGGGAGGTGGGGTGGGTGGTTTGGGGTATAACAGTCCGTGGGGTCTCATCTTCCTCTTGTTTGGTGACAGCTGGACACGTATTGGGCAGCGAGCTCCACAGTGGCCTCTTCTTCTCCCAGTAGGATGTAGAGTTTCCTCTTCTCATCTGCAGATATGAAGTCTGGGATGTGGGCAGAGAGTCTTTGGAAGTAGATGGCCCTCACAGCTGAGTATTTGGTGCAGTGTAGCAGGAAGTGGGTCTCGTCTTCTAGGGCCCTCTGGTCACAGTGCTGGCACAGTCTGTTCTCCCCTGGCTTATACGTCTGCCTGTGTCACCCCGTCTCCATCTCTAGGTAGTGGGCGCTCAGTCTGTACCGGCTCAGGGTCTGTCTGTGTTTGGGGTGCCGTATTCTCTCCAAGTAGGTGGCTATGGTGTAGTCCCTTTGCAATGACTGGTACACGGTGAGTTTCTTGGAGTTATTTATTGCGCTTCTCCATTCCTCGATGTACTGCTCTATTGTCTTTGTACCGCTTGATGGTCTTTGTACTGCTCACACTACAAAGACAATACTGCTAAGGTATTTAGATTGTAAGCTCTACTTGTAACAGTAACTGGGAATCGCTATATAAGTAAAATTCTAAATGGATATATTGAGACCAAAATGAATCAACTGATTAGAAAATTTAGAGGTTTGCCCATCTGTAAAAATAAGATGCACATGTTCAGAGAGGAGCGCACATGATCAGAGAGGAGTGTACATGCTTCAGGTCTTAAAGGGAGTCTATCATTGGCTCATTTTTTAAATAAGCATATCTTTACATAGCCTTTAGAAAGGCTATTCTAGGCATGCCTTTCTTTCATTGATCATCGCAGCCATTTTTTAATTAACCTGGTTTTCTTGATTTGCTAATTATCCGGCACAGAGCATCAGAAGTATTATCCCTATTCCCTGAGCACTGCTGTGTATTGATGGACTTTCATATATGAATGTATGTTTTTGTTCTGGTACACCTCCTGCATTGACTTAGTATAAGAGGTGTAGAAGGAGTGATCATCTGTAAAGAAGGGGGCGGGAGGTAATACTAGAACATTAGCATACATTCTATAGGGATTATAAATGCTTTGTTCTTATTGAAAGGCCATCAACGTACAGCAGTGCTCAGGGAACAGAGATAACTCTTCCGGTGCTCTGTGCAGGATAGCCATTTTTCTCTCCCACGGTATATAACCCCCTTTTTTTCCCACATAGTATGTGACCCCTTTATTTTGGATCCGACACAGCATATGACCCTCTTTTCTGCTCCCACAAAGTGTATGGTCCCCCTTTTTTTGAATCCCACTCAGCAAATGAATGGCAGGATGTAATGTAAGGTCCTGGTGTCCTTCAGCGTTCTGGTATAACGTGCTGCTCTGCCTGGAGGCAGAAACTGAGGCCGGCCTGGACAAAAGCATGGATAGTTGAGTAAATTATCGTCTTCTATCTATTACAATAACTCAATAGGTAGCAACCAATTAAAAAAAGAACACTATCCCCAGTAAATGCAATGAAGCGTGAGCCAGATTTGGCCCGTGGGCCTTGTATTTCACAGATGTGAAATAGAACATCAAGCTCCTTTATGGGTTGAGTTGGAATTTTCTTTGATTTACCCACTGAATCTCCATAGTGTGTTTTGGGGAGGGAGCCTGCTACCTCCTCACACTAAGGGCTCGTTCACATCTGCGTTGTGCTCTCCGTACTGCAGGTTTCCATTTCCTGCATAAAACAGAGCAAGATACGGAAACCTGCAGGAGTCTCTCTCACCCATTCATGTGAATGGGTGAGAAAGCTGTCCGGCCGTGAGCGGCGGTGAGCGTTTTATGCTCTCCGCCGCGAAACCGGGTTTTTTAATCCGGACACAGAGTCGGACATGCAGTACTCTGTGTCCGGATTAAAGAATCCGGTTTCGCGGCGGAGAGCATAAAACGCTCACCGCCACTCATGGCCGGACCCGGTCTGTGCTTTCCGTCTTCTGGTATGCAGAAGACGGAAAGCACAGAACGGAGAGTAGAACGCAGGTGTGAACCTAGCGTAAGAGAGTGGCTCTGTGTCCTTTCACTCTTTCAGATTATGGCCTCTATTGCATTTTAAGTTCCATCTTCAGAGCAAACCATCTGCTTGAGGGTCCACTCACACGGAGTAATCGTGCGCTCATTTTGGCAAAATACATGTGTAAAGAATGCACGTGTAAAAATAGGACTCCCATTGACTTCAATGACATTTTACACGTGTATTTTGACTTGTTTTTTTACACGTGTAAAAAAAATGTCATTGAAGTCAATGGGAGTGTTATTTTTACACGTGTATTTTTTACACGTGTATTTTGCCAAAATGAGCGCACGTTTACTCCGTGTGAATGGACCCTGAGTATGAATTTTCCTAATGCTTCTTTTCTGCCCATACTCCAGTAGTCCTCATTTGTCCGGAGGAAAGGCACTGGTCTCTCTACAACATTATATTCTGAGGTATGAGATTATGTGACCATCACAGGTTATTGAAAGATATGAGGTTCCTTGAAGGGAGGGATACCTCCTCCATTAAATATTACTTACGCTGGGTTCACACCGGCGTTCGGCATTCTGTATTAGGTTTTCGTCTTCTGCCGGCAGGTTTCCGTCTCCTGCCCTATTTTGTGCAGGAAACGGAAACCTGCATAACGGAGTCCCGGGTGCAGATGTGAACGAGCCTTTAGAAACATTTATCTACAGTTACATTTTACAATTAGTACAGTTGAAAATAGATATATGTCCATCAAGTTCAGCCAAGGAATGGGAAAGGGCATGACTGAAGGCAATATGTATTCTATACATTTCCATAAGCATTAGTGCCGTCTTGCTCTACAATGCCCTCTAAATCTTTTTCAAAGCTATCATGTGTTGCTGCTGCGACCAGCACCTGGGATTGGCTATTGCACAGATTCACAGTCTTTTCAATGAAGAAACATTTGCATTTTAGGGTGCATTCACACAGAGGAAAATGGCGCTGAATTTGGTGTGGAATTTCACACAGAGTTTTGTGGCGCTGTTTTTGCCACAAAACTCGTGTAAAGAAGCAGCGCTGTAAAACAGAATCCCATTGAGTTCAATGGGTTCCGTCTTACGCGCGCTACACATTGAACTCAATAGGATTCTGTTTTACAGCGCTGCTTCTTTACACGAGTTTTGTGGCAAAAACAGCGCCACAAAACTCAGTGTGAATGCACCCTTAGAGTAACTTTGTAGATTGTTGTTACATAAAAAATGTTTCCTCACTCAAATAAAGCAATGATCTGCTTATAATATCACCCTCTGGTGTTGTGTACGTATAGATCTCTGGACATAATTCTAGTGAGGCTCTGTAACGCTAGGTTCACACTAACATTGGCTATCCATTGTTCTGGTCCTTTGCAGTCAGTTACATATGAAGCCTGATGTACCACATTAACTATAAGGGGGTTGTCTGTGTTCGTCTCAGGTGGCCATTGTGACAGAGAGTCCTATGGAGGCGCAAATGTGAACGTAGCTTTAGTCTTGCATGGTTAGTAGAACACAGAACAGCCTCTGCTGTAAAAGAAGCAGATATTTAATTTAGGCTAAACATAAGTTTTCTTTCTGCTTCTCAGACAGACAGCCTTGAGGATCTCTGAATCTTCATCCTGATTGGAAAAGGTTTGCTACATCAATGACAGTTCCTTTACTTGGTTAGCCTCGGTTATTGCCCTATTTGTTATAGTAGTCCACATTGTTCAATTTGCTTGGGATGTGGTTATAACAGATTTAAGGGGCTACCGTTAATCTTAATGTTGGTTGAGGCTTCTTACTATTCATTTAGCGTATTTCATTTTAGTATCATAAATTATCATAAGTCCCAAAATATGCAGCAACACACAGTCAAATAATAAAGGCATAGCTCTGTGCTTGTACTAAAAATAAAGTCCTAGAATACAAAGCACAGCTTTATATAACAACACATAAGTGCACTTGATTAAGTTTCCTTGTAATGAAGGTTTCCATCATTCACATAGCATCTTACAGATACGCCTACAGGTCTTATAGATGGCTCCGAACATCAGTAGACTGTTCCATTTTACTCTCAGATGTACAAGCCCTTGAGGCAAACTGTGGAAATGTCAGATGGCCACTGTAGGTCAGTTTTTACATCCAAGACATGTAGCCCATACAGATTCTGACATTTAGCCTTTTTAACACAGAAATAACTTTTGATGTAGATTATTATAAGGTATTGTGGTTATCTTCAGCCCATACCTGTAAGAATATGAACCCAGTGTTAGAGTGTACCTTTAATTTTATATACAAAATGAAGCACTTTATAGTTAGAAATAAAGGTGCGCTCAAGCTTTCGCTCATTACGGCACGTCCTGGCTTTGATATATCTCCAGGTTAAGCACCTTTGGATCCCAGATAGCTGCTACCTGTCATATACATTGTTTTAGGATATGACAGCTTGTCCAGTAGTAGTCATATGTTGCCGTCATATTGCTCAGACGAGAAAAGCAGAGTTCAATAGGCCCAATATACAAACCAAGTCAAACATAATAGGAAGGAAAGCAGAACTTGAAGTTCCAGCATCTATTCATGATATTGACTTTATGTCCAAACTGGTTGATTAGAAGACGCACTCTGCTTTTTTCTTTTTATTGCCCCCCCTGTTTCAGCATTAGTATTTCAGTACAGTGCTATGACGTCATTCACACTGTGGAATTTGCCACTTGTTTTTGATTGATGTATGTGTAGCAATAATCAATATAACAAACAGTTTGTGCAATACTGTGCTTCCTCAAGCTGTATGGGAGTTGAAGAGATAGTTGTATGTACATTTCAATATCCAGCAATATCTGGTTTATAAATATGCATACAAGTGCATAACAATGTGCATGTGGAAGGATTGGAAACAATTTAAGATACAGGAGGAAAGAGGAAGTCCCTCCACCCTTAAGTCATTTGGCTATGGGGCGGAGGACAACTTAACAGGAAGACTTAATGCCTACACGGTGCATACTTATGGTGCATAAGTGCCTTGGATAAAAGATGCCACCAGGATTATGGCTGCATGGTCACCACAAGAGCCCCATACCAGTGCATCTAACATGCTCTTTAGGAACAGTAGCTGTACACCAAATTGGATTTAGGATTCATAAAGATTGTTTTGGTTTTTCAATTAGACTCATGGCTGGTCTTCCCACAGGTTTGTGCAGATAAAGGCATAATGAAGAAGATTTCTGCCACAAAAATGCATCAGATCAAGAGAACAGCTGCTAAAATACCATAACAAATCAGCAAACAGGTATTTGAAGCTGTTGGCGCCTCTTGAGTCCCTCAAACCTCAAGGAGTAGGATCCTCCAGAGGCTTGCAGTTGTGTATAATCCCTAAACAGCGCTCACAAACAGAAACAGACACGAAAATCAATTTTGAAACGGTCTTGTTTACTGATGAGTGCCGTGCAACCATGGATGGCCCAGACAGATTGAGTAGTGGGTGATTGGTGAATGGCGATATCATCAAGGAGGTAGCAAAGTCATGTTTTGGGCCATAATCATGGGGAGAGAGCTGGTAGGGTCCCTAAAGGTGTGAAAATGACCTCTGCAAAGTAGTTTCTGACTGACCACTTTCATCTTTGGTACAAAAACAAGAACTGTGCCTTCTGTATAAAAAAAATCATCTTCTTGCATGACAATGCACCATTTCATGCAGCAAAGAATAGCTCTGAGTCATTGGCATAAAATGAGAGTACCTCATGGTGTGGCCACCATACTCCTCAACACCATTGAGAACCTTTGGAGTCTCCTCAAGCATAAGCTCTATGAGGGTGGGAGGTAGTCCACATCAAAACAAAAGCTATGGGAGGCTATTTTGACATCCAGAAAATCATGCAGAAGCTATTCAAAAGCTCACACGTTCAATGGATGCAAAAATTGTGAGGGTGATAAAGAAGGGGACCTATTGAGAACATTTGGAGAATCCTCAAGCAAAAGATCTATGAGGTGGGAGGAAGTTCACATCAAAGAAGCAGCTCTGGGAGACTATTCAGACATCCTGTAAAGAAATTCAAGCAGAACCTATCTAAAAACTCACAAGTTCAATGGATGCAAGAATTGAGAAGGTGATCTCAAAGAAAGGGTCCTATATTATCATGTAAAATGTTCTATTAAGATGTTTTTGATTGAAATAGCTTTTGATCTCACTAAATGTGACCTCTTAATGCTGCAAGTTCAACAAATGACCATTTTCAGTTCTTCACAACCTATAAAATGTTTAGAAACGCTGTTGTGCAAAATAATTTGGAACAGGAAATTTTTTAATTTGTGAAAAAATGTTATTGAAAAGTTTGTTTAATAAAGTTTGATTTATTCATGATTCTAACAACTATGTAAGAAAAAAAAAAGGAAAAACATAATTTGCATAATAATTTGGAACACAGTTTAACTGCATAAATCATGTTAGATGTACAGGTATGGGGCTGTTGTGGGGATACTTTCCACAGTGGGAAGACCACCGCCCGTGCCATTTTCGGCTAAGGCCCTATGCTGCGGAAAAGCTGCTTTTTTTGTTGATCATACCCGAGAGTGGCTACAGAAACAATGGGAAATTTAAAAGGAGACACTAAGGGTTCATTCACACAGAGGAAAATGGTGAGGAATTTGGTGTAGAATTTTCCACGCTGAAAAAAAGGCCTCCCATTGATTTAAAAAAAGCTAGCAGAAAATTCCACACCAAATTCCTCACCATTTTCCTCCATGTGAATGGACTCTAAAACTACAGCAAAATCTGCAACAAAAAAACAGCAACATGGGGCCTCAGCCTTCATCAACATTTTTGCCACCAAAGTGGCATAAATGTAGGCAGAATCTACCGCAGCCCTGGGACTGCCATACATTTGTCCCAAAAAATGTGTAATCCATGATAGGGCACAGAACCATCAAGAATTTAAGCGTTCCTTGTACTGGTGCAGTGAACATCAAGAATACCCCATTGTTCATAACATTTTGTGAGTGCAGAAAATGATCATTCTTTCATTCATATAGCAACTCTCCCGAGAAGTAACATTTCATCTCCTTGCTTTTGCTAGAACATTAATGAAACTGACAAGAACATAAACAACAAATAGCGTTTTATTCAGAGTTTACATACGCAGGAAATAACATAGTAAAACACATGGAAGCAATGAAAACGTAATGTACAGTACAAGGTCACTATGTCCCAGGCCAGCAAGATCCACACAAAATCCATTACAGCCGGTGTCATAAAAAGGGGTCAGGACATTTATGTGTCATGAAGGCCAGGACATTCAGACACTTATTAATTAGACTTTTTTTTTTCAGTGACGCAGGTCATGACGGTTTTTCAGTGATGCCTGCCACTTTCTTGGAGCAACAATGTGGATACTAAGTTCCCCTTACTGCGTTACAGGAATTATTTCAGACGTGCCACAATGTCACTTAGATTAATAGATCCATATAATAGCATGTATTTCCAGTGCTGATGAAGGTTGCCTGCAGAAGATGGACCTGTCCGACACATTATGGTGCTGTAATGCCACCTTTGTCATTTATCAATACACAAATTTGATACAGGTTGGGGGTTGTCAGTTCAGACATGCAGACTCATTTTATGGCGTTTCTATTTCAGTGGGTCTCATCTGGAACCTATATTATAGACATCCCTCTAATGCTATGATCATTGTTGTCGGAGATGACATGGAATCTTATGTTGTGCGATTGATAGCACTTGATAGCTCTTTACACAACCACCTGCTGGTACTTACACAATGTATACAGTTTCTATAGAATTTACATTTAAAACTGCTTAACTTTGTGCAGTAAGGCTTAGATCCTACAAAAGAACAGCCAAAATATTTGCTAGACTGTACTTGTGATTTACAGATTATCTGTAACAAGAAGGAGACATCACTTCATAGAGTCCACAGTAAATCATAATCCAGACTGAGGTTATGAGAACTGTAGTGACAATAAATCTACAACTTCCATCTCACTTTTGTTCGGCAGAGACAACGCCACAAGTTCAAGTTTCAGAAATAGTATTATGTTCTTTTGACTTAACATAATGTTTTTGTTCCTCAACCCCTTCAGACTCTGTGTTTAAATACAATTATGTTTCTTCTATACTTTGTGTGGACAGTTTGAAGATTCTTTCCCATGAAAAAAAATATTCTGAGAAAGCAGGGCAATGATACTTGGAGCTTATTTTAGGCAAGTGTGTTATAACTAAGGCCAGGTTTTCTTTTACAATAACATACTAGGAGGATTAACAAGTAAGTACAAAATACAGGGTGGCTTACACTACTATGTTCTTAAGGGTGTGTTCGCATAGATCAGTTATGTCAGTATCATGTTTTTCATTTAAATCATTACAACTGATGCCAAACCTGATGCAAAATGCATCCATTGTTCTCAGGCTCCTTCACAAATTTCTGCTCCTAAATGGGCAATTGTCATCATTGTTTACTATTCCCAATAATCAATATAATTATAACTTTTAACGATACTACTAAAATATATCAATCACATCAGCACAACAAAGAAAAAAATGTATGAAAAAGAGATAAGTGTTCACATAAAAGACTCTGTCAAGCGAGTCAGTAGTTTCCTATGTGATGCCTCCCTAAATTTCTGCTACTGTGTTCAAAACCATAAATCATATCCATATTTCACTTGTACTACAGAATGGATCACCATGTGCCATTCTTCCAGTCAGATGAGCCCTCCTTGTACAAGTTCTTGCTATATTCCCATTCGCCATTATTCTCCCAACCACCAGGACATGCAGCACTGATCAATGGTGACATCTCAATGGTGTATAGTGATATGTCAGAGTGATAAACCAAGATCTCTCAGTTCAAGAATTCTGACCCTCTCAGTTTACGACAAGTGGCAATAATTGCACATTGATGAACAGAAGACATCACACAATTACCCCATACAACTTGATAAGTCTTTTGAGGTTTCGGTGTGGTTAAGCTAGCTAGGTGCTTAAAGGGATTCTATCATTAGAATACCCTTTTACAATAAATACACATAGGAACAGCCTTAAGAAAGGCTATTCTTCTCTTATCTTTATCATTCTGATCCGCGCCGTTCATCTTTCTTCCTTATGCAAATGAGTTTTCTTGCAGCACTAGGGGTGTTCCCCAATGCTCAAACAGCATTGGGGGTGTCCCCAGTGCTGTTTGAAACTTTCCAGCAATGGCCTCTGTCTTCTTCTCTGCCTCCCACCTCTTCTCTCGCGCTCCTCTTCTCTTGGTCCAAAAGCTCCAACTGCGCATGTACACCGGCCATTTTCCTGTGGCCGAACAGGAAAGGGTGCGCGAAAACTCATTTACATAAGGAAGAAAAAATATATTTCTCAGGAATGGCAGCGTAGATCAGAATAATAAAGGTAAGAGAAGAATAGCTTTTTTAAGGCTATTCCTATGTGTATTTATTGTAAAAAGAGTATTCTAATGATAGAATCCCTTTAAGAATTTGATCATTTGAGATCTTAGCAACACCTGCTACTTCCTTGATCTTCATAACCTTATGGTTTGTCCTTTCTGGTGTTGCAGTTTCAATGTCTACATACATGGCGACTCTTATGCCTCGTTCACATCTGCGTTGATATTCTGTTCGGGGGGAGTCCACATGGGAACCCCCCGAATGGAATACCAAACACATTTGCAAGTGGTGTGCAGTGAAAGCACACAGATTCCCATAGACTATAATGGGGTCCGTGTGCTTTCCTCCAGATTTCCGCAGGGATCATGCGGACAGGAAAGTAGTTCACAATCTACTTTCCTGTCCGCATGATTCGTGCACGCAGCGCGCAGCAAGCACATGGACCCCATTATAGTCTATGGGGTCTGTGTGCTTTCACTGCACACCGATTGCAAATGAGTTTGGTAGTCCGTTCGGGGGGTTCCCATGCGGACTCCCCAAACGGATCACCAAACGCAGATGTGAACCAGGCATTACTAAAGCAGTGAATATACTTAAGATACACTGAACCTTCTATACATTCAGGCTACAGAAAAGGTATTGTATTTGTGTTATGGGTTTGACTGAGAGATCACAAGATATTATACACTACGCATAATATAAAATAGAAAGCCGAGGCGCATTATAATAGGCGCTGAAGAGAAACGACAACCAGGGTATGTCAACAAAGCACTGCTTTCTAAATGACATAAAGGGGAAAAGTGCATTCATGAAAAGGCTTTTAACATGCAGAGATAAAAAGAATGTGCCTCTCCGGTCATCAGAAAAAAGATTCTTTAAATCCCAAGAGTGGGAATTAACTACCTAATGATTGTCTTGATATCAGAATAAGAGCTTTGTGAAGTGAGAAGTGAAGGAGTTCATACCCTGGTTGTAATTAAGTGCAAGTACCACTCATAGCTGTCCATGACCCCAGCAAGTAAGATTTGTTATACAAGTCACCCTGTGCTTATTATTCTAAGTTTTAGTCATACTTTGTCTTTAATAGGATTGTTAAAAATATGGAGAATGAAAGAAGAACAGGACTTCAGGTTGTCTTGGTCTGTAATTGCTGTCATTTGCTTCTTTTTGTCTTCACATTGTACTTTTACATTATAAAATGTTGGAAAATAAATATTTGAAAGAATAAGTGGCAAAGTCTGGTGTTGTCCTGAGAAGCGGTGAATATAAAAGTGTATGGAACACATGCATTGACTTAGTGTTAGGAATACATATGGGCACATCTATCAATACTGTCTATCTTCCCACTGTCTTAAACTAAGAATCCCATTCTCAATTTTAGATATATTTATGAATCTGTCATACAGACCATCATAAATATGGATGCTTTCCAGAAGCTCCAAAATTCTCTGTCATGTAAAAAAAACCTTAACTTGCAGGCTGTAAGGAACAAATATTTGGCGCATGGATCAAAGACCCTACAATTCTTGGCAAAACATAAGCAGACACAAATCATCTTTAATTTGTTGAGACATATATGTGGTGCACAACAGGAATTTTTGTCACATGAAGTAAAATAGACATTGCTAAACCATGCCCATTCTGTTCTGAACCACACCCATTCTGGGGCACATTTTTTTAAAGTGTCTAGCTTGTCGTATTTTTACCCTTATTTATTATTATTTATTATGCTTACTTATATAGCGCCATCATATTCCGCAGCGCTTTACAGATATTGTTAAAGGGGATGTCTAATTAAGTAAATTTACTAAAGATTGAGAGAGATAATTGATATGAAAACTCCCCTGCCATAGCTATATCAGTCAGTCAGGTAAAGAGCATTTCTTGCCTTGGAGGACCAAGAACCAACAGGCCCATGGACCGTTAATTAATTTTGGTGGAAACTCTTCAATGCTTCACTTCTCTGGCAATCTGATGTCTCCAGAGACATATTCTGGAGGATATCTTAACCATACATGAACAATGAGGTTGGGACTTCACTCACATATGTCACCGGTGATGTCCTAGGTCCTCTCCTGTGTCCAATAAGGCCACTGATTGGACTGGAACAAGCCCCGAAGAGCTGCTGGACTTGAACAAAGGTGGATGGAACATCGGAGTGCCAGGGACAGGTATGTTTTCAGGGTTTTTTAAGGTTTATATGTGCTCATATGCCCACAACACATTATGAAACGCAAAAGAGAAGCGGGTACTAGCTGTCCTGATCCATATTGAGCATTTGGTGCAATATCGGGGGGCTAGGCTGTTGTAAAGCTGGGTGATCATCCATAACAAAATTGCCTGAAACTGAAGCATGTACATTATTGTAGTTTTTTTCTTGTTAGGGAATTGTATTGCATTTTATGTGTATCAAGGTAGTGAATGAGTTTATACATTTTTATTTATACAATGTCATGCCACTTTCGGGACTGGTTTCTCCCATTGAAACTGCATGAGAATAGCCCATGTATTTTTTACATGTGGAACAGCTGGGAAGATAACAAGGTAAGAACAATGAGATAAGTAACTCTGTAACATAGTAGGGGCATTTATGAGATATAACTCAATAAATATACTGTAGGCGAGATTTTTGCACATGTTGAACTAAACCCTAGTATAGTTTAGCTATTACTGGTCTGATCTATGAAGACAAACCAATATTGTTCTGGTCTAGAAAATGGTTAACATGATTTAAATAATGGCCAAATCACATGTGCCACATTAAAGCTGTTACAGAGAAAAGATGATACATGATAAATATGGTGACTAGATACTTGAGAAGATGGTGAAAGCATATGCAGCATAGTCATCTGCTATAGTTATTATTCTCATAGATATGATCTATTGTTTTATGTTTAGTTTTTTTCATAAATTTTTATGACGTGGTTAAACATTTCTAATCATCAATTAACAATCCTTCTTTCATGGCATACAATGTAATATCTGTATTTGACAAGAAAAGTAACCTTTTGCTATTTAATTTGTATAACGCCCTTTTTAAACAGGCAGAGCCAGACATCAAGTTTATTCTGTGATAAGAGGTAATAATCCAACAATATTATTACTGTTGTGTTAAAGACATTCGGTACAAAACATGGTTTGGCAGTATTTGACATATTTACCTAGCACTACCATACACAGGTAAAATATTCATTCTGGATATACTTACTGGACATCCAGCTTTCACATTTGTGTTTGGAAATAGGCCTCATATACATTTTTCACATAAGTGAATACTTAAAAAAGAAATCCAGTCTTTTTGATGTTTTCACATGTATCTATGACACATTAGAAGATCATTTTGCCTGGATTTGACCTTTAAATGAAAATTATTGTAATTCTCATCTTTATTGCCATAACTGTTTGTGCTGCTTTTATTTCACATTTTATTTAAAAAAAAAAAAAAAACATGACGCACACGACAGGAGTTCATCACTGTAGCAGGTAGAGCAGCTCCACCTCCTGGGCTCAATGGTGGGCAGAGAGGCGATGCAAGAGAAGGGGGAGCGTCCTATACTTCACCTCTAGCAGAGCTCCCTTTTCATTTAATTCATGCAGGTCCTGTGCTGTCATGCATGACAGCAAAATATGCCATGCATGCCAAGAGTAGCAAGCGTGCCAGAGGTTGCCAATCCCTGCTCTAGGTCCTAATCACCAGCACAGTATCCCTTTAAATTGTAGTCATCAGCATGCTTTCCCTCTCATTCTTAATCCCCGGAACAATACACCTTAAAATCTTGAGCCTCAGTATGGTTCCCTTTTTGGATTCCAGCACAGCTACTCGTCTCATTCCTGGTTCCTATCATGGCTACCCTCTTATTTCTAGGACCCAATGTGGCTCCAATTTCCATTTTCCTCCCTCACTGCTAAATTTAACAATACTTTCTGTCTGAACTTTAAAACCTTGGAATGTCTCGAGAATACCAATTTTGGGGTGGTGACTACATAAAACCTTCCCCTTTTATGTCTGGCACCTCAGTAGTGAACTCTCTACTCCAGTGTCATGCTGGTCATTTTTTTACCCTGATGTCTCACACAAGTCTTGCTCTTGCTTCTTGCAATCCAGTGATGTGTCCATATTACTCTCACATTGTATATAAATCCAGCGTGTGGGATGTTAAAAGGGGTTCCCACTCAAAAATGTGCTAAAAAAGTGGTCTTTGGTTTGATAAGAGGATGATTGCTGATAGAGCAGCAGCTTATATAGAGTATAATGGGAGGAAAATCAGTAACTGAAAAAAACATCTTTAGGGCCCCTTCACACGGCGTAAGCGTACCGCTCATTTAGACACATATACACGTGTCCGAGCGCGGTGCTTCAAAATAGAGCCCATTGATTGATATCGGCATATACGCGCGCTTCCCATTGAAATCACGGGCCGTATCCGCAGCACTAAAGCATTGCGTGAAGAACCGCTGTGTGAACGCATTACGGTTCTTTCTGCAGCGCTTTTAAGAGAAAGCTCACAGAGTTTTCCTCTGCGGACTTTCTCTTAATATTATATCTACGGGAAAGCCGCCGGCGTTTCCGCAGATATAATTGACATGCTGCGATTTGCAAAGCCGCAATGGCTTTGCAAATCGCAGCGTGTCCGCACTGCAATCTTTTCCGCAAAGTGGGGATGGGATTCACATGAATCCCATCCACTTTGCCTGCACTGTACAACGCCGCGATTCGCAGCGTTTCCGGTCCGTGGGACCCCGGCCTTAAGCAGGGAATCTTCTAAAAGGAGTTGTCTTCTAGAAAGGTTTCACTGTATTACTCACTTTATCCTGGTCATGGCAATGGATTGCTGCAACACTGCATAGTACCTTTCAGGCAGCATTCACACTGAGTAACGCTGGCGTTTTTTTGTGCTTATTTTGGCACGTAGTGCCGCGTAAATGCTGCGTTTATGCCGCACAAACGCGGCGCTACATGCCAAAATAAGCACAAAAAACACCATTGTTACTCAGTGTGAATGCTGCCTTAACGTGCTTTAAAATGACATCTTAAAAATAGGCAGATGTCATTGCAGAATGGCAGTTTCGTTCTAAGCTTGCATTGTTCACATTTTCTACATTTACTTTATGTACATCAAAAGATTTAGACAATACTTTTGCAAGTGGGGAGATTTGTATTTAGAACAGGTATGTTAAAGACATGGTCTTGTAATGGAGACTACCACCTTAGAATTATAACATCAATGGTACCCCACTCTCTTGGAATATGTGCTGTTATGTGGTAGGTTTCTCCAACCCAATGCAGCATAAAAGAGAAATCACAGCATACACTTTTATTATAAGTTTTAAATTAGATGTCCACTTTATTGGATAATTCACATGTAAAGGGGCAGGTTTATTAAGACTGGTGTATCATAGCCAGTCTTAAGAAAGGGCAGTGACTGGCACGGGGACCAAGAGATTTATGGAAAGGTTGCGTCTCTTCATAAATCAGTTGGATGTCCTTGTGCCAGAATGAAAATCTACGACAGTTAAACTCATGCCAGAAGACTGGAGTCAGTTATAATGAATCTGTTGGGCCGAAGCATTCCTACACTGCTTTGCCCACATTCACACAATGTGGTGATCAAGGAGCAGATCAGGGCTTGTGGTGTATGTTTAGGGCAAGAAAAGGCCTTGTGCCCAAGGTATTGTAATCCATAATGTCATCCTTCTACGACAGAAAACTGGCATAGCGGGACTTATGAATCTCCCCCAGTGTGTGAGATATAAGTTGTGGAATCCATGTGCAAAAAGAGAAAAACATGGCCCGCACATCCCAACCTTATACATTGATCTAGTGCTTCTCAGCAAATTTTACAATACCGAACGTGAGTTTCTTAGTATACATATTGATCAAGGTGTATAAGCCCACTAGCCACTTCATAACGACCTCTTTATAGTGGGTCCCTACTCTTCTGGGTGCAGCGCTGCACAGCGACCGCCATAACCACAACAGCAGCTACCCAGCGGTCCGGCAACACTCCTGCCACCAGACCAAGCCCCCAGGCTCTGGGCCACGCTGCCCCACGAGCACAGCACCACAGGAACAGCAGACACCACGCAGCACTGCACCGTGTGAACAGATCTCAACAAAATTCACCTTACCATATTGCCCCAGTCAGAGGACTGAGAGCTAGTAGGTGGGTCCCTTTTTGCAGTCTCCTGCTAATTAAAAACACCTGGGCCAAATGGGGGGAGTGCTGGTACCAAGGCAAAAACAAAAAAAATGGTGAAGGAAGAAACTTACCATACATGTACAAAAAGAGAAAAACATGGCCCGCACATCCCAACCTTATACATTGATCTAGTGCTGCTCAGCAAATTCTACAATACCGAACATGAGGTTCTTAGTATACATATTGATCAATGTGCATAAGCCCACTAGTCACTTCACGGCAACCTCTTTATAATGGGTTGTGGAATATTTCACCAAATATACAAGTCACTGCAATCCACCATGTCGGAAATAGATGTGAGAATATTTTCCAGATCATTTAGCAACATTTCGGTCAACCATGAACATTGTCAAGCCAGATCTGAAGCCGCTCAGCACAGGCAGGTGTGATACTTTTTCGTGATTGTACCCGCACGCGCAGTTTGTTGTGCAACAGGAACACAAAGGTGCATCATATTGTATGGGCCTGTTCCCAATGTGCTGTGCATTAAGGAGGCATTATACTGTGTGGGGAACAAAGAGGGCATCATATTGTGGGGACAACCAGGAGGCATTAGCTTATGTGGGAAAGCACTAAAGGGAATCATGCTGTGCAGGAACACAAAGAGGACATCATACTTTGTGGGGGCAAAGAGGGGCATTATACTGAAGGGGATAATAAGGAAGCTTGTAGCCATGAGTGGGGCACTAAGGGGACATCAGGTTGTATGGGGGAACTAACACACAGTATATTGTGTGAGAGGCACTATGGGGACATTATAACCATGAATTGAACACTAAGGAGACATCATCATAGTAAGAGTACACAAAGGTAACACATTTAAGTGCTCAACATTTACATGGCTTGTTAGAAGCTACAGAATTGATCTACTTGCCACTAGTGATTCCACCCATAATAAATTAAACACAAACCTTCAGCTTTTGGGAATACATTTTGTGGGGTCACCCTTTATTACAAAAAATGAAAATACAACTTAGGCAGGAACCTCACTACAACTGCAGCACAGCACTTCCTGATCTTGGGCCCAACCTTAGGCTCAACAACCAAATCTCTAAAACCTCCCTAGCTTTTCTCACCATTCCACCCCCAATAAACCATGGGCTCACCTCCACTAGCCAGAATACATGGTGCCATTTTACCTGTCCTAACTGCCATGCATTGCCCTATACTTCTTTCCTACAGCTACCACTACTACTACCACTAACGTACACTTACCCCATCGTGCTAGGGACGTCTGGGTTATTGTTCTTTCATCACTATTAATGAGTGCAATAACTTTATGAGATGCTGTTGCTAAGTACACATAAATACCAACACCATTAAATTGTAAATGTAAAAAGAGATGATGGTCCGCAACACTCCGAATTAGCAATATATCATCCTTTATTACTCCATAAAAAACACAGTAGTTTTCACACAACAGACATCAGTGGCAGTAGGAAAAACAGACATGGTGCAGATACAAAATCTCTAACGCGTTTCGGGGTAGAAGTCCCCCTTAATCATAGCGTACTAAACATAAAAACAGCTAGCAGTTATATAGAGCAACGTACATCTATAAGCCCAATGATTACACCTATAGTTAATCAGTAGAATCGCTCTCAGCTGCGGTCTAAGCTTAGCTCACAAATACTTCCATAAATAAAGTGTAACATCTCTGCCTGTTCGGGTCACTGCACCACCCTCTGCTCGCATGCTGCGGCGCAGGAGGCGTGTGCAGTTTGAGAATCTGCTTAAAGTTTTTAGTTGCACTGTGTGAACACGGCTCTAGTCCTTAATTGGATTTGCACCACACCCGTCTTCTGCCAAGGTTGCCTCTGTCCATTAAGTGGTTAATCTGGCCTTGCCCTGTGATTGACAGCTGCCTTTCTGTGAACTCCATGGGCGGGTTCTTCCTCCCTATTTAGCCTTGGTTCCCATTCACACCAGTGCTTGTTATTGCCGTGCGCATACCTGCTCTTACTGTCCCTGTTTGCTTATACTATTATACTTGACCTTTGGCTTTTCTCATTGACTATTCTCTTGACTCCGATTTGGCACTGCATCGCTCTCTTGTTACCGAACCCTGGCTACCTGACCTCCCTTTGTTGTTGTACGTCTTGTCTGTGTTTTGTGTTTCACATATTCAGGGAGGGATTGTCCTCGTGGTTGTCGCCTATTACCTAGGATAGGGCCTGGCAATAGGAAGGGAAAGCGGGGGGCTTCAGCTTAGGGCTCACTGTCTCTTGTGCCCCTCCCAGGGTTTAACAGTTCTGGGAATTGCTGTCTTAGCAATTCCCTTACATAAAGTTTGTTTTTTCAACGAAACTGGATTCGTGTCTATTTATTTTTTTATAAGAAGAAAATACACCAAATCTTTGCTTATAGCTAAATTATACCGTAACTCCATACTTTCTAATATTTACCTGCAAAAGTGTACTGCTATAAATCACTTGCCGTTATCAAACTTTAATATACAACCTAAGTACTCTGTAGAAAAATATCTGTATTTAATCGAACGCTATTACTAACTATGTAGTATGTTCACACCACATAATATTAGTTTCTCCTTTTATGTAATTGTTAGTTCATATGATTCATTTTATACATGAGGGTTTGTGAATGAATTCCTTCAAACTCCTCCCTTTCGGTCACATGTTGCATCCCGACCTATTAGCTTGCAATCACCAGTTGCCCACCACCTCTTTCATCCAAAACCCCGCTATACATCTTTCCCCACTACAAGTTGGTAAGCTGTATAAGAATGGACTCTTCTATACTACTTCTTAAGGTCACATGACTAATTACAACCTATCAGCTAACTTTCCCTAGCCTCCACCTGTTTAATACCCCAATCTCAACCGTTACATTGATCTTGATTGACCCTATAGTCCTATTTAATAAATAAATGAAAGGTCCGTTCGAACATTCATTCCATATGGAACCCTGCTGTTGAATTTCAAGATATGCCAGGCCTCTCTCTTTAATAAGGAGGCTTTGAGGTTTCCACCTCTAACTGGCATTTTGATTATTTCCAAGCCCCAAAAGCACAGCGTTTGAACGCTGCCCTGATGGCAGGTAGCAAAATGCCTGGACACTCCGGACATATTTTCACTTACATTCTTACTGCTGTCTCTGATGTGCTCAAGGATGCGTGTTTTAAGATTTCTCGAAGTGCACCCTATATAATCAAGCTTGCAGGACATGCACTTTACACAATAAATAAAACCTTCAGTATTACAGTCAATATGTGTTTTCATCTTGTAGGTGTGATTTACCGAAAAACGAGATACTTCATCCATATTTGTAGTAAAGCTACAGACTCTACACTTAGGGGTTAAACATTTAAAAAACCCTTCCTTTTTAATTAACCTCTTTGTGGCTATATTTGGGTCCTCTGGTAAACAACTTGGGGAGCGTATGTTGCCCAGAGTTTCTGTTTTTTTAGAAATAAAGCTGACCCCATTTTTCAGCAGTTCATTTGTGACTGTGTCAGTCTCCAGGGTCGGCAGGTTTTTACGTATAATACTCGTTATGTTTTTGAATTGTGGGCTATATTTTGTGAAGAAAACTATTTTGTTTTTGCTATCCTCCTTAACATTAGATCTTACTCCAACTCCAGATAGCAACTCATCCTGGTTTCTAGTTTTTATTTGATTATATGTTCTATTGAGCATCCAAACCAGATAGTCTCTATTCTTAAAACGGGATAGTGTATCCTTACTAGCTTTTCCAAAATCACTCAATATACTGCACAATCTCTTGGTCCTCACCATTTCACCTACTGGTATACTTTTAATGATGTGATCCGGATGGCAACTACTGGCCTTAAGAATAGCGTTGCCTGCACTTTTCTTTCTATAAAGCAATGTATTTACCACGCCCTCCTCCACCGAGCCCACCAAAGTAACATATAGAAAATTAATAGAAGAAAAACTATGTAAAAATGTAAACTTTAAACCAAATGAATGTAAGTGAAGAAACTGAATAAACTCTGGTTTGGGTGCCACATCTCCAGACCACATGATAAATTGTACCGACAATTGTTAAGCCTGTGAAAATGTTCAGAAATTTTGCCCCAGGCATGAATGCAGAGTAGGTGCAAATGCGTCTGACTCTTGAAGACAGCAGCTTTAACCTAAAAGCTTGTAATAGTATGGTGGAAGTTAGGAAGGGGTTAAATACAGTAATAGAAAGACTGCTATATTTAATGGGAGTCTACCACCAAAATCAATTCTAAGCTAATAGTATGCTGCTCTAGGGCTAGTTAGTGACATAGGGAACACATTTTTCATCACCCAAAGTGCACCCAGAAAATACTCGCGTATAAGCCAAATTATTTTTTTTTTAAGGAGGGGGGGTGTCTATGACCAGCCGCAATATCAATGTATAGAATCTCCCATAAAATAGTGGGGGGGGGGGAAGCTTTAAGAAAAATAAAAAAATAAAAGTTCTAAATCACTCCTTTCCCTAGAATACATACATAAGTAGAAAATGACTGTGAAACACATACACATTAGGTATCCCTGTGTCTGAAAGTGCCCGGTCTACTGAATATAGGTTAATAGGAGCACTGCAGAAACAGTCCTCAAGCTCAGGGAAGGGTCAGACAGACAACCAAAACACCTCCTCCCCTTTCCCAGCACCCAGCAACTACTGCACCCAAAAACTCCGACCATTTTAATTTTTGAAATTTTCCAGTAGCTGCTGCATTCCCCCCCCCCCCCCCCCCGGCTTATACTTGAGTCAATAAGTTTTCCCAATTTTTGGGGGCCTCGGCTTATATTTGGGTTGGCTTATACTCGAGTATATATGGTAGATACGACAAACCAAGTAAAGCAAGTGACTTTTGTGGCAGTAACGCTCCCTGTGCTTTGAGTCCCCAACAGAAAAGCAAATTACAAAAGATTGTCATATCTAGTTATTTTCAGGATGCACAAACTTCTGTTCTAACTGCAAAACATCGATTCCATCTACGCTAATCTGAAAATTCTCTGTTAAGGGGTATGTTATTGGTGGTCATGCTTTTAGGGGCACTAGGGGAAAATCTGTTAGGAATTGTGAGGGCAAAGAAGAATCTGACCAGCTTATTTGGCAAAATAGAATTGGCAGTGGCACCAAGTGAGTAAAACTATCCTATTCCTTTTCCTCATGACCATCTTTGTAGTCAGACCACATCCACACCTAGAACATGGTCATCGACATTATCATCTTCATCTGCTTCTTTTCCACGCCAATATCAGTCATCATCCATAAACAAATGTGTTTCCAGTAAACAGCGGTGGTCTGCAACTTTCGCTTGCACCCAGCCTAGTTACTAGCGGTGCAGTCACTGCTGAGCCACTTACTGAATTATATTGCGTTTCGCCAACTTGTAGCAGTATATGAAGAATAATTAAGGCATGCAGCAAACCACAGAAACAATGGAGCAGATAACTATGAAAGAAAGAAGAACAACTTCTACCTCACCATGATCATTTTTGATCATGATTGCCCAGCTTTTCATGACACAAATTTTTCCTGAAATACTATAAATTGACACACCTTAATGCCGCATCTTGGGATATCTAAACACAAGTGAAAAATAAGGAAGGACACATCTGTGAGACTGTGAAAGTGAGTTTCCATTAAATAACAATGTAACCTTCATATAAATATCACCAAGCCTGATCTGCACCACCCATACAGAAAAAGTCACATGGTAAGCAAATAGTATTTGCCATTTAACATACCAAGACTGTGAAAGATTCGTGTTACAGGATTGATGCTGACTAGGTAGTAAGGGATGTCAAAAAAGAAAAGTTCAAGAAAATTATAAAACGCCAGTCAGTCTGGCTTGTAAGGTGCAGACATCACTTTTGCAGTATCACATGATGGAAATGCTTAGATCTTCTGGTGCTTGTGTATTGCCATTAATATTAATTAATATTTGATAATATTACCAATATCATGGTGTGTAAAGGGACCTTAAAAGGAGTCTGTCAGCAGGATCTTCCAAAGGGGTCAATCAGGATTTTTTTGGAGGGCCTGTTGTCAGGAAAGACCATGAATCTGATCAGCTGTCCTGGACTGCTAACAGGCCTTGCACTATACAGTGTAACGAGTTAGTAGCAGACAGCTCTGTACATTGTATAGAAGGCATGTGGCATTAATTCAGCTCTGCTCCCATTGCAGTTAATGACACGGCTTGGACACTATATTAAGTATGGCGTCATCTACTTGTGACTCTTTACACTGTATAGTAACAGGCCTGACAGTCCAATACAGCTGATTCGCGCGGGGCCCAGGCATAAAATTTGTACTAAACTCCTAGGCTAAGGCTCCAAGTAGCAAACTGCACTTAATGAAACGAAAAAAAGACAAGTGGAAATGCATAGCGTTTTTTTCTGCAGGGTTTTTTTTTTTTTTTTTCTTCACAGAAAGTCCACAGTTTTCCTCTGCAGACTTTCTGCCCTTATTATAATCTATGAGAAAAACACCAGCGTTTCCGTAGGTGTAATTGACATGCTGCCAAAATGCAACATTTCTGCTGAGGATTTTTTCTGCAGGTAAATGTCAAACACTGTTGTCACAGCGGCATATACACTGTGGCCAAAATGCTGCATTTTCGCAATGTGGGTCCCAGTCTTAAGAGGATTAACACTTTATATCACACAAGATGTAAAGACATCCTACATTAACATTTACATATAGTCTATGATTAAAGTGAGATCATAGAAGCAGTTTATTGCGTACATGTATATGAGGTATTGATTTACAATGTCAGTTCTTA
The DNA here is from genome assembly GCF_031893055.1 of Leptodactylus fuscus. NCBI lineage: Eukaryota > Metazoa > Chordata > Amphibia > Anura > Leptodactylidae > Leptodactylus > Leptodactylus fuscus. Next base: position 124,387,901 of record NC_134267.1, on the reverse strand, counting down.
GTGTCCACTGATGTATTGGATTTATTCTTGATTTTTTTGTTTGTCCATTTTATCAACACTACTAGTGAGACAAATGAAGAAGGTCACTCTATTCAGCTAAGCAGAACAATCATTGGCCAGGCCCAGTTTTTCCTTTTGTTACTAGACTTTATGTTATACTGTATACTTGATTCAATTTCCTTCTCTTGCTAGCTATTGATTCCTAGGAGGTAATATATGAGTAATTCATGCAATTCATAAAATAACTGTTCATGTAAATGTGCCTTCTTTCAGACAATTCTGGATATTCCTAAGAGCTTGAAAGCCTGGCCCACTGCCACAATTTACTGGAAATGAGAAAGGAAAGAAAGTTAATAACGTTCCTTCCAGCGTAAAATGAATATAAAATGTTCTGGTTTTTGTATAGATGATACTTCATACCTTTCATCTGTAGTCCTCACATATGAGCTTCAGGTTTCTTCTTCTCTCATTATAAAGATGTGCTATAGTTTTATCTTTATCAAAACATATATATATATATATATATATATATATATATATAGTGTTTGACCAATGGTCAATGTGTCCATGTAGGGGCTGACTGATCATATAGTTATTAAAGGGGTTTTCCTTAACGTTTTCCCATCAAGGATACGGTCCAACTACTTAGGCCCCCCACTGATCAGGAGAATTGGGACTTTTGTTCTGAATGGAGCAGTGTTGGGACAGCCCGTGCACCATTCCAGTAATTGGAAAGGGAGCACCAGAGATATCTGCAGTACTCCCACTGAAATTTGAAAAAATCTGCATTTTCTTATTCATTTGGGATCCCAGAGGGTCTGTGGATAGGACATAAGGTACTTTAGTGAGAAAACCCCTTTAAGGCCAGAGGCCTCAGTGTCTGCCAGAGGCCTCAGTGTCTTCCTTTTTCTGACTGATGCTCTTAAATTATATAGGGAATAGAGCCCTGCAGCAAGCACTTTAGATTAGTCCAGTGAGAGATGACATCATCCATTATTTCTATGATATAACCATCCAAACATTCTATCTCTATGGCAACAACAGCTCCTTCAATAACCATCCTGTCCTATAGCTTTACATAATCACAGCATAACATAACATTGTTCCATATTCACATTATTGAGTGGGGACTTTGCAGCAGATCAAAATAGATTACAAGTTGCAAGGATCTTCTTTCAAAAGCCTTTTCTTGGACAGAATCAAATTTGAAAGTAGAACATTATGATCTATTTGCTGAATCAGTACAAAATGTATATATTTGATTACTAGGTGGTGATAGAAAGGTAAATAGGTAATATAGTAGATGTAATGCTCTAGTCACCCTTTTTGACACTTTAAAAGGGTATTGTACACCCCCAGGATAAATCATCAGTATCTGATCACTAACCACTGGACCCTGCACTGATCAGCTGATCTTGCTGCTTCTGGGGAAGAATTAGAGATGGATGAAATAAGGGTTGGTTCACATCTGTGTTTGTATTCCATTCAGGGGAGTCCGCATGGGGACCCTCCTGAACAGAATACCAAACACAATTGCCAGCGCTGTGTAGTAAAAGCACACAGATCCCCATAGACTATAATGGGGTCCGTGTGCTTGCCGCCAAATCTCCGCAGAGATCATGCAGACAGGAAAGTAGTTCACAATCTACTTTCCTGTCCACATGATGCATGCATGCAGAGTGCGGTAAGTACATGGACCGCATTATAGTCTATGGGGTCCGTGTGCCTTTACTGTACAGCGCTTGCAAATGTGTATGGTATTCTGTTTGGGGGGTCTCCATGCGGACTCCTCCGGATGGAATACCAACACAGAAGTGAAGTAACAGAGGCAGAGCTCCAGTACCAACACTATACGGGGGGGGGGGGGGGGGGGGGGGGGGTGCAGTTATATAGGAGCAGAGCTGCTTCCAGATCCATCCACCTCTATAGCTTCTGGTGCCCAAGTCAACCAGATCAGCTGTTTGGTGTGGGGTCAAGGTGTCATCCCACATACCGATGATGATCTAATCAGGATAGGTCAGCAATATGAAAATAGGGTCAGGAAAAGAAAACCCTCTTTAACTGTCCACCATCCTCACCATCCTTTCCTTTTTTTTTCTTTGATTTATTTGTGTAAACTCTTTTGTATAAGAGAAGGATTATGACAAGCACGAACAAGATTACTGTATAATAAAACATCAAAATATGGGTTGTCACATCTGAAATGAAAAAGCTTTTAAATCATAGAGAATGTGAATGTAAATCAAAAAGCCTCATTATCAATTATGTCATAAAAGAGCTCGCCATGAGCTATATAAGAGACGCGTACCCAACAATTTCATTTGGGCGCTTTTCAAATTGTCAGCCAAAATATAAGCTTTATGACCCTGATGACATAGTGGAAAACCAAAGCCTTGTCACACAAAATTGTGACATTTCTATTAAAATAGAACAACAGGCTAGGATAGTCATAAAGCGAGCTACAGTACTGGGAGGAAGTTAATAATCCATCTTCAGTATTGCAATATTATCATGTAGGTCTAATACAAAAATCTTCTATTGGTCTGTTACGGATGTATAGAAGATGTAACTTATTTATTAGTGACTCTCAATTAAGATAAGTAGGTCCCCTTGTTCTTGTATTGGCCTCATGTATTAAAGCTGTCTAATGGTAAACTGTCTTTGTTTACTGCCGTCCTTCTATTACATAGCCATAGGAGAGATTGTTTTTGGCTGGAAATATTGTACTTCCTAATGGCACCATTTACTCTTCCATAAGATGTTTAGTGAAGCTGGATAAAGGGTTTCTTTCACCAGTATTTGGGATGAAATCAGTATAAGTTTGTGATTATATTGCTTTGTGGGGATTTACTTAATTTTTGCTTTTTAAATTTTTAGCCAGTAACTTTTTAGTCTGCTTATATAGGATAAAAAGATGCAGATTATTGGTAGCGTATCCTCATGTCCAATCAGGACAGTGCTGCCAATAGTTAATACAGCTGAATGGAGGAGAGGATGGCAGTACAGATTATTCTTCCCCCATTCCGTTTTCACCAGTCCATGTACCTGTAATTAGGCCAATCCAAATGAGTGCCGATCAGCAGGTTTTTCATTGATCGTCACTTTGAGATGCAGAGATCTAGTTGTGTAATATCACTTTTCCAGCTATATGTGCTGAAGTAAAACATTATGATGTGAATATAGGCTAAGATGGAAGATTGCTTAATGATCACATAATATTATTGTGCTACAGTGCCTTGTGTCTTTATAGTCAAGTTATGGTTGATTGTCACCCCCATTGTTATAATAATGTATAAACAGGATAATATAATAATGTATATACAGTATAAATTTAGGCTTATCTATTCAATACCTAACCTGATAAACCAGGACAACACTATAAGCTCACTATTTTGTTTGTTTTCTTCCCTTTATTTCTATTACATGCCTGCCCATGTTATTCTGAATTCAGTCTTTTAAATGCATATACCGCAGACAGCTCCGGCTTCACCACTCGAAACCTTACCACAAGTTAGCACAGCAGTTATAAACAAGCTCAGGACTCCTTTCAATTGCTCAAAATGTATTTAGTTTACTTGTATATTCTGCAGCGCTTTTACAGACATTGTGGTCACTGTTCCATATAGGGTCACAATCTATATTCCCTATCAGTATGTCTTTGGAGTGTGGGAGGAAACCCACGCAAACATGCGGAGAACATACAAACTCCTTACAGATGTTGTCTGTGGCAGTTTTTGGACCCAAGACTCCAGCACTGCAAGGCTGCAGTGGTAACCACTGAGCTACTGTACTGCCCCCACTGAGCCACCGTGCTGCCCCCCCTGAGCCATCATGCTGCCCTAAGTAATTAATAAAAATTAATAAATCAATCAATCCCGGCATCTAAGCAGTTACTCAGAGGGAGGGGATGCAGCTGCAGTGTCTTTAAAGAAGTTTTGCATATTTGCTTTCATTTTATAGGCTAAATATTTTCTACTTTGCAAGCTACAGAAGTATTTTCTTTTTGGGGCAGGGGAGGGGGGAGGGGGTTAGCGAGTTGACTTTTTGCCTGAGGCAACAGAAAGGCTATTTGCAGCCCCGCACATATCAATGGAGTGTGAAACATCCTATTTCCAAAACCTTGTAATCCAATATCTGAAATCTGCAGAAAAAAGTAAAAAATGTTGCTATTTAAACACCATAAATGTCATATAAAGTCAAATGCTGAAGATAAATTGAATGCTGCTTTTTTATGGATGTTGTGTTACTACTGGAACATAAGTGTCAGTATTATTATTGTTGCCATAGTCACACTATCTTGGAATGACATAAAAAGTCTTACGGACACATTGATAATACCAGGGCATGCATCTGTATGACACATGCAGATAATTCTATGTACACACCTGCAAAAGTAACATTCAGATGACTCTTATTACTCCAGCGTGAAAAAGCATTATAGATTGTTACATGTATTTTTTCTTAATCTTTCATTGTTTTTTACCACTAGAAAAAATATACACTGTTTGTATCAGTTTGAAGTCAATCTCTAAGGCAGCCACACATATTAAAGTTGACAATTTCAACCATAACAATTGTTCCTTGGGTTAAAGTGTTTCTCCAGGATTGTAATATTGATGACCTCTCTTTAGGATAGGCCATCAATATGAGATCACTTGGGGTCCAATACCCAGAAATTCTACACACCATCTGTTTGAAAAGACTGCAACATTCAGGTGAGTGCGCAAGTCTCTTCACTGACCACCGAGCACAGTGCTATACACAGTGCAGGGGCTATGCTTAAAGAGGACCTTTCATGGTTTGGGGCACAGGCAGTTCTATATACCGCTGGAAAGCCGACAGTGCTGGAAAGCCAACCATGCGCTGAATTCAGTGCACTGTTGGCTTTCCAGCAGTATATAGAACTGCCTGTGCCCAAACCATGAAAAGTCCTCTTTAATATTGCAGCTCAGCCCCATTCACTTGAATATGCTGAGCTGCAATAAGGCTATGTGACAAGTAAACATGACTTCACCTGGGTCCTGGGTATTAAAAAAACTGTGCAATAAGGACTGGAACGTGTATATCTGCGTCAACAGAGTAATTGTTGAACAGTTGTTCAAATAGCAACCTGCTGAAGTGTGTGGACAGTTTTCAAGTGTGATATAAATGACATTTTACTAAAAAACACTGCTGTGGAATAGACAGCGAAGGAATCACATTGTGTCTTTTGCCGCAGCATTTTTCATAGGAGGTCCACAGAGTTTTCCTCTGCAGACTTTCTGTTTCTATTATACCTATATGGACACTGCCAGCTTTTCTGTAGGTATAAATGATATGTTGTGATTTACAAAAATGCAACAGTTTTTGAAATCGTAGAATTTCCGCTGTGAATTTTTTTCTGTAATGTGTGGATGAGATTAGCCTAGAAAAGAGGTTATTTGGTTTACAAACCCTTTATGGATTTCTGAGTTAGTAGATTGGAGGTCCTTGTTCTTGACCACCGTCATATAGGCCGATGCACAAAATAATGACACAGGTGGAAATATAGATAAACTATATCTTCACCCTGGTTCTTCCTATGTCAAAAATCGAATTAACACAGAGATGTTCCTTAGATATGCATAGTTCAGAAAAAAATACTTGTTAGCGGAGGTGGATACAAATAATACTGTGAATATCAGATATACAAACCAAACAGCATGCACTGATGCTATATCATAGGTTCTACAGCTAGTAGTCAGTAGCAATATTGCAATTTTTTTTATCTACATATTAGATTTGGGAACAATAAAATACCATATCTCTCACCAGGGGTGTAACTTGAGGGTGCAGTCACACCAGGGCCCAGAAGCCGTAGGGGCCCATTAGCACTGGCATCAGTATTGAGATTGCAGCTTCCATCTGGCCCATAAACCAAGGAGACCTACAGATTACCCTAACTACGCTAAGGGTGATTAAACTCCTTAGCACCGGTAACCATCACTATCAAGAATTCACTGTAGAGATGAGATAGGGGGCCCCAGACAAAAGATTGCAATGGGGCCCACAAGACTTTAGTTACGCCACTGTATGTCTCTCACTCTTTAGTAAATGTCACAGGTATAAAATAAAACAAGTCATGGCTGTCAGTGTTAAGAATTACAGCCCCTTAAAGCCTTTTAGGTGTCACTGTATCATAGGTAACCCCCACATCTCTGATTTCACCACATTTTGCAGTCTACCTCTCCCTCCATTGTCAGTTCTGCCATAGGTCTCTGTTTATTGCTGTGATTGCTGTGCGGGATGATTTGTAAGTAATCTCTTCTGAAGAGTTTCCAGCACATTTCCATGGATTCCAGATGCCCACTGAATGGTTAGCAATTATTTCTTTTGGACGATCATTGTATAAACTCACTTTTAAATATAAATATTCTCTTTGCCATTTCCGTTGTATGATTACACTTTAAGAGTGGAAAGAAAATACAGGCTTATACGTGCTCCTACAAGAGCTTAAATCAAAGGACATGAGTGCACATCGTACTCAGAATCTTCTCCAATCCATCCATTAGTTTACAGTAGGAAAAGAAGCAATCGTTGTTTTCAGCGCTGAGTGTATATCCATTGCCGCTATTGTGTGGAGATTCACTGAATAGATATCTGCTTTTTGCTAAAGTTGCAGTGATGAGAACCCATGTAACAAAGCTGCCCTTGTGTCCAAGTAAACATATAGAATAGGAGAAAACAATGCTTGTTCTGACCTGGTGTATAATTGCAAAGTCAATTTCCAAAGATACCTGCTTTCATCCAATATTCATCTGCTTTTAATATTGTTAAAATATTGTTTGCAAAAATGTTTTTCTTGCTTATTCATTCTGCATTTTACATTCCTATGGCATCCACATTTTTCGCTGATGCTACACAAACCCATTCAATTCAAGGTGCTTATTCATACATAATGAAACTTATTTTGTATTTTTCAGCCATTCAGAGGTGGACTTGTTGGTGTGCCTTGAATCATTGTCTTGGTACAGAACCCAAGTACATTGAACTTAAAGTCACAAACTGATGGCTGTACATTCTCCTTCAGGATTTTATGGTAGAGAACAGAATTCATGGAGCAAGTCACCCAAATCCTGATGCAGAAAAGAAGAGCCAAACCATCACACTACCACCACCATACTTACTGTTGGTATGATGTTCTTTTTCTGAAATGCTGTGTTACGCCAGATGTAATAAGATACACACCATCAAAAAAGTTCCACTGTTATCTCATCAGTCTACAGAATATTTTTCCAAACGTCTTTGGGATTAGCAGCATTTTTTTTTATGAAGATTATGGAATAAAGTTTTTTCATACATTGAATTTTGGTGTGCTGAAGTACTGTATTATACTACAATTTGTGACGGGACTTCGCAAATACTTTTTGGCACCCATTTACGAGAATAATTGGTTCCCTTGTAAGGAGTGCATATCTTTTGCATATACTCCTAGAAAGTATGGCTTTATAACCTTTTCCAGACTGATAGATGTCAGTGACTGTGTTTCTCATTTATTCTTGAATTTCTTCACATTCAGGGCATAATTTGTTGTTTTGGCCTACTTTTCTGATCGTTTGGCCTACTTTATGTTGTCAGACAGGTTCCATTTAAGTGATTTCTTCACTCTACAGGTCTGGCAGTGATCAGACCTGGGTGTAGCTAATGAAATTGAATTCAGCTTTCTAGAAAATGTGGTTAATTACCATTAATTCATGGGGGACAATTATTTTTTTCACATAGGGCCAAGTTGTTTGCAATAGCTTTTCCCCTTAATAATCATTTAAAAACTGCTTTTTGTATTTGCTCTGGTTATCTTTGTCTTTGATTTGTTATGATAGTCTGAAAATTTAAGTTTGACAAATATGCAAAAACGAAAGAAATCTCTAAGAGGCAAATATTTTTGTTCATGGTACTGTATGCATATAGAACAAGATGATCAAAGCCACAGGAAATATTTGGCTCTTTGGTGGTTGGTATCATAGCAGCAGCAGAGGCAGGACAGGAAGGACAAGACAGGAGATGATGTCCTTCTATGTGGTCGTTGTGGCTGTGTGTTGGTTGTAGCAGTTGTGGCAGGTCAGTATAGAATGGGAAAGACAAGGCAGGATATGATGTCCCACTGTATGTGGTTGTAACAGCAGTGGTGGCAGCAGCAAAAGGACAGTATGGAGCAGAATGGACAAGGCAGGATGAAATGATATCTTACTGTGTGGTAGAATTGTATGGAACAGGGTAGGACTAGCAGTGGTGACAGACGAAGCAGTATAGCATGGGTCATGATGGACAGGTATGACCTGGTTGTAAAGATTATGCCTTTCCATTTGCTTATCTGCATCAGGTTGGCCTTGTAGATGTCTGCTTGGTGAGAGCTGAACTTCCATTCAGAAGCAGAAATTTTTTTTCACATTTGCTTTTATAGCAAAAGTCTAAAAGCATGCCTACCCAATAGTTATCCCTTCGTTTGATGCTCTCGATACGGTTATCGGCACATAAGTATTATAGCATGCATCTTAACATGCTCACCAAGAACCCAGTTGTAAGGTTTTTTGCCCTGTATTTTCATGGTTGGTCTTGTTCTGTGTAGTCATCATTATCATCCTCATGAGCACCACAACAAGGGTCCTCCTCTACATTCTAGTAGAAACCAGAAGGTGATTGATCATATTAAAACACAACTTTTATTACTTATCACATAAATTAACCAAAATAGCTTCTACTTGAATTTCTTTGCAGGATCTCAGAATATCGTCTCAGAGCTACAGTTTTGATGTGGACTACTTCCCACCCTCATAAATCTTTTGCTTGAGGATACTCCAAAGCTTCTCAATAGGTTTCAGTTTAGGGCAGGATGGTGGCCACACCATGAGTTTATCTCCTTTTAGGTCCATAGCAGCCAATGACTCAGAGGTATTCATCACTGCATGAGATGGGGCATTGTAATTAGATGTAGATGATTTTGCTGCTGAATGCACAGTTCTTCTTTTTGTATTATGGATTAAAGTGGTCAGTCAGAATCTCTATATATTTTCCAGAGGTCATTTTCACAGCTTCAGGGACCCTAAAGGAGCCTACCAGCTCTGTACCCTTGTTTTCGGCCCTATACATGACTCCACCACCTTCTTGATGGCGTTGCAGCCTTGTTGGAATATTTTGGCCATCCATGATCCATCCACTACTCCATCCATTTGGACCATCCAGGGTATCACGGGAATCATCAGTAAGCAAGACTGTTTCAAACTTTGTCTTCAGGTATGACTAGGCCCACTGCAAGCATTTCTGCTTGTGAGCACTGTTTAGGCATGGCTCAAAAGTAGCTCCTGGCCTTGATTCAATGGTACACTGTCACCACTGCTGCTCAAAACATTGACCCACACATGTACTCTTCCTGCCCATAATTTCTCATTCACGTGTCCTTGGTAGCATGCACCTTGCTGCACAGGAACAATTGCAAGCTTAGGTCCATGTTGTCTGCCACATATGTTAATAACAAAAAATTGGGGCCGGCTTGATACAATGATCAGCCTGAAGAACAGTGCTCACCCAGAAGATGACAGAAACTTCTTTAATAACAAATGGAACAGCACAACGCGTGTCCGAAACGCGTTGTGCTGTTCCATTTGTTAGTAAAGAATTTTCTGTCATCTTCTGGGTGAGCGCTGTTCTTCAGGCTGATCATTGTATCAGGCCGGACCCAATTTTTCGTTGTACGTTCTCGTTCGTGTAACGGTCCTGCAGCTGCTGCCCTCCACCTTATTCTACATACCCTGGACTTGCTTGCTCTCAAGGCTATTTGGGTTGTTGTGACCTCCTCGCAACCTACCCAGGTGAGCAAGCACTTGTCTCTCCATTTAAACCACATTTTCTTCCAGTGGTAATAGACAAGGATCGGCTCGGTGTTGTTTGTTTTTTGCCTTACATATATTAATAAGGCAGGGACATCTGCATGCAGACCTTGCACACTGTAAAGGTTTTGTTTAGCAATTTGAAGAAAAATGCCCACACAGGAGATTCCAGTATAGAGCCATCACCAAAAATGCTTGAGATGTGTTGTCTGCCACCACTACCCATGCTTCCCATAGGTCTTACCCTAGTAAGTTTTTTTTATGTTTTGCAGTACAATAGCTCTGTTGCTTGCCACTGATGCCACCACTCTCCTCATCTGATATCAGATCCTGTCCAACACATAGTCATCATTGCCAAGGTCATCTTCATTATTGTAATCATCATCATCATTCCGTTTTTTTTCAAACAGTCGCAGGCCTGGTCAAGGGCTTCATGACAACCTTCATGATTCCCACCTCAAGATTTTCCCCTTCTGCCCCTACCAGTACTGCCAACCACCACCGTGGCTACAATTGCCAGTTATAATCAAAACTTGTAAAACTATCTTGAGTATATTCTTTAGCATTTGGACTGCTGTCTCTTCTCACTAGGGTTCAATGAAGACAGAGATGACATAGCAGAAAGGCTACTATGGAGATATTAAACTGTTACAGTAGTAAGGTTGCAGTGGAGGAGGAAATCACTGAAGTTGCAGAACATAGGCTTATAGTGTTCCTGTCCCCAACCCTACTGTGACTGATATAATGAGTGGGTTATATACATTCCTATCTGCTTCCAGCAAAATTGTATGCCATTGCCTCCTGCAAGGACCAGACATTTGTGGCCGCCTGCTACTACTACTTACCGGATAGCTTCCACCCGCATTCTTACAGGTAGTGGTAAATGATATGGCATTGGTGTTTCCTTCCCATACATTTGCAAGTTCTTTGCCCCCCTGCCTTTTATCAGTCATTTTTATTCAGCTATACATATATATAGTTTTATGCAGCAAACACCAGATTGTAAAGGTAGTGTGTATAAGTTGACTAGGTTTTGACATTTGGCAAGGGAAAAAAATATGACAAGTTTTACGGTAGCACTTTTGACAAAATATTGAATTGGAGAGACAGTCTATAACAGAAAGGGGTGTTCCAGTTCATACTGTAACTGCATAGCTAGGCTTAAAAGTACAACTACTATACACTTGTCTGTCCCATTGGCTCAGAATCTAGCCATAAGTCTCCGTTCAGATCCCTGGTTGTTGTTTATTGGTAACGGAGCACTAATACGCTACTAATAAATCACTGATGAGCTGAATCTCCATAGGTCAGGAAGTCCAGGGACTCGAAACGTACACTCTTCATTGGATCCCCCGCTGAATTCACACGTAAGTATATATCGTAGTACAGGGTGGGGCAAAAGGTAAGATCGCTTCTCGGTCTTTTGGCTAAGATCAAGTGTAGTATCTGTTCTTATCAGAATTTATTCTGATTCCAGAGAAACCTTGTATCCCACCAGTTCGGGGCCGAGAACGCGAGCCCCTTGTCTACGAGTGATAGAACACTTCGGACGACGAGGAGCAAGAGAGAGCAGCTGAAGAAGCAACTGAGCTAGAACACTGCTGGAGAAGAAGACGACAAAGAGGACGAAGATGGCGACTTCAGGGGACGTCGTGGCAACCACCGCTGCTGCTCCTCAAGAAGACGTCGGACGGAAGACGGCAACCAGAGACGCCAGCCCTGAAGCTCTCCCCGGGCCTGGTGTACCCGGTCTGCGGAAACAGGGACCTCCTTCACTGGAGCCCTGGATGAAGCAGACCGTGGTGCTCAAGCTTAGGGAGGTGGACGGGAGGCTCCCGGACCTGAGCGAGGAGGTCTTCTGCCGGACCATGCTGGCAGACCAGGGCTTCTCCCCCTGCCAGACCCTCAGCGTCCAGAGCTTTGTGACGGGCTTGTTCTACGTCACCTTTGCAAGTATGGAGATCTGCCGCCGGTACTGGGAGGCGGTCAAGTCAGCGGCACCGGGCTCCCCCTTCAAGGCCTTCCTGGGCAGTTGCCCTGTCCAGATGGATGAGAGGAGGGTGACGGTGACGATGAGGAACCCGCACACCCCACCCGGAGACATCGCCCGGTTCCTGGCTCGTTTTTGCACAGTGCTGCGGGATCCCACTCGCATCCTGAACAAGACGGGCTACTGGACTGGGAAATGGTCGGTGGTCGTCAAACTGCGAAGGGATGGCGAGGTAAGGCATCTCCCTCAAACATTTTCCTTAGGTAACAGCAGCGGTCTCATCTGGTACCCCGACCTACCGAAGGCCTGCCGGCGCTGCGGAAAGGAGGGCCACCAGGTAAAAGACTGCAAAGCTGACGCCTGCAGGATGTGTCGAGTGGAGGGCCACGCCACAAAGGACTGCCCCACGGCCAAGACCTGCAACCTGTGCGGCATGGCGGACCATGTCTACAAGGCTTGCAAGATGCGCACCCGATCCTGGGCTTCCGTGGCCAAGGAACCCCCCTCCACCGTGGTTTCTGCCGGGGCCAAGGCGGGACCGGCGAAGGCCTCAAAAGCCCCAGCCGGAAACGCCAAGGCCCCAGCGGCTCGGGCCGGTCCCTCCGGGACCCAGGCTAGAGCCCAGGCGGCCACTAAGGAGAAGAAACCGGGACCGGAGAAGGAGAAGAAAAAGGGAAAGGCCAAGGGTAAGAAATCGGCACCCCTCCCTACCTCCACCCCCACCGAGGTTTCCACCCCTATAGTCTCCACAACCTCGGTGGACACCCCTGTTAACACCCAACCCCCCACCCGCCCTTCCCCCGAGGTAGCACTAACAGTCCTTCCTCCAGCTACCTCGGTATTGTCTATGGAGGAGTTCCCCCCCCTCCCTTGTCGATCTCTTGTCTCCTCAGAGCCGCCCAAGCAGCCCAAGAAGAGGAAGGACAGGGAGGACTCAGATGACGACTCTTCCAAGAAGATCGCCATAGAGGCCTCAGAGGACGCCATCGAGGTGGACGTCCAGAGAGATCCCATCCCTGAGGTCACCGAACTGGAGAAGAGGGTCGACGAGCTGGTGGACGACTCCGCCACGGAGATGGACCCAGACATCGTCGCCGTCTTAGAGGGGGAAGGACCTCCCAGCCAGATGGCCCTAGTGATCAAGGATCTGGAGGAAGACATCTACGGAAGCGGCCTCAGCCTCGGGACACCGGAGTTGGGCCCAGACATCGATGATGGGAGCGGTAACTTGCATGTATCGTTCTGATTGTTAACTTAACCCTTTTTCCTTTTCACTATGGCAGGAATTAACCTTCTTTCCATCAACGTGCGAAGTGTGAGAGAGAAGAGGAGACGACAGACGACGCTTGCATTTTTTGCTGCTATCCCTAACATTAATGTTATTATGTTGCAGGAGTGTTCCCTTCCTTCTTCCAGGTCATACCATCACCTGTGCAGGGAGTGGAGCCACGGCCCGTCCTACTGGTTTGGTGGGGGCGACTGTAAGTCCGCAGGTATTGCTGTCCTCATTAGGGGGAACGCCTTCACTGTTGAATCCGTCCAGGAGCTCGTCGTTGGCCGTCTTGCGGTCATCGACGGCACCTGGGCGGGCGAGCCTCTCAGGCTCATCAACGTGTACGCTTCCCCCATGAAGGCCGAGCGACTGGAGCTTTTCCAGATCCTGCGCACTCAGCTCGTCACCACCAGAGCAGTGGTATTGGCCGGGGATTTCAACTGCCCTGTCGAAGCGGACGGACGAAGCTCCTCGACATCTGCGAAGCTGGACGTCACGTCAAAGCTACTGATCGAGATGGTGTCCGAAGCCTCTCTTCGGGACGCTGTGGGTTCCATGGGGCCGGCATCAGTTAATTATACCTGGTGCCGCCCGGATGGCTCGCAGCGCTCCAGGATTGACTTTGTGTTCACCTCTCGATCGGTCACCCAGGTAAGGCACTCTATGATCCCCTGCTTCTTCTCTGACCACAGGGGCATTCTCTTCGAGGGTACTCTGGGCCACGGTTTTCCTCCTGGCCCAGGTTCCTGGAAGTTGAACTGCGCACTGCTGGAAAATGAGGGGTCGCTGGCGGAGCTTAGAGATGCGTACTTGTGTTGGCGTAACGACCGCTTCTTTTTCAGGACTGTTTGGGAATGGTGGGAATATGTTAAACTCCAAATCCGTCATTTCTTCCAGGCCAAGGGACGCCAGCAGGCGTCACAGCGCAAGAGGGACCTCAAGGGGATGCAGCGCGAGCTCAACTCACTGATGGACCTCGATCGCTGCGGCTGGGACGTCAGGGACATGCTCGCCGAGGCCAAGAGGGACCTGAAAAGGCACTTCGAGGAGGAGGCCCAGCACGTCATCTTCCGTTCCAAGGTGGAGACACTGGAGAAGGGTGAGAAATGTAACTCGTTCTTTTTCAGGAAGCTCCACGCCGGCCACACGCCTGTGACAGAGATGAAGGATGAGGACGGCAACATCCGGCGGGGGAAGCAGGAAGTGATGGGAGTCGTCCACGACTACTACCGCGACCTCTACTCCCAAAGGCCCATCGATGATGACGCCGCCGAGGAGTTCCTGTCAGGTATCACTAACACCCTTGATCCTGCAGGTGCCGAGGGGCTCGATGACCCTCTGACGGCGGAAGAGGTGCTCTCTGCCGCTAAATCCTTTAGGACCGGAAGGACCCCGGGCAGTGACGGTCTCCCAGCGGAGCTCTACGTAGCGCTGGGCGACCTCATTTGCCCGGACCTGAAGGACCTTTACGAGGAGATGGTGGTGGAGGGTGCCATGCCGCCGTCGCTGAGGGAAGGTCTGGTCACGATCCTGTACAAGCGGAAGGGCGACAGGTGCGAGCTGAAGAATTGGCGACCCATCTCTCTCCTCAACGTGGACTACAAGATCCTGGCCAAGGTGCTGGCGACGAGACTGAAGGTTGTCATCGACAGGATCATCCACCCCGACCAAACCTGCGGCATTCCTGGCCGTAGGATTGCGGATAGCCTAGCCATGGTGAGAGACACATTGCACTACATCGGAGACCGCCGTGCACACGCGGCCCTGGTCAGTCTTGATCAGGAGAAGGCCTTCGATCGTGTCTCTCACGCCTTCATGGCTAAGGCTCTCCGTAGACTCGGTCTGGGTGCGGGGTTCTGTAAGTATGTCGACCTAATGTACTTTGACATTCACAGCTCGGTGATGGTGAACGGCTGGAAGACTGACCCCTTTCCGGTCCTCTCCGGGGTCAGACAAGGCTGCCCTCTTTCACCCCTTCTTTTTGTTTGTGTTATAGAACTCTTCGCGGAGTCTATCCGGCAGAATGCAGGGATTAGAGGGATCACCGCACCGGGACCTGGCAACCACGTGGTCAAGTGCTCGCTGTACATGGACGACGTCACCGTCTTCTGTTCCGACAGATCATCGGTCTCAGCGCTCGTCCAGACCTGCGAGAAGTTCGGCCGGGCTTCGGGGGCAAAAGTCAACTGTGCCAAGTCAGAGGTCATGCTCTTCGGAGACTGGCGTCTGGCTTCATCCTCTCCCCTTCCTTTCACAGTGCAACCGGACTTCATCAAGATCCTGGGAGTCTGGTTCGGAAAGGAGGGAGCGGCCCTGAAGTCCTGGAACGAGCGTTTGGCGAAATGCAACCAGAGGATTGGACTTTGGAGCCTCAGACAGCTTTCGCTGGAAGGGAAGACACTGGTCCTGCGGAATGAGATCCTGCCTGTGCTCCTCTACACCGCGCAGGCCTGGCCACCTCTCAACACCGTGGTTAAAGCCATCTACAGGATCGTCTTCCACTTCATCTGGGGCTCCAAGATGGACAGGGTGAAGCGGGCCGTCATGTACAAGGATCCGTCCAAAGGAGGTAAGGGTGTCCCCGACATCCCCACTCTGTTGAGACTAACCTTTGTTTGTGATTGTGTCCGCAGAACCCTGAGGACTGGAACGGAATCGGCAGGCCGAGCCATGTCCCGCTTGTTCCTGTTACCCCTGTGGCGTCGCCTAGGATGGGACAAGTGGAACAGCTCCGTCCCTTACAACTGGACCGTCCCTTGGCACTACCAAGACGTCACCCGGTTCGTGAGGGAGCACCAGCTGGAGGAGCTCAAGCCTGACCTCTGGAAACCCAAGACCGTCCATAAGCTCATCCGAGCTAAGGACACCATGGAGGAGATCCCAGGGCTGCCGGCTGGAACCGCGGAGGTCGTTTGGAAGAACATCTCTTCGGCCCAGCTGACCAACGGGCACAAGGATATGTCGTGGATGGCCGTGCAGGGAGGTTTGGCGGTGAGGTCGTTCATGCATGCCCGCAACCTGAGCAAGACGCGCTACTGCCCCAGATGTCCCTTCAAAGAGGAGACCACCCACCATCTTTTCTGGGCCTGCCCGTTTGCTCAGGGCCTGTTGGATGCCCTGGAGGATGATTTGCAGGACTCGGTCCCCCGGAACCAGCTTTCTTACCATTCTGTTTTTTATGGACTCTTCCCGGGGACCCATCGAGAGACAGACTGCGAGAAGGCCTGGAGGATCCTCAACTGTTTCAAAGACGCTATCTGGTTCGCCAGAAACCGGCTTGTTCTCAGGAGGGAACAAGTCACCTTTCAGGACTGCTGCAGGCTCATCCACAGCTTGCTGCGGGACTACACCATCCTGGACAGCCTGAGAGGCGAAGACGAAGAAGAAGACTGAGAAGCCTTTTTCTTCGATTGTTTCCTCCATTTTGGGACTTTGCCATTTTTGTCTTTGCATTTGGTATAGTTGCATTGTCAGAGCTCTGAGCCAGTCTTCCCTCTCTCTCCCCCCTCCCTTCCCTCCCCTCCCTCCCCCAAGCTGGCTCGGGTGCTCAGGCAGTGCTATTGTGTTAGTTAGAATAGACATTGTGTTGCTCCCTCGTGTTTGTGTGTTCTTCAATAAAGCTTCGGGCACTGTGTTTACTCCCCTCCCCCCCTCCTCCACATGTCAGATAGCTAGTTGTTGAATGCATGCATGTTGTGGGGCTAGGAAGTACTGGTATGAGGTAGGACGAGGCAGAGCACTCAGGAGACTTCTTCTGGGTCTCTGCTTCGCCCTGCCCCATTAAGTATGGGAAAAGTATTTCTATTTATTTATTTATTTATTTGTGCAAGTATTGTAAGCTGTGTATCAAATGCGCTGCGACGCAGTACTTTGTAAATACTTTTGCTTGACGACTGATTGTGAATAAACGCATTTTCAATCAAAAAAGGTATGAACCGGTTTTAAAGAGATATTAAACAAATACAACTCAACTTACAGAAATTATGTTTATATTGCTTAATTCAGTTCAGAATCTAGTTTTTTTACATTAAGTTTTAAAGATGATATCAGGAAGATGGCGGCCGTCAGCAGCGATACACTCTTGAAGGCGAATTCTTAAGTTTTCAACAGCTCTTCTGCACATTTGGATGGGTATTGCCGTAACTTCCTCCCTGATTCTGTCCTTAAGTTCTTCCAGGGTATGTGGACGATTTTTAAAAATCTTTTCCTTTAGGTACCCCCAAAGGAAAAAGTCACAAATGCTCAAATCTGGTGAGCCAGATTTGTCATCAGGCCACTCCACGTCACCCCTCACAGAGATGAGGCGCTGGGAGAACATTTGCCTCAATCTCGCCATTGAAATCCTAGCAGTGTGGGATGTAGCCCCGTCCTGTTGGGAGACACTTCAATAGCATTTCTTAACAGGATGACATTTTGAGGTGTTCTTACTGTTCTGGGTCTTCCAATTGCCGAAGGAGTTGCTGTTGAACCAGTTTTTTCCAATGTCCTAGCTCAACGTCTAATTGCATTACCCCCAGGGACGTTACCCCCAACAGGGATATTGAAGTGTAGTCGGAAGGCCGTCTGCGTGGTGATAACATGTTTTGAAAAAACGTACTCACAGCAAACCCACAATGCTCTCCTGTTCAAGGCACGGATGCTACTGACAACTAGACCCTCCCACTCCAACAACGAGGCCCCGCCCCTCTTCCCACCACTACCACAGGCTGAGCGCTAGCCGGTCAAAACCGGTTCATACCTTTTGCCCCATCCTGTATTTGTTATTTTAAGCTATATGTTAAAAATAAGAACTGGAACATCCATTTAATATGGTTGTATTGTTTTGCAAGGGGAAAAAATGCCAAATATTTACTGTAGTACTTTGGTGCAACAAAACATTGAATTACAGAGACAGTGTATTATTACTTGGGTTTAAGGTGTTTGGCAAGGTAAATTGACCATATTATACTGTAGCACTTTTGTCCAGGAAAACATGGAATTGCAAAGACAATATATAACGTTGGCATTTGGCAAGGAAAAATGCAAAACACGTTCTTCAACACAGCACAGTGTTTGTGAGAAACGAGAATTGTGATTGATACAGCACACTGACGGAAAGACTGTAATGACTGCTGGTCTAATAGCGTGACAGACAGATAGACACAAACTTTGGATCCAATCTCTCTCTCTCCCTAATATAATTTTTTTTCTTGTTCCTATCTTTCAGAAAATGGACACTTTATTCTCCTGCTTGGGCTGGTTTAATAACACACGACTCATTACTCACCTCCTATAGTAGTTGTGCTGATGTCTGATACTTCCTGTTTTGCTTGTCAAATGGAGAATACAACTTCCAGTCCAGTGTCTGTAGAAAAGTTACCAAGACAACAGTGACTAAAATACATGGCACAGGAGGAACAACAAAAGAGACTATTTGTCACAGATAAACAGAAGAGGGGCACATACAGAGCTATTAGGTTGTATTGACAAGATAACTAATATAGCAGTGGACTTGAATGTGTTACTGCATAGTTTTCTATATCTACAGTGGTTTGCAAAAGTATTCATACCCCTTGAACTTTTTCACATTTTATCACCTTACAACCACAAACAAAAACGTATTTTATTGAGATTTTATGCAAGACAAGGTGTCATTTTATTTATACCATTTTGGGAAAGGTCTGATGATTAGATCACTTTTTATTTAAAAATTTTTAGGGGACAAAGTGTTGGGGAAAAAAATCGCCATTTGGCTATTTTGAATTTTTTTCCCTGTTATGGCTTTCACCATATGGGATAAATATTTTTTAGATTTTAATAGCTTGGGCATTTGTGAACATGAAGATACCTAAAGTGTTAATGTTTATTACTGTTTATGTATTTTTATATGTGATCTAGGGACAGTGGAGTGATATGTATTTTTTGTGGGTTTTTTAAAAAAAGTTTTTTTAAATTTTCTTTTACTTTTATTTTTAGTAAAGGTTTGATTGCTGATATAATACACTGCAATACTAATGTGTTGCAGTGTATGGTCAAATCCATTGCCTTCTATTACATGCTGCCTATGACAGTGTGTAATGCCTTTGAGCCTTTAATAGGCGATCGGTAAAAAATGGTGCTTGCACACTTTTTTTTTTTTTTTTTGTAGATTGTGAGCCCATATAGGGTTCACAATGTACATTTTCTTTTGTTCTTTTTCCTATCGGTATGTCTTTGGGAGGAAATCCAAGCAAACACGGGGAAAACACACAAATTCCTTGCAGATGTTGTTCTTGGCAGGATTCAAACCCAGGACTCCAGCACTGCAAGGCTACAGTGCTAACCACTGAGGCAACGTGCTGCCCTGGTGCTTGCATACTTTAGATGCCATGGTGCTGTTTAACCACAGCATCTAAAGTGTAAACAGTTATGATTGGTGCCATCAGCGATTGCGGCTGTTAGTGGAGAGTGCTGGCTGTATTATAGAGCCAGCATCCCCCATGTTCTTGAGCTCTCTCCATAGAATTGCTCGCGACCAATATCATATATTAACATTATTAGTCATTAAAGGGTTTTAAAATCCTTAAGTAATAAGCTCCCCTGTGACCTTTTGCTTTACCAACTTATTTATGCCCCACTTTTGAAAAAATTAAATCATTATTGAAATCTCTTAATGTCCCTTATATGTCTTGGCTAGAGAGGAAAAATATATTAGCCTTCTACATACTTCCACAAATTCTCTACATGTTACAAACTCTATTATTTGATGTACTCACACATTATTTCCATAAGTTTAACACACTACTTTTGCCTTTTTTGTGGAAATCTAACTGACCAAGATTGAAGCACTACCTTTTAATCTGCATTAACCCCTTCCCGACATGCGCCGTAATAGTATGGCGCGTGTCGGGTCTGTAACTATGGCGACCGCCCGGGAGCCGGGCGGCCGTCATAGCCGCCGGGTGTCTACTGCTTTAAGCAGTAGACAACCGGCTCTAATGCCTCCGATCGGTCCCCAGACCGATCGGAGGCATTAACCCCTCCGGCGCTGCTGTCAAAGGCGCCGGAGGCGCCATTTTCCCGGCGGCGCATGGGTGCCGCCATTTTGGCAGGGATCGCCGGCTCCTGGAGCATGCTCCAGGGCCGACGTCACGTTGCCATGACAGCCGGGAGCCTTGTTAAAGGCTCCCAGACGGTCTGCAAATTCTCTCTTTTGCAGGCTGGTGTATACAGCCTGCAAAAGAGATGATGATTTTTTGCAATGCTTTAGCATTGTAATGCATTGCATTAGTGATCAGACCCCCTGGGGTTCAACACCCCTAGGGGGTCTAATAAATGCAAAAAAAAATAAAAAAAAAATATAAAAAAATATAAAAAGTATTAAAAGTTCAAATCACCCCCCTTTCCCTAGAACAAATATAAAAGTAGTTAAAAACTGTGAAACATATACATGTTAGGTTTCCTCGCGTCCGAAATCGCCCGCTCTACAAATCTATAAAAATATTTTTCCTGTTCGGTAAACGCCGTAGCAGGAAAAATAGTCAAAAGTGCCAAACCGCCGTTTTTTCACTGTTTTAATTCTGATAAAAATTTTAATAAAAAGTGATCAAAGCAATAACATTTCCCGAAAATGGTAGAACTAAAAAGTACACCCTGCCCCGCAAAAAAAGACGCCCTATGCATCCCCGTACATCTATGTATAAAAAAGTTACAGCCATCGGAATATGGCGACTTTTAGAAAAAAAAAATTTTAACACCATTTTGGAATTTTTTTTAGGGGTCAAAATGTAAATAAAACCATATAAATTTGGTATCCCTGGAACCGTACCGAAACACAGAATACAGGGGACGTGTCATTTTGGCTGCACAGTGAACACCGTAAAACCAAAGCCCGTAAGAAAGTCGCAGAAATGCATTTTTTCTTCAAATCCACCCCATTCTGAATTTTTTTCCTGCTTCCCAGTACATTATATAGAATAATTAATG
This sequence comes from Leptodactylus fuscus, assembly GCF_031893055.1. NCBI lineage: Eukaryota > Metazoa > Chordata > Amphibia > Anura > Leptodactylidae > Leptodactylus > Leptodactylus fuscus. Next base: position 124,366,852 of record NC_134267.1, on the reverse strand, counting down.
GTGGCATCATGAAGAAAAAATTGTCCCGCAAAAATTAAGACCTCATATGACTCTGGGAGCGGAGAAATAAAAAAGTTATGGGGTTTAGAAGGAGGGGAGTCAAAAACGAAAAACGAAAATCAAAAAATGCCATCGGCGGGAAGGGGTTAACAGACCTCTAAATATACTACCGATCCATTTACCTACTTCGATGGTTCCAATTCGTCAAACTGCAATTTACCTATTCATTCCTGGACATAGAGCGATTTTTACTCGGCTACGATGTTCCGCACATTATTTGGGTTTACCCGACTACCCTTAGCAAATCAGTTATAACTAGTGATTTCATTGGGGGCCTACTTCACTCTTGTCAGACCTCTAAAGCTCTCAACATGTCCACCAATACACTCTCCCCTTTGGCTCCTCCAGACTTCCCCTTCAAAACATGCTTCAAATTATGGCATTTGGTTGCGCTGTCCAAAAATTTAGATACAGTAAATCTAGTTCACATCCAGAGTGAACCTAGTTAAAGATGTATACTTCATTGTCCTTTACCCCAACTAAAGTATTTTACAAGATCTATGCTTGTCAACTTAGAGCTGACTTTACCAACATTGCTGAGAACATCTTCCACATTTATAACAACCAGCTTCTTGACCTGATAGAAATTTATGATACAAAATATGTATTCTTTGCTTTCTACCTTTGATTTTTATATCTTGCTGAAAACTCAAAAAACTTAAAACAGGATAACAAAATAAAATTCAGGTCCAGGTTGGCTTGATGAATTGACTAGAAGTCAAAAGAAAAATGTATCTTTGTACCGTATTAGCCAGTAGATTTGAAATGTAAAGGTTGAGAATCCTCAGTAGTTTGATAACTTTTTAATGGTTAACAAAAAATGATGACATATTGCGAGCTTTCAGAACTGCTATAAGGTTCCTTCATCAGGCTGGTATTGTTTTATACCAGCCTGATGAAGGAACCTTATAGCAGTTACGAAAGCTCGCAATATGACATCATTTTTTGTTCTTCCTTCTTGGTGAGGGCTATTTTTCATATTGTTTCCCATATGAAAGCTCTGTGGATCGAGGAAGGGGAATCAGTGCTGTCCAAAAGCTAATGCAAATATTACATTTCTATGGAAAAGGCATAATAATCCCAATGAATGCTTACTATAATTTGTGAGATAATTTGTGTAGATAAGTTGTATGACTTCTTTTGTTGCACACATATAGTTCTGTCAATTCAATTTCAATGTATTATTGCTGAAATCTACAAAACTTCCTGTGTAGCATATTGCAATCCTGGAGCATGGGACCTCATGAGATATACCAAAATTATAAAGCGGCTACAGTCTCTGAATAACTTTAACTCACACCAGTGCAAAAATGTTTTAAGACCAAACGGAAAAATGTCAATCTTAATATATCAGCCCCTGCTTATATGACCATCCGAATATCATGGCGTTCCAACAAAGTCCTTTCCATTGTTTAAACAACCAGAGTACATTACACATCATGGAGGATCAACATTTTGTCAGCATAACTCTCTGAAGCAGTAAATAAAACTCATCTCTGGCACTTTGGGGCATAATAATACTCTGGCTGCAGTGCAATACCCCAGGCATAAACATAGACATGTTTTCTTAGTTAGGTGTTTGCATTATTCACTCACCATGAATAAAACGATTTGGAGTTGATTTCATGTACAGAAAATCATGGAAAAAAGAAGAAAGACAAGTTTATTTCCAGGTTTAGCAGCATAAATAACTTTTATTGCAATCAGGAATAATAACTTAGATAATTCCGTTATCATAACAATTGTCTAAGTAAGTATATAGTATACGCTCACTGTTAGTTTTAAATGGTCACTGTTGTTTCTATACAACTCTACATAATTTTATCAGAGTAAGATGCCTCTTTCTCCTCCAAGTACACTGTTTTTACCTCCCCCATCTGTTTCTGCTAAACTGATTTTACTCTGAAATCCCTGCTGGAGGTGTACTTCTTTTCAATGTATTAGAAAACACATATCTATAAAAGTCTATGAAGGGTGTAGGCAGCAGGAACTGAGGGAGACAGGAGGAGAGATGTAGGTTTAGGCTGTAACAAGGAAGTTTTTATCACAGCCCAAGTGTTATATTTATATCAGTGCAAATCTATCCTGCATGATCCTAGGGGTGTGTTTCATAGTCGGAGTGAGGAAGTTTAGAAAGCAGATTCTCCTCTGTGTACTGTGTGCAGTATATGGCAGCTAGTTTCCACCCGTCAGCTCAGAGACAACAAAGAGAAAGAGGCTGAATGTTAACTACCAAAAAGGCAAAATACAGGTCATATAATTGCTACCTCTGCGGCTGTCACTTATTGGCAGAGCATGGCAAGAGCAAATGTCTGCAGGTGCTGAAATTTGCAAAAAAAAAGTTTTATCCCCCCGAGAAAACACATTAAGAATGATTCAACCAACATAGGAGTCTTTATCAATGTGTACATACATGGTATGAATTGATCATTCAATTACACAAACAACAAAAATTGCATCTTAAAATATCTATGTTCATAAATATACAGTACACCCTAAAACACACTTCTAATTAAAGTGCATTAACATATTTACAGCATTACAACTGGCCAGCATACCAACAGCCTGTCACCCAGATCCAGAGAATGTGTTCCTCACAGCCAGTCAATAGAATGAGGGCCCTGTGGTTTCCGTTGGCTCATTCTATATGACCTTTAGCTCATTCCATTGCATATGACCTCATTCTCATTCCATATGACCTCATTCTCATTACATATGACCTTTGCTTCCATAGATCTAAACATGCCATTTCAGTGCCCTATATGCTGTGCCCACTTTGTGTAATCAGAGACATGAGAACCAAAAACTTTTAAGCCGGTTATCCTGGGTACAAAACAGTTGCATATGTGGGCACAAAGCAGGGCTCTGAAGGGAAATAATTGCATGCTTTTTGGGTATTAGAGTGTAGATTTCGAGGCACTGGTTTTATGGACACCATGTTACTTTTGCATATTTCTGGAGCTGTCAGAATGACCCCATTTTGTAAACCACATGCCTCTAAGAATATATCAAGGTGTATAGCAAGCATTTTAATCCTTGAATGTTGCATTAATTTAATTTTAAAAAAGTGAACCCAGATAATGCCCCATAGTGGCTCCCCATAATATAATATACGCCCCAGAGCCCTCATACAGTATAATGTCCTACAGTGGCCCCACACAGTATAATAGGATCCCCACAGTGCCTTCCCCCAGAATAATGCTCCACAGTGGTCCCACACAGTATAATTTACTCTCCAGAGCCCCTCCTGTATAATACCCCACAGTGGCCTTACACAGTATAGTATACTCCTCAGAGTCCATCCCACCACAGTATAATATACTCCACAGTGGCCCCACACAGTATAATATGCTTACAAGCAGTCCCTCACAATATAATATGCTCCCCAGAGTCCCCCTCCTAGAGTCCCAGTCTCCACACAGTATAATGCTCTCAGTGTCCTCACACAGTATAATATGCTCAATTGAGGTGGCCCCCACCACCAGTATAATCCAGTGTCCTCATACAGTATAATAGGTTCCCCACACTTTCCGCCCAGTATAGTACACAGTATAATATATTCCCCAGTAGCCCCACACAGTATAATAGGCTCCCACAGTTCCCCCACACAATATAATATGCTCCCAAAAGCCCCCAGTTTAATGCTACACAGTGGCCCACACACAGTATAATATACTCCCCAGTAGCCCCACACTGTGTCGGCTCCCCATAGTGCCCCCCAATATAATTCACCACAGGGGCCCCACATAGTATAATATAATCACCAGCTGCCCCACATATAATATAATATGCTGCCCACAGTGTCCCCACAAAATATAAAATGCTCCCAAGAGCCTCAAGCCACTTTACGCAAACTCCTCGAGCTTCTATTGCAAAGGGGCCAGATTGAAAATGACACCATGACCCTTTATGTTAGTAATATGGCCCGGCTCTGTCTGGACCCACCAAAGCATCCTCCGATGAGCCAGTCTGACACTGGTTGCTAAGGTGTCTATAAAGTGGAATCCCTGGTGAAGTGAGCCCACTTTGAATACTACACTGTTAAATTTATCAAGTGGTGTAGTGAGCATAAGTTTTTGAAATCTGAATGCATAGCGGATGGTGAAAAGTCAATATGTAAGCTGTGTGTACACCACTACCCCAGTATTTTCTCACTAGCTCTTAGGGTAGTGGAAAATTCTGGGCAATCGCTTCTGATGTAGCTACTAGAGATGAGCGAGTAGTATTCGATCGAGTAGGTATTCGATCGAATACTAAGGTATTCGAAATACTCGTACTCAATCGAGTACCATTCGCTATTCGAATGAAAAAGTTTGATGCAGAACCAGCATTGATTGGCCGAATGCTATACAGTCGGCCAATCAACGCTGGTTCTTCTCCTACCTTTAGAAGTCTTCTCCGTGCAGCTTCCCTGCGGCATCTTCCGGCTCTTCATTCACACTGCCAGGCATTGGGCCTGGGCAGAGCCGACTTCTCTGCCCAGGCCCGATTCCCTGTCAAAGTGAATTGAGAGCCGGAAGACGCCGCAGGGACGCTGCACGGAGACTTCTCGGAGGATCCAGCCCGACCCTCACTCGTGGACTTAGTAAGTATAATTTGATCGAACGTTGCCTACCCCTGAAACAAGCATTTTCCCCCCATAGACTATAATAGGGTTCAATATTTGATTCGATTAGTTGAATATTGAGGGGCTACTCGAAACGAATATCGAATCTCGAACATATTACTATTCGCTCATCTCTAGTAGCTACCCTAGTAGTATCTAAATCTGGGATGTACCCTGACATACACTTAGAGAGTTTACACATTTCCCTTTCTTCCGCAGTCAGATTTGCTCTAAAGATGCAGCGATTTTGGAGGTTTTTGTTCATGCATTTACAAGATATATATATATACAGTCCTATGAAAAATTTTGGGCACCCCTATTAATCTTAATCATTTTTAGTTCTAAATATTTTGGTGTTTGCAACAGCCATTTCAGTTTGATATATCTAATAACTGATGGACACAGTAATATTTCAGGATTGAAATGAGGTTTATTGTACTAACAGAAAATGCGCAATATGCATTAAACCAAAATTTGACCGGTGCAAAAATATGGGCACCTCAACAGAAAAGTGACATTAATATTTAGTACATCCTCCTTTTGCAAAGATAACAGCCTCTAGTTGCTTCCTGTAGCTTTTAATCAGTTCCTGGATCCTGGATGAAGGTATTTTGGACCATTTCTTTCTACAAAACAATTCAAGTTCAGTTAAGTTTGATGGTCGCCGAACATGGACAGCCCGCTCTCAAATGATCTGAAAACAAAGATTGTTCAACATAGTTGTTCAGGGGAAGGATACAAAACGTTGTCTCAGAGATTTAACTTGTCAGTTTCCACTGTGAGGAACATAGTAAGGAAATGGAAGACCACAGGGACAGTTCTTGTTAAGCCCAGAAGTGGCAGGCCAAGAAAAATATCAGAAAGGCAGAGAAGAAGAATGGTGAGAACAGTCAAGGACAATCCACAGACCACCTCCAAAGAGCTGCAGCATCATCTTGCTGCAGATGGTGTCACTGTGCATCGGTCAACTATACAGCGCACTTTGCACAAATAGAAGCTGTATGGGAGAGTGATGAGAAAGAAGCCGTTTCTGCACGTACGCCACAAATAGAGTTGCCTGAGGTATGAAAAAGCACATTTGGACAAGGCAGCTTCATTTTGGAAACAAAAATTGAGTTGTTTGGTTATAAAAAAAGGCGTTATGCATGGCGTCCAAAAAGAAACAGCATTCCAAGAAAAACACATGCTACCCACTGTAAAATTTGGTGGAGGTTCCATCATGCTTTGGGGCTGTGTGGCCAATGCCGGCACCGGGAATCTTGTTAAAGTTGAGGGTCGCATGGATTCCACTCAGTATCAGCAGATTCTTGAGAATAATGTTCAAGAATCAGTGACGAAGTTGAAGTTACGCCGGGGATGGATATTTCAGCAAGACAATGATCCAAAACACTGCTCCAAATCCTCAGGCATTCATGCAGAGGAACAATTACAATGTTCTGGAATGGCCATCCCAGTCCCCAGACCTGAATATCATTGAACATCTGTGGGATGATTTGAAGCGGGCTGTCCATGCTCGGCGACCATCTAACTTAACTGAACTTGAATTGTTTGTCCAAAATACCTTTATCCAGGATCCAGGAACTGATTAAAAGCTACAGGAAGCGACTAGAGGCTGTTATCTTTGCAAAAGGAGGATGTACTAAATATTAATGTCACTTTTCTGTTGAGGTGCCCATACTTTTGCACCGGTCAAATTTTGGTTTAATGCATATTGCGCATTTTCTGTTAGTACAATAAACCTCATTTCAATCCTGAAATATTACTGTGTCCATCAGTTATTAGATATATCAAACTGAAATGGCTGTTGCAAATACCAAAATATTTAGAACTAAAAATGATTAAGATTAATAGGGGTGCCCAAACTTTTTCATAGGACTGTATATATATATATATATATATATATATATATATATATATATTGCTGGTGAGGTAGCCATATGAGGGCTTGGTATTTTTGTGGGATAAGATACATGTAATGAAATATAAATTATTCTGGGGTGCCTATAACTTATTGACTACATTCTATTAACTCTTTCTGGGTACATTAAAAAAAACAAACAAACATCAATTCTGGCATTGCTTTTTAGCATTTTACATTTTTTACCATTCACTGTACAGCAAAAGTAACATGTTAGCTTTATTCTATGGTTTGGTACAATTACGGAAATATCTGATTTATATTGTTTTTTTACGCATTACACAATTTGGCAAAAGAAAAAAAAGGGAGGAAACATGCACACAGGAAAGTACTTCACAATCTACTTTCCTGCCTGCATGACTTGTGCGTAGATCTTGTGGCAAGCACGCGGACCTCATTATAGGCTATGGGTCCGTGTGCTTTGACTGCACACCACTTGCTAATGTGTTCAATAGTCCATTCGGGCGGAATGGACTCCCTGAACGGATAACTAAACGCAGATGTGAACCAAGGGTCAGATTGTTAGGTTTACTTAGGGGGCATTCACACTACTGTTGGTGTCCGATTGCAGTGTCCGTTGCTACTGTCCGTTCAAGATTTTAGCAACGGACACTAGCTGTGTCCGTTACAATTTCCATTCATTTCAATGGGATTTCATCTGTTGTCAGTTTGTGTCCGTTTGTGTCCTTAAGGGTCCGTTAACAACCATGTCCGTTTTTTCAAGCGGACAGAGAAATCACACATGCAGGATTTTTTTGTCCGTTTGAAAAAACGGACAGAAAGTGTCCGTTTTTTTTAACATTGAGGTCTATGGGCAACGAAACATGCATGTCGGGTATGTTATTTTGAGTTGCTTTTAACTCCTTTCAGCGCAACTTTTTCATATGTATATATTCTGTCCAGGAGGGCCTGAATAGGGACACCCCATTACTAGGGCAAGGTTCCAGAGGGGGCACCGACCATCTAGGGGGGTGACCCCGTGTCAGGCATTAGGGGTGTATAGCTCCCTTCCTGTCTTTTAGTCTAGGGACATCCTTCTTTACTGTCTCATGCACTTCTATCAGGACACAGACATTTTCTCATTCCTGGGTATTCCTGGGTTTCCCTGGATTTTTTTCAGAAGTCTCAAGTCATCCACTACTAGTAGGTGAGTCCTCAATTGGTTTAACTTTCTTTTGGGACCGCCGTGTCCATATATGTGGTGATTGAGGTGGACTTTTTGTTTGTCTTATGTGGGTATTTTTTATGTATTTATCTATTTTAACCGGTTCATTAAAGGTTATGTTTTATCAGTGACACCATTCCATTTGCTCCTTTTTGGATTGTATGCAGTGTGGCGAGCAATTATTCATTTTTTTGACTTTAGTTGTTGTACTGTAGTCTATGGGCAACGGACATATAACGGACAGTAACTGATGGCCATCAGTTACAGTCCGTTATTTTCTGTCCGTTTATTTTCTGCACATGCTCAGAAAGCATAAACAGCAAAAAGAAAAAAAGAACAGTATAAAAAAACGGACACTGACAGATGCTAACGCTAGGTTCACACCTGCGTTCAGCTGTCTGTTCTGTGGTTTCCGTCTTCTGCATGCCAGAAGATGGAAACCACAGACCGGGTCTGGCCGTTAACGGCGGTGAGCGTTTTATGCTCTCCGCCGCGTAACCGTTTTTTTAAATCCGGACACAGAGTACTGCATGTCCGACTCTGTGTCCGGATTATAAAACCCGGTTTTGCGGCAGAGAGCATAAAACGCTCACCGCCGCTCACGGCCGGACAGCTTTCTCACCCATTCAAATGAATGGGTGAGAGAGACTCCTGCAGGTTTCCGTCTCCTGCTCTGTTTTATGCAGGAAACGGAAACCTGAAGTACGGAGTGCCAGGCGCAGATGTGAACGAGCCCTAACTGATACTAATGTGTCCGGTTTTTTTTTAACTGATCCATTAAATGGATCAGTTAAAAAAAAGGGCACATTAACATCAGTTAGCATCAGTTAGTGTCCGTTAATGTCTGTTATGATAGGTGTCCTTTTTTTTCTTTTAAACGGACACCTTCGTAACGGACACCAACGGTAGTGTGAACGCCCCCTGCTGAATTAGATCTCTGCGGCCTGACTCCAGATTAAATTAGTGGTGTAAAAGACAACAAAGTCCTTCAGTCAATGCCATTTCCTGTTTTTGAAATTTATGTAAATAAGTCTTTTTTCCAGTGGCCAAAAGGCTGTACTTGCAATACATTGAATGTTAAAAAGGAATCATCTTTGTATGCCCAAGAAGCTCCAAGGATGCAATTTTATTTTTTATGTTCTTGAAAACTATTTTAAAGGTTTTAAACTGTTCTTAAGAATGCTACAATATTGCTGCCTGTGTTGAAATCACTGTATTACTATTGAGCCCTACGGCTGGGTTCACACAGGGTTTTTTGGGCTGGATTTTGATGCGGAATCTGCGTCAGGATCTGGTTAAAAAAACCCACCTCCCATTGATTTCAATGGGAGCCGTTCACTTCCTTTTTCCACGAACAGTTTCTTCCCCCTCGCGGAAAAAAAGAAACAACCTGCCCTTTTGTGCCACGGATTCTGCAGCATAATCCGCCAAAGCTTCTGTGGCGCGACACCTCCCTCCCAACTAGGCCCATTCATTTGGGCCTAATACAGAGCTAAATGCCGCGACTGGATGCCGGTGCACTGCATTGGCATCCAGTCGCAGCTAGACGTTTTTTTGGACTGGATTCTGAGGCAGCCTCCGCCCCAAAATCCGGTCCAAAAAATCCTGTGTGAACCCAGCCTACCACAAATTAAGCTCAATAGTAATATACCATTGGCATGGCTGGGAGCCATTGGAAGCCTTTCTGGCTGCCATAGGAATGGAATGGTTCCTGCAATCTGCCATTTGCTAAATATAGTTCACAAAATAAATGTAACCATTCAGATGCAATGGTTTATTCTTGCCACAGAAACTGACTTAATGGTCCATGAGCAACACTGTCTCTGACCACAGAATCCATTGCCAGGTTCTTGATGTGTAAAACAGCAGAGACCTGGCGACTATGGTGTCTGCTCTGCTCCTGAGCATGTAATTTACTTTCTCTCAAGACTTAGAATGTACATGTATGACCCGTGCACAAAGAAGTTTATCTTTGAAATGACTGCACTAAAAGCATTTTTTCAGATTTAAAATAAAAAGCGTCACCTTTTCTCCCGAGAGTTAGCGTCACTTTTGTCCCTGGGTTGTATTTGGTATTGCATCTAGCCAGCAAAACAGACACAGTCCATAGACAGGGGTGGTGTTGTTTTTTGGGGGTTAAAGCTGACTATTTTTAACACTGGAGAGCCCTTCTCACTTTGGGGCTATTTAAAGATTTACAAGTCTTCTTTTAAGTAAACTTGTTAATATGAAAGTGCCAGGTGAAGGTAGCATGTTACAGGGCAGGAGCAACTACTGTCATGTATAGCTTTGGGTACTTGACAAGATCTTTGTATGCACAGCCAAGGTTGGGGGGCTGTCAATCATGAAATAGGATCACTCCTGACTAGATGGCTGTACGCATACAAAGAGCACAGATATAAATGCATGAATGACAGCTTATACTAAAACATTTTCCACAAGACTATATATGAGTCGTCTCAGACGCTCCTACTCTATAACATGCTGTCTGGAGATTAGACTGTATTCTCTTGGAGATGAGTTCCCTTTAAATGTATCCCCTGATTAATCCTTTTTACTAACCACTGACTTTAGAGAGTGACTTTACTTTCACAGTGCTGTTATGGCTGAGGAACCTTCCCGCAATCCCGCACTCCTAGAGCAATATTTTAGCTGGCCACATGTCCAGGACTATTTTCATCCATTAAAAGTAAACAATGAAGGCAATAAATGGCAGCAATGTAGAAAACCACAAATAATTGATATAAAAAGAACATTGAAAAACCAAATAATGTTAGATTATAATGTAATTGCCAAAACATGAATACTTTTTTACTTTATGGTTCTATGTGTCCAAGAGTGGGATTGGAGGGGGAGCAGCAAGTGACACCAGGAAAAAAAGATTCCAGCCTCTGCATGATTCGTGTGGACACCACACGGAAAAAACACGGACCCCATTATAGTCTATGGCAGGGGTGCTCACACTTTTTCAGCGTGTGAGCTACTTTATTAACTGACTAAGGCAAAAGATGTACTAGGGCGGGCGGGCCTGTGGGCAAGGCTGGGACGGACCCATGGGCGGGGCAGGCTTGTGGGTGGGATGGGCGTGTCTATGGGCAGGGCCAGGCATGTGGGCTGGGATGGGCGGATCGTGAGAGCAGGAGACAGCGGCGTTCTGTGGCTGCCCAGGGATCCCCGGTGTCTGTTTGTTCACAGCGCAGGCTGAGAGTTATCTCTGGACCCCGGAGATGACTCTCAGCCTGCACTGTGAACAAGCAGACACAGGGGATCCCTGCATCCCGCGATCGACCCATACGTCCTTTGCGATCTACCAGTAGATCGCGATCGACGTATTGGGCACCCCTGGTCTATGGGGTCTGTGTGCTTTCATTGCTCACTGCTTTTTAATGCATTCAGTATTCTGTTTGGGGAGTCCCCAAGTGGACTGCCCAAACGGAATACCAAACGCAGATGTGAACCAGGAGGCCTAAGTCCTTAGGTACTCCTGGAGTAAGGGAAGGGGGATTACAGGAACTTTTTCACTCGTTTTCCTACCTAGCCAATGACTGAGACTACCTGCCCTGTGACTGTCACAACATTTGCACAATGAGATACCTACCGCCTGCTAGTCAGGATATGTGACTGGCGTGGTGTCCAGCATCTGGATCTTGGAATTTTTTGGTCTATTTATTTCTTGTAAATGCTTGATGTTCGCATTGACAATGTGGACGTGACTTTATATTTTGATGCATAATTGCTTATGATTTGATTGTGTTTAATTATCCAGTTTTTTACCTGATATTCAGCATAACAAATGTGTTTATCCATTGGGATTCTGAACAGTCTTGGGTTGAATACTTTTTACAGGCACTGTACACAGAATTTGTCAAATATATATGAACACAATATTGTATTCACAAAGCCTGTAATCATATCTTACTTTGGAAGCGAGTCACTATTACGTGTAATACCTGTTTCTTCGGAAGTTTTACTGCAACCAGCATTTAATTATACAGTCCATTTCTGAGAAAGTCGGCTTTGTATTACAGAGGGAAAATAAACCGAGGATTATACCTTTACATGTCTTTTTGTCATTATCACAAGTGCTCCTGCTTTCTCGTAGGTGGAATGACTCATTGTTTTGAGGTTTTCTGCTTCATAACATTGGAAAGCAGTGGGTGAGATGACAGATTGAAAGATACAGATTGTATTACTGTCTTTGTATGCCACACTGATATCTGACATCCTATTCCTTATCTAGATTTAACAGGCTTTTGGTGATGAGAGACGGATATGCAAATTTGGATTTTAGTGTAATGTTTGCACAATTTAATAAGTGTTTAGTTTCCTATAGACCTGTTGGAGTAAAGTGATCCACAGCAGTGACAGAGAATAAGAGCATTGCTCAATAAACATTTACTCCCTATCCAGGTCTAGCATGCTAGGACAATGCCCAGCCTTTGTTTACCAGTCAAAGGTTATGTCCTGCAATAACACCATCAGCCTTCCAACAGCTTGTAAGACACAGTCAATCCAGGATGTTTGAATAAACAGTTCATTGTATCCTATTATTTCTATGCCAAAGTCATTGCACATTATGTAACATTGATACATCTTTAGATAGTCTGTGACCTTATTGTCTACAAATCCTAAATACGACACACAACAAAGTAACGTACAGGGCTGAAGAAAAAGCACAACCTCAACATATATTGTTTGTATATTTTAATGTACCCAGCATGTGATACTTTGAGTATATAAATAAATGTACGCCATGGTCATAGTATACAGCAATTGCTAATCTTTTACACCCCTAAAAACACTAAACAGCATATTTTCAGTCATGTTACTAAGGCAAATTCATAGACTAAACATTGCTAATGTTGACATTTGACATGAATAAGTCTGTGGCAGGCAAATAATATGTTGTGATCTTTTCTTTTTAAGTATGTAGCATATTTTTTTCTTAAACATTCCCCTGGGGCAGCCATGTTGGAGTTACTCCCTTTCTGTATTGTCTGTATAGGGTGTGTACTTTATAGCAGCTGGATTTCATTGACAAACAGTCATATATTATTATAGTTTCCAAGAATTAATGGAGTCCAGGAAGATGCATACACAGCTTTATCAATGTATACTGTGTCTAGTGCGGCTATCAAGCCTTATTTAGGCTTCTTGCCGTTCGGCAGAGCTGTCATTGTCTTACGCACTTTCTAATAATATTGAGATGATTCTGGTAATCCTGCCCCAGGCTACACAGCACAGAAAGCTGTCAAGTGAGCTGCCGAAAACAGGAAACGTTAGCCTATTGTTATATTCAGTGGGAAAACTGGAATATTTCTAGAAATTTAGAATCTCATACAAAAACAAGATGAATTACACATTGTAAAATATGTTTATCATAAACCTGGTTATATTATATATAATTTACTGATAACCTCCTAAATAGACTGTTTTAATGAGACTTTATAGCTGACCTTAAAGAGGATCTTTGTGTCCTCGGGCATATGTCGTTTTATATACCGCTAGAAAGCTGACTTCAGTACTGTCCATAGCACTATACTGTGAGGGGGCGTTCCTTACAGCCCAGCCATGACATAAGAAACGCCCCCTCACAGTATAGCGCTACTGTCAGGAGGGATGTTCCCAGCTAGACTGTCAGGAACGCCCTTCTAACAGTGAAGAGCTATCGGTACATGCACAGATAACGCTTCCAATGGGTCCACATAATAGTGTACTGAATTCAGCGCACTGTTGGCTTTCTATATAAAACCGCATGTGCCTGAGGACATGAAAGGTCCTCTTTAACAATACAAAAGCTTTCTGATGCTTTCAATCATATATGAGCATTTTATGGGTCATCAGAAGGTAATGGGAGTTCTTTTCAGATGCTAAAATAACATTAACCCTCATGCACATTGAGCCTGCATGCCACACATAAAGTGTCTGTATTTCCATATTACAGGAAAAGAAGATGCCCTGCCCATAGTTGTGAGTACTGCAGTAGCTATCCCATAGATCTGAATGGGACAACCACTGCAGTACTCACTATGGCAGCTAGTAAAAATATGTAAGCACTGCAGCTTATGGCAGCGTGGGGAAACAGCATATCTGCAGAGGTCCATGCATTTGACCCCCACTAGAGATGAGAGAGTAGTATTCGATCGAATACCTCCCCGCCATAGGTATAAACACCAAGGAGTTAAATGCATCGAATATTCAATGTGCTTAACCCCTTGGTGTTCGGCCGCTTACATGAATACCTATGGCGGGAAGGTATTCGATCGATTACTATTCGCTCATCTCTAACCCCCATCAATAAAACATTCATGTCCTATCCTATGGATAGAACATCAGTTTTTAAAAAGAAAGTAATTTTTAAAAAGCTGAATAACCCCCTTATCATATATGATAAAACTTTTCTAATTCTGGCCTTACTGCCCAAAGCAGTCACCCAGAGCTCTGTTATAGTATTAAATAAAAACAGCAGTATCCAGTTTTATAGCAAATTCCCACTAATTCTGACCATTTTGTCGTCTTTTGCAGCTGCTTTGTGGGACTGTCCTGCCTCCATGCAATAGGCAATAAAGCTAATAGCGCTAATGAAATGAACAATTTTTTATTTATGTAAAGTTTCAGTTTTTAGTCAAGGGCTGGCTTATAGTATATTGAATATAAAAATGAGAAGAACTAATAGTACATCAAAGGGTCTTTCCAGGAAAAAGGTTGAAATCCAGGGGGCGACTAGGGTGGGTGTAAAATAAAAAAAAATAGTCATACTTACCTATACCCTGAACTCTATTGCACAGCCTTGATCCGCAAACTCTCCTATGCCGATCCATCTGGGCTAAAAGTGGAGAGGCTCATGTGACTGCTGTAGCCAATCACCAGCCTCAGTGGTTGCTGGTGATGGACCGGCTACATATCAGGGTGATGTCATTGATGCTTAACCAGCAACCGCTGAAGCCAGTAATTGGCCGCAGTGAACAAGCGAGTTTTCCATTTTCTGTAATGCAAAGAAGGCAGAGTCTGTTCTTTGAATTGTAATATATTTATTGTATATAACTTATATCCAGTCATGAGTGGTTACAGCACTCTCAATAAAAGTATGCCACATGTCAGGTCTAACTACCCTTCATCAGGTATGTGAGAAAAAGAGCCATTGGAAGACAGTCCATGGAATGAGCAGCAAACTGAAGGCAGGCAGGGATGACCCTGGAGTGCTGTTCTGCCTTCTTCACTTTACTACAATATCGGAGGAATATGGTAAGTCTCCACTTGGAATGTGCAACCTGAAAGATGACTCTTGGGAGTTGCCTCATAATAAATGACTATATGACAGTTCTCCATCTCCAACTTTTTCCTCCAGAAACCCTTTACATATTTATAGAAAGCTTTAAAAATATACTTTTTCCTTACATGTTATTTTATTTTGCAGCTTTTTGTCTTTCCTGGCAGATTGACTGTATTTCATTTGATATTTAGTGCATTTTATATGGCTGTTCTTCATATTGAATCTGAAGGGGAAAATAATATTTTCTTTCAAGGCAAGGTTATCAAAATTTCACTACATAATTACTTGCTAAAACCTAGTAAATTATTCTGATGACTTTTCAAGAGTGTTTTCTTAGTAGCCAGATATCAAATGTTGCGACTTCTGGATGTTGCGTTGAATGGTTTTTGCATCTGTCGCCTTGCGCTGGTGGTTTTTAGTTGTTCCCACCTTTTAGAGTGTTAGCATGGGGCCTTGGGTGTCAAATAAATAGTTTATTAGTTCCAACCACAGAAGCCTCAACTGGAAAAAATGTGCTACATAAAAGCAAAGCAGTATTGTGAGATTATATAGCAAAAGAATTCATTTCACATGTAAACATCAAACTCTGATGCTGAACTTTTGATATAGTATTTGTAGCTTTTGTAGCAAGACCAGTTTGGTTACATTTTATGCTAAATGTTACCCTGAAAGTCATTTTTTTCATCATTGAATTATAATATTTATGTTTTAGAAATGTTCATTTCTTTTGTAGATTGGATACAAGTAACTCTAGGTTCACACTTGCAGTAAGGTTTCCGTTCTTCAGGTCTACTTGGGGACCCGAAAAACGGAAACCCAATTTGCTTACAAAGCGGTTACCCACGGAAACCCACAGACACATTTTTAGGGATACCTAAGGTGTATGTGTTTCACAGTCATTTTCTAATTTCATATGTATTCTAGTGAAAGGGGGTGATTTAGAACTTTTCGACTTTTATTTTTTAAAACTTTATTTTTTACTATTTTATTAGCTCCCCTACGGGGCTTGAAACTACAGTAATTTGATTGCAAGTCTCATAAACAAATGTATTGCAGTCTATGGGATATACTATATATTACTTTTGAAGCTGGTCATAGACCAGCCTCAGTAGTAATATTCCTAAGGCAGGCCTGAGAGTCTTCATTAGGCTCCGGGCTGTCACAGGAACAGGTCGGCTCCTGCGAACTCGCTGCACAGGAGCCGGCCTGCAAAAAGAAAGGGACCTACTGGCCCGGGGGCAGTTTGGGTGGGCTTACAGGTAGTAATACCCGCGATCAGAGTGGACTCTGATCACAGGCATTAGCTCAATAGTTCCAGGTCTCCACTGTTACAGCAGTGACCCGATAGCTATGGCAACCACTCTGCTACAGCGGCATCCATCGTAATAGCAACGGTGGATGCAGGATGGATTCATGGCTCCGGCGCACCTCCTCCTCGCGCACAGGGCCCACAGCAAGCCCCACTCCTCGCTTCGGCAGTGGCAGGAGTGGGGAGATGTATTTGGGCTGTAAGACGCACCCCCATTTTCCTCCAAAATTTTGGGGAAAAAAGTGCAATTTATGATCCGAAAAATACGGTAAGTCCTGATAACCCAGTTGCATCGTGAAAGGAAACTGTCTCTTAATAGTTCTGATGTCTCTCTACTTTGAGGAGCTCTTCTTACCTTCCCCTTCTCCTCTCCATAGACTTACATTATACTGTATATATTATATACATTTGATCTGTGACAGGAGGCAAATAAAGAGCAGACAGACACTCTTCTTTAATAAAAATATATTGTAGAGTTTATCTGCATTATGTATTTATAACTTTACTAAGTATTTGTAAAATAAAAAGTTTAGTTATGCTTTAAGAGGCTTTGATGCAACAGAATGGAAATGTATATCAGTCAGGAACTATCACAGCTATAACTGACTTTTGTCATCCCTTGGCATAAAGATCCGTAGTACTGTAGGGCACTGCACTGCACTTTTTGCAGTGGTATCTTTTTTATGAGCTTCCAAGCCAGTCTCCAATGCTGCCGTACTGCATTCTCACCAGAATTCGAAGGCAATTTGAATTTGTGTGCAAACGCAAGGTGTCTAGAAAGACTGGAAGAGATGAAGATGTCACAGAATGAAAGGGGTGTGTGATGTTGTTATAAGTATGTTCTGTATGTTCTGTTCTGCTTGCTTATTCTGATTTGTCTGCCTAGCAACAGTGAGGTAGTAATGGAGGAGGAGCTGAGCTTAGGGGGAGGGGTTGTTAGACAGGGGGCCATGATGGAGCATGGAATAAAGTGTTCTGATCTACAAAAGTAACCATGTCATAGTGGAGTTATTCCAGAAGACCGGCATCCTCACTACAACACTACAGGGTGCTTACAAGCAGCAGAGGAGCAGTGAGCCAGGATGAGAGTCGGGAGTTTGGAGATTTATTTGCATATTTCTTAATGTGGAAGCGTTGGATGTCTATAAAAAAGCCCCATTGTAATCGGTGTAGTTCTGGCATTTTCACCGATCATTCAATAGACTTGCCATTGGATGCCATGAAGATGCAAAATGGCCATCAAAAATGGACCTATTAGTCTGTTTTGATGGCCCATAAATGACCACAGTCTTGTAAACGCAGCCATAGAATGAAACCAATAACTTTTAAAGAACTGTATATATAAAAAAAAAAAAAAGTTGTCATAAAAGAATATAATACTTTTTCTTGGTTTTCATATTTCCTTTTGTACTTAGTAAATGGTTCCTATTATGACTCCACACAAGTTTTAGCAAAGCTATAATATAGCATAAATTACAGTCTGTTCAATTGGATGCTGTATCTTGGCTATGTTTCTGTAATACAGTGTTGTATGGAGGCACCATACAATCATATCCTATAGCTCTGCCAAAAGGGGCATAACTATCAAGGTAGCAGCAGTAGCGACTGCCACAGGACCCGGGGCATTAGGGGGCCCGGTGGCAGCTGCTACTGTTGCAGATTTTTTGTTTTTCATTTAATAGGCCGTTACTTGCTGGAGAAACTCCAGCAGGTAAGGGGCCCTATTTACTTACCGATCCCTGCTCCTGCTCATGACCGCCGTCACTTCCCCTTATGCAGAGGCAGCTATGAGCAGGAGCAGGGATCGGTAAGTAAGTCCGCGGGCCTGAAAACCTCACAAACACTATCATTATACTCAGTGGGGGGGAGGGTTGAGACTCAGATAATGATCGGAGGGCCAGGACAGGTAAGTGAATATAAAAAACACTGTTACTTACCTTTCCTAGCTCCGGAAGGCTTCAAGCCTGTATGACTTCACAGATGCCACGTGGGCTGGGTCCTGCATCATTAGGCATGGCGACATTGAAGATGGCCGACTTCTGTGCCAGGGAGAGGTAAGTAACAGTGGTTTTTATGTTTATATCTTCTCCTGGGTCTCTGATTATTATACTCTGGGGTCTGAAAAGGCCCCAGAGTATAACAATTGTTCATGAGTGATCCACTATGATGCATAATAGTGTGTACAGGGGCCACTATGGGGCATAATAGTATGTGCAGGCGCCACTATAGAGAATAATAGTGTGTACAGGGTTGTTGGGGGAGGGAATTGGTCCATCGGGGTCTTCGGGGTGGGGGAGAGGTTGTCAGTTGGGGGAAGGCCCATGTCAAAAGTTCACCACGGGGCCCCGCTATTCCTCGTTACGCCACTGCTCTGCCATGTGCATGAGTCAAAGATAGATAACCAACCAAAAATAAGCAACCTAAAGTATATGCGTAAATGCATGGGTTCCTTTTGGACTATACCAAGCCCTAAAGAAATCTGTGTCCTCACCATACACATAAAATAACCACAAGAAAAGCAATCGTGAGTATGACACTTAGTATAAAAGGAATATATTACACATCCAGTCTTAGTCAATAAACTTGCCATAATTTTATTTATTACATCATACACATATATATAAAAGATGGAAATTGGAAGGGGAATCTACAAATACAAACTGACTGGGTAAAAATGAAGTGCAAATCATACAGCAATTGGAGCTATGGTGTGCCAATCCAAGTGTCTGAAGGACACACACAGTTACACCAGATATTATTACATAAGCAAAAGCACTGATGCCCAATATTAAAAATGAAGTGCAACAGATGGTATGTGGTCCCTTTAAGTATTTACATACAATGGAATGCACATGGATTAAGCTAATGCCAGAAAGGACCTCAGCATTGGAGTCCTTTATACACCGTGTGTGGACATTATATACACTTGGCAATAGTATCAATAGCCGTTCCTATACTCCTGACGAAGGCTGCAAAGCCGAAACGCGCGTCAGGTACTGGAAAGTGAGTGCCTGTCCTGATTTGTATACCTCCTATATTGTCAACATGGGTAAGCCACAGTGCTATTAAACCTGTATATAGTGGTATAGGATATATGTGAACCTATGTTGTTATAGTCACCAATGTGTGTGTATCAATGCTATTACTTTAATGGATAGGAGACATACATTAGACCACATGGTAACTTTAAACTTTTAGCATTCTGTTTGAGCTGTTGTGGCAATGTGTATAACTTAGTGGCCAATTATGATATATACCTCAGCGGCTATTGATACTATTGCTATGTGCATATAATGTCCACACACGGTGTATAAAGGACTCCAATGCTGAGGTCCTTTCTGGCATTAGCTTAATCCATGTGCATTCCATTGTATGTAAATACTTAAAGGGACCACATACCATCTGTTGCACTTCATTTTTACCCAGTCAGTTTGTATTTGTAGATTCCCCTTCCAATGTCCATCTTTTATATATGTGTATGATGTAATAAATAAAATTATGACAAGTTTATTGACCAAGACTGGATGTGTAATGTATTCCTTTTATACTAAGTGTCATACTCACGATTGCTTTTCTTGTGGATATTTCATGTGCATGAGTCCTAGAGTCTAAATTTTAGAAATGGAATAATGGTCCATAGGGATGCGCTTGGGTAGACAATAACTAAAAACAAGTTTTGAAATTATGGCATTTGAACTTATTTTGAGGTTTTTTTTTTTTTTTTAAATAGAAGCATGTATTAAGAAAATCAGAGTGGAAGATGTGACATATCGTTCCTGTTGTTATGACATCAATGACCTTAATAGTAACTATCTGAATGTAACTGAAAGCAACTATTTCCATACTCAGAGACACGGCCCACTGTGTTTGGTGGTTTTAATAACCGATTCCCTTTGGCGGGTTCTGACCACACAAAATAGAGCACAGTCTGCCATTATTCCCCCACACAACTTCTCACATCTCAGCATCATGGTATACATGAATAATGGGATTGCTGTAGAAGTTGTAAGAAGTAAATTGGTGAATAGGCATATATGTATGTTCTCTCTGACTGGGGTGCACACAGACAGCAATGAGTTCCTAAGACAGAGGCCATTTAGCAGGAAATAATGTAGTAATATGAGACTGCATTATGATGCTAGTGTTAAATGCTTCTGTAAGATACAGGGGCCCGTGACCCACTCAGACTATGTAAAACAGTTGTTATTTCCTCCCCCTACTCTGACCTATTGAAGGTCCTCATGGTCAGAATTATTGTTCGTAGACTGTATTGATGTTGCAGCAAAGATATGATATTGTATGGCAAACACAGTGATTGTCTGGTTCTTACACCGCTTTGGTGGGAGACTAGTTTGGGTCCTTGGGTCACCGCTCATAACAACTGGGTTATATAATGGATGGTTCACCAAAACTAGCCATTAAAAGAACAGACTCTGCTCTGGAACTGCACCACAAGCATGGCAGGCTGGCAAGTAGCAACGGAGGTCCATATAAAAGACCTGAAAGCACAGAAAAACCTCCCTATCTGACATAACTGCGAGGTGTCAGGTTTGTAGTGTTTAAAAACTGTATGTCAAGTGGTGCCAAAGAGACAGCGCACCTTACTACACAGCTAATGGGCACAACCAGGTTTGCTCACTTGAAAAGACATTACGCTGCCGTCTTCCCAGAAAATACCAGACTCGGGTAGATGTGATGACTCAGAAGCAAATGCACAATTAAAGTGCCAGTGTAATATTATACAGTGCAGTAAGTCATAGGAACGTTCATCACAATACATGTCATAAAATAGATGATAAGGCACACAAAGTACAAGCAAATGCACAAAGCAGTCTCACAGGTCAAACTTGGCAAGGACCCAAACTAGTCTCCCACCTAAGCATTAATGTGGGAAAAGTAACTGTACGTTTAAAGGCAAAGTGTAGCTTGAAGTTTTTAGGCCTTAATGCAAAATTTGTAATGGGGCCACTATGTACTTTGAGCAATTTAGAACATTGTAATATTTTTATGTGGTAGAGAGACCTTTGGGGCCCCTTTAGGATCCTGCGCCATGTAGGGACTGCTACTTCTGGACTCTCTATAGGTACACTCTTGGATGAAGTTAGCTATAAATCGTGCTGGATCTCATTGTAGAAGCTACAAGAAGCATGCACATTATACAGAAAAACCAAAATAGTATAAAATCATTAATTTCTGCCTGCAACATACAAGTTATTTGTCTCAAAAAACTGCAAACAGTTGATTTAAAAAAAGAAAATCGTAAACTAATCCATTGCCAAGGGCCCCTGTTGTCTTGGAGGCCCATAGGAATATGAACCCCAATGGAAAACTAAATAGACTAAACTAGAAATCACCTAAAATGAATAGGTAATACCAACAGAGAAACAGAAGTATAATAAAAGAACAAACAGAAATAAAAATTTCAGTACATAGCTCTCTAGGGTAAAGGCAAGGTGAACTTGTTGAACCAATTCTGAGATTGTTAGGCAAGACATTGCATTTCCACTGTCATGCAACCATCAGTCTCACAGCTAGCATGACCTGACCTACCACAACATGCATGCCTTCAGGAAGGGAGTCTACATCTAGGAAGCATAGCGCTAGGGCCGGGGATGGTTGAACAGTGAATCCAGTCAAGGAGGACATGAACTGGAATACAGCAGACCAGAAGATGGAGACCGAAGGACAACCACCACATGTGTAACATAGTACCTCGACCGCCACAGCCTCTCCAGCATAGGCTCGTATGAGAGGAGGACATATGTGCCAATTGGGTCGGAGTTCTGTACCACCTCAGTACAATCTTGCACCCCATTTCCCAATGAGTTGCTCCCCTGGAGATTTTCCTAACCATGCCCAGAGCCGAATACCAATCTTGAAGGGGGATCGATCTCTGAAGGTCATCCTCCCAGCGGGACAAACAAGGGGGTTTATTCTGGTTAGTGGGAGAAATGAGGAGCCTATAAAATACTGAGGACCCATCTCAAATGTCAGCATGTGGTCACCACAGTTTCAAAGCTAGTTTAGGAAACACAGGACCAGCGGTTACGGCTGACTGCAGAAGGTGTCGGACCTGAAGGTACCTGTAGAATTCAGTTTGGGGAAGGAAGAACTCCTCACGCAGCATAGAAAACTATTTAACTTTTTCAACTCTGTGGTTGCTTCAGCCATCTTTTTCGGTGTAGCCTGCTGGGGGAGCAGTATATCAACCAGGGACAGAAATAGACTTGAAAGGCTGATCAGGAGGGCCAGCTCTGTCCTGGGGAGCCCCTTGGACCCAGTACAGGTGGTGGGTGACAGAAGGATACTGTCTGTGGTTATCTCCATGCGGGAGAACAAATCCCACCCCATGTATGGGACTCTGGTGGGACTTGGCAGCACTGTAAATGACTGTCTGCACCACCCCAAGTGTGAGAAGGAGCGCTATCGCAGGTCCTTCCTTCCAACCACGATCAGGCTGTATAATCTACATCAGACCAAGCGAAGATCACTCCGCACAGAGAACTAAATGACTATGAATGTCCTCCTTCTTTCTTCTCTGTTCCTTAGCTGCTATGGACTCCTAGTATATCTTTCTCAGCATTTGTGTGTCTATTACTTCTGTAATATTTACTGTGTATTATCATGTATCTGTATTACTATGCAGCTGTAACATACTGAAATTTCCCCACTGTGGGACTATTAAAGGATTATCTTATCTTATCTTAAATACTGCCCCCGAGTAGAGCTGCTCCACCTTGTAGATGCCACTATCAGACCAATTCACCAGGCTCACCTGAGGAAGGAGCGCAGATAATAAGATGGTATTATTGAAACATTTCATAGAGTCTATTTGGCAATATTGTGTGGCCTCGTTAACATGATGGTATTTATGTCATACAGATTTTACAAGGATTTACCACTCATATCCAAAGCAATAATATTCTGACATGCCTTATTATTAGAAAAGAGCAAATAGCATTCTATCGAGTAGATGTCCGATCGGACATCACGATGTTCGCCATGTTCGATTCGATATGAACACCGCGTGGCAAATGCACTTAAAATTCGATTCCCCTCCCACCTTCCCTGGCACTTTTTCTGCACCAATAACAGCGCAGGGTAAGTGGAACAGGATCTACGACAACGGAGGCCTTGAAAAAAACTAGGAAAAAGCGATTGGCTGCCGAGGACATGTGACCTCTGATTCATAAGAACAGGCGATGTCATCTCCGATTCATTTGCGGCTTGCACTTAGTTAAAGAAAGACATCTGCTGAGGGCTAGATAGGTTTTAGATTCTACTAGGCAGGAAATCAAAAAGAGAAGAAGAACCACAGCTCTTTTAAGAGCTACACTGCAGGGAGACGTTCAACCCAGCTTTGTATACCCACAAACGCCAAAGTGGGATACACAACAATTAAGCCATGCTATATCCGCTCAACCCAGCTTTCCACGGTGTGGAATAAACTAAGTGGAATACACTGAAATTGTCAGCCTATATACCCTATATACGCTTAATCCAGGTTTCACCAGTGTGTATCCCCCCAAAATAACTAAGTGTGATACACTAAAATTGTCAGCCTATATACCCTATATATGCATAATCCAGGTTTCACCAGTGTGTACCCCACCAAAACTAAGTGCACGCCCTGACACTTCTCCCTGCCATGCTATGCACTAGATCTATTCCGATGAAGGTCTAACGACCGAAACGTCAAAGCATTGATTGATCTAGTTTGCCTTTTTCAATTTTTTCTTTGCACTGTGTCAATGGCGTTTGTTCTATTGTAAAATAATCTTTATACTTTCCCAATGCAAATATAGTGTGTGCAGCAAAATTTACTTCTACTTGATTACGTAGATCGATGGACCTTTTTTTGCTAGCACCACAACTCTACTATAAGAGTGTGCGGTACCACCATTATTTTGTATTATGTAGGATAGGGCCTGGCAATAGGAAGGGACAGTTGGGGGCTTCAGCTTAGGGCTCACTGTCTCTTGTGCCCCTTCCTCCAGGGTTCTCCAGCAGCTTTTGGGGAATTGTCATCTAGTAATTCCCTAACAGATACACTGAAATTGTCAGCCTATATACCCTATATACGCATAATCCAGGTTTCACCGGTGTGTGCCCCACCAAAACTAAGTGGGATACACTGAAATTGTCAGTCTATATACCCTATATACGCATAATCCAGGTTTCACCGGTGTGTACCCCACCAAAACTAAGTGGGATACTCTGAAACTGTCAGCCTATATACCCTATATACGCATAATCCAGGTTTCAGCAGTGTGTACCCCACCAAAACTAAGTGGGATACACTGAAATTGTCAGCCTATATACCCTATATACGCATAGTCCAGGTTTCACCAGTGTGTACCCCACCAAAGCTAAGTGGGATACACTGAAATTGTCAGCCTATATACCCTATATACGCATATTCCAGGTTTCACCGGTGTGTACCCCACCAAAACTAAGTGGGATACACTGAAATTGTCAGCCTATATACCCTATATACGCATAGTCCAGGTTTCACCAGTGTGTACCCCACCAAAACTAAGTGGGATACACTGAAATTGTCAGGCTATGTACGCTCAACACAGCTTTCCACGGTGTGTACCCACAAACCCTAACTGGGATACACAGCAATTGTCAGGATATATATGCCCAACCCAGCTTTGCACAGTGTGTACAACCAAACGCCAAAGTGGGATATACAGCAATTGTCAGGCTATGTACGCTCACCCCAAGGGCCACAGGTCCAACTTCTACACCCAATACGTGTAAGGCGTAGAGGGATCAGAGAGGACAGGGCTGTGGTTGTCAGGTATTCATGCAACATGTGCCTATACTTTTCCCTCCTGATGACACTAAGCCCCTCAGTGGCAGTAGTTTGGGCAGGGGGGGTGGGGGGCATTAACGTGTACCAGACCTTGGAAAGTGTTCCCTTGGTGGTTGTGGACCAGATGGCAGTTGTTAGCCTCATGGGGGAATTCTCCTCTCCGCCGCCCGCAAGGGTTTACGGAAACATTTCCATCATATTCTGCACCAGTTGCTTGTGCCAATCAATTTTGTTTTGTTTTGTTTTTCCTCTTCCCTTTTACCGGGGATCGAGGATTGCAAAAATCCAGTATTGTTTGCTCTCCATGATGTGAAGTATGCCTTTGTCTCTTGAAAAGCAACCCAACATGAAGTCAGCCATGTGTGCCAGTGTGTTACTTGGCATGACTTTGCTGCCCCCAACTGTAAGGGTCACTCTCATTTTCCTCCATTTTACACTCCCTTTCACACCATCCGTGTCGAAGCAATGGGATACACTGAACTTCACCCTCAAGCATCGGGTGGGACAGTGTCATGAAATGCCACTTCATCCCCCTCATCTTCCTCGCCTTCAGCCAACGGTGCGAAGATGAAAGGAGTGTGCTCTGAATGTTTTCAGCCTAGCAGAGGCTACTTTTCACTTAGGCAAATGGCCGCACTTTCACCAGTATATCAGGCACAATGGTGTAGGTTTCAAAGAACCATTGCACCAACTAGTTGAAAACATGGACCATGTGTGGACCGTGTTTGAGTCTGGCAAGCTCCAAATCTGATACCAGGTTCCAGCCATTATCACATACACAAACATGCCTGGTCCCAGATGCGGTGGCGAAAACCACATTGCCGTTGCATCGAAGACGGCATCCCTAAACTCGGGGGAAGTGTGTTTTCTGTCGGTCAAGCTGAGGAGCTTCAGCACGACCTGCTGTTGTCTCCACACCCCAGTGCTGAAGCACGTTCAGGTTGCAGGTGTGGTCGAGGTTGCAGCAGAGTAGGCTTTCAGTCAACCCCTGGGAGAGGAGATAGGCCACTCCAGTTTGCACCCCAGGCCCATCCTCAACTACATTCACCCGGCCTGTCATTACAGAGAAGCAGTGTCCCTGACTGCAGGCACTTGGCCATGCGTCGGTGGTCAAGTGGAACTTACAGTAAAGCACGGAACTCAGGGCCCGACTTATGTTAGGGGACACATGGTGGCGCTAGGCGGGGACAGCACACCAACAGAGGTAGTGACGGCTAGGGGCATCATAGCGAGGTGTCGCACCTGTCAGCAGGTCACAGAAGGCCTGAGTATCCACAAGCCAGGACGGCTACATCTCCTGGGCCAGCAGTTTTAAGATGAGGCCGTTGAAGGCTTGGGCATGTGGGTGGGTTGCGCTGTACTTCTGTCTGCAATGAAAGGCATGGGAGATGGAGAGTTGCTGGGAAGAGGAACATGATGGTTCAGGCAAGAGAAGCAGAGGCAGGAAAAGGTGCAGATGAGGGTGAACTCCCCAAAGTGTCAGAGGCAGATGTTGAGGTGTCCAGGCTGGTGATTTCTCTCAGGTGGCTAGAAGAGGGAACATCTTGGGCCTTGCCGCCTCTGGCCTGGCTTCTGAGATTCAGCTGTCCTGTGTCTCTGGACATGCCTCTGCCTCTAGTCACCTTCTTTGCTGCTGCGCTTGCCTCCACATCTACACTGCTTTCCCCCGTAGACATAACCCTTGTCCATGCCTCTGCCTCTAGCCCCCTTTTTTCATGCTTAGCTTGCCTCAACATCAATGCTGTTTTCCCCCTAGACATAACCCCTGTCCATGCCTCTGCCTCTAGCCCCCTTTTTTCCTGCATAGCTTGCCTCAACATCAATTCTGTTTTCCCCACTAGACATAACCCCTGTCCATGCCTCTGCCTCTAGCCCCCTTTTTTCCTGCTTAGCTTGCCTCAACATCAACGCTGTTTTCCCCGCTAGACATCACCCCTGTCCATGTCGGGTCGGTGGCCTCATCGTTTACCAACTCCTCTTCCAATTGCTCACTCTCCTCTTACTGCAAACCACACATAACCATCGCTTGCTCTCATGGCAACTGTGTCTCGTCATCATCACTGAGGCCCAGAAACGCTGGTTGCGGGTCCACAACAATAAATTTGGCAGGAAATGGTGGATGCTCCAGTATTTGGACATCAGGACAAACAAAGTCGTCTGGTAGCTCCTGGGATCCGGGAAGTGGTTCAACAGAGGGAGGGACAGTAAACGGACCCAAAAGAGATCCTGGGTTGCATGAGTCTGTTGGGAAGATTGGGCATGTTGGGAGGAAGGAGGGACAGGCTCTTGGCTACGAACACGACTGCACGTAGTGGCTGACTGGCTGGTGGAAAAGCAGCTGGAAGCATTATCCACTAGCCATTGTAACACCTGTTCCTGTTGTTCGGGCCTACTCTGCGTTGTACCCTGCACCCTGCTTAATGCAGCTGTCATATCAGGAATTGTGAGGAGCGCATGGTAACCTTTCTTTCGGTTTAAATTTATGTTTCTGTCCATATTAATGTAGAGGAAAGAAGGTTTCCAAATATTTTTCCACTTTTCATAGAGGTTCTAGTGAGTTTGTAAAGTGCCCAGTGGAAAGGATGGGATAGGATTTCACATAAGTCTGCCATCCATGGGCACTCATGGTTGAGAAACTGAGGGAGCTGAATTTGATGAACCTTTGGGTTTTGGAACTGGACCTCCATCAAAGGTCTCTCTGCTCACAGACCCTGCTCAACATATGGTATCTAGGGTTTCAGCGTGTGGTGACCTCGAAAAAAGAGCCAGTGCTTCAGGCAGATGTAGGCGCTGCTGGAGTGTATTGAGGCTAGCAGCGGCTACTGTAGACTTGCAGAAGTGGCCGCACAAGCGCCGCACTTTCACCAGTAGCTCGTGAACATTGGGGTACGTTTTCAAAAACCATGGCACCACTAAGTTGAAAATGTGGGCCAGCCATGGAACGTGTTGAAGGCTGGCAAGTTCCACAGCTGCCACTAGGTTCCGGCCATTATCACACACGAAAACATGCATAGGCCCAGGTACAGTGGCGAAAACCATATTGTTGTCTTATCGAGGATGGCATCATTCAGCTCGGAGCAGTGTGCTGTATGTCCCCCAAGCTGCTGATCTTCAGCACGGCCTTATGACGTCTCCCCATGCCAGTGTTGCAGCATTTCCAGCACATAGCAGGGGTCGATTTAACGGCAGCAGAGGAGGAGGAAGAGGGTGGTGTTTCAGCGCTCCTGCCAGGAATGTTGGGCGGGGAGACAAGGCAGGCCGCCACATTTTGCGACCCGGTCCCAGCCTCAACTACATTCACCCAGTGTGCCATGATTGAAATGTAGCGTCCCTGTCCGCATACACTTGTCCATGCCTTGGTGGTCAAGTGGAACTTTGTGCAAAGCGCGGAACGTAGGGCCTGCCTGATGTTACGGGACACGTGCTGGTGCAAGGCGTGGATGGCACACCGGTCTCCACAAGCTGGGACGGCAACATCTCCTGGGCCAGCAGTTTTAAGTTGAGGCCGTTGAAGCCTTGGGCATGTGGGTGCATTGCGCTGTACTTCTGCCTGCGATGAAAGGCCTAGGAGATGGGGAGTTGCTGGAAAGAAGCACAAAAGGAGCAGTGGCAGGAAAAGGAGAGGATGAGGATGAACTCCCTAAAATGTCAGAGGCAGAGGTGACTTGGCTGGTGATCTGGACTGCAGCACCAGCACTGCCGTCACTAAGGACGGGTTGCTGGTCCACAACCACAAAATTGCCAGGAAATGGCAGAGGCTCCATTGTTTGTGCATCAGGACACACAAAGTGGTGTGGTAGCTCCTGGGATTGGTGAAGTGGTTGGACAGAGTGAGGGACAGTTAAAGGACCTGAAAACATCTCCTGGGAGGGGAGAAATGTTGGATGACTATCCTGGGAAGATTGGGCATGTTGGGAGGAAAGTGGACAAGACTCTTCGCAAGGAAGAGTTCTTGAGGTTGTGGTTGACTGGCTGGTGGATAAGGATCTGTAAGCATTTTCCGCTAGCCATTGTAACACCTGTTCCTGGTGCTCGGGCCTGGTTAGTATGGTACCCTGCTTAACGCAGCTATCAAGTCAGGGATTGTGAAGAGCGCATGCTAATGTTTCTTTAGCTTAAAATTTGGGTTTCTGTCCATGCTATTGGGGAGGAAAGAAGGTTTCCAGGTGTTTTTGAACTTTCCATAGAGGTTGTATTGAGTGTGGAAAGTGTGTAGTTGTTAGGCTGTGATAATGGGGTAATAAAGGGACTTTGGCGTGTTAGATACTCCCAGACATGCTTCCCCTGCTGTCCCAGTTGCATTCCAGAGGTGTTGGCATCATTTCCTGAGGTGTCATAGTGGACTTGGTGACCCTTGAATATTGGTTTCCCCCTAAACGAGTATTTTTTCCCCATAGACTATAATGGGGTTCGATATTTGTTCGAACAGTTGAGTTTTGAGGGACTACTCGAATCGAATATCGAACTTCGAACATTTCACTGTTTGCTCATCTCTACTTATTATATTAGATTTCTATAGACATTAGAAAAAATTTTTTCCATGCATGAGCAACTTATGGTCAGAGACAGTTTTCTAATCATTGATTCTGGATTTGGTCCACTCTCACGGCAGACCATGACTACAATCCTGAGCACCAGAATTGTTACTTCCTGTAATATTCACATATAATGCTTCTACATTACTTGTAGTAATCCTTACAGCTTATGATGTTGTGTCACCATTTTCATTTACAGCATTGCCCCTTGTAGTCGTCTCTTTTAAGCTCTTTTTTTGGCATATATCTAAAAAGGAAACTCTACACCACTTCAATCATACGTCATGACTGTAAAACAATATTGTTTAAGCTGTTGACACAGAGATCTTTCTAAAGTACACATAAGAAAGGGCAGGAAAATGACAATGACTAGGCAAATGAAAATGATATGCCATAAACCTGTAATGAAAGGAACTGGACGTAAGCTGCAATTTGATGGTCAAAGCCGGACTACTATATAGGGTGACCTCTAAAAATAGGCCTGTAGTGTCCATCCGGTTATGTTACTAGTCTTACTAGTCTTTTGCCACACTTACATCTACAATAAAACAGAGGATGACAGAATGAAATGTGTTTGTAGCTCTTGGCTTTAATGCAGTCAGTATATGGAACTATTGTATGAAACAAAAATCAGGTAAGGATAAGCGCATGTGAAGATCTCAGATTTCATGGCCACATTTTTTTTTTTCATTGTGAAAAATCGTGAAATTTTACATCAGATGGAGATATGATGTCGTATGGAGGTACCATATGGCAGAATGTAGATCGGCCAAAGTGGAAAATTGTGTTGTGGTTGCCTGGAACTATATATGACATACATGACACAAGTGGCCCATTTGGCCAATCCTTTGCCACACTTTGTGCGGATTATTTTACAGGCCAAAATTTTATCTAGAAGTGTTAGGATTTTTATACATGTCAACCAGCCTACAAATATTGACTTCCTAAGCACTGTATAGCTTGTATCTATAGATCTATTCCCTGTATTGTGATGCGTAGATGTGAATATGCTCAGTTAAAAACTACATCCATATAAATGGCATTGAAATTCTGGCACCTTTAGCTGTGCTGAAAACATGGACTGTTTACCTTTTTGTTTCATCAGATGGTTGTCGAAACTAAACAAGTAACAATAGATCGAAGGTATCAAGGCCTGAAGTGGTTACGGGTGACTGGTAGTTTGTCCTTTCTTTAACAGTTCCTGCTAACTATTAAGCTGAAAAATGACTGTCATCTATGTCACCACTCACTTGTCATTATATATCTCAGATCAACAGAAAAAAAGAACAAAAGAATGTGTCTTCCAAATAAACGGAACTCTTTTATTATAGTCTATCTATCTATCTATCTATCTATCTATCTATCTATCTATCTATCTATCTATTCATTCAGTATACACCAATCAGCCATAACATTAAAGTATAGGCAGGTGAAGGGATTAATAGTGATTATCTTGTGACGATATATTCTGACAAGGGCTTGGATATCTTAAGCAACAAGTGAACAGTCAGTTCTTGAAATAGAAAAAACAAAGGATCTACAAAACTTTGACAAATGCACATCTACAAAATAGCAGGTCTGGTGGGGTGTTCTCATAATACAGTGGTTAGCTCTTACCAAAAGTGATCCAAGGAAAGACAACTGGTGAATCGTTGACAGGGTCATGGGGGTGCCCTTGTTGCCCTAGGAAGCAAATGCAGCTTGCTGTGTATACCCGTCAGAGAGCGCATTCTGTCCACTCTTGAAAACCCTACAATAGACACATGAGTATTAGAGCTGAACCATAGAGCATTGGCGGAAGGTGGACTGGTTTATTAAATCACGTTTTCTTTTATATCATATGGATACCAAGATGCATGTGTGTCATTTACTTTTGGAAAAGATGGCACTAGAGATGGATGAACAGGTTCACATTAAACCAGCATCGACCTGAAATTTCCAAAAGTTTTGTGTTCAACCTGAACCCGAAATTTTGGAGTTCATCTCTCATGAGCTGGAAGTGAAATTATTGTACTCTGGGATCTCTTCAGACCCCAGAATGTAATAGGTGGAGGACCAGAGGAGGTGTAAAAAATAAACAGTTCATATTCACCTTCCCTCACCTCTTCTGGGGCTTCTCATGGTGCCCAGCACTCTCTCAGGGTCCTCTTCCAGCCTCCTGGTTGATGTCATGCATCCCAGGGTATGATGTGCTGCAATTAGGCATCAGCGCTGACCACGGGGGGCATGGTGTTACCCAGTAGGCTGGAAGAGGACAGAAGAGCACTCAAAAAGAGCACTGGATCCCGTGAGGAGGCATAGAATAGTTGAGAGAATTTCGCTTCCAGTTCTATCTGAACAACCGAAAGTCACTGGATGACCAACTAGTCTATACAAACAAATTGGAGGTTCATCGATCTCTAGGATGCACCATTGGCATAAGATAAACAGATGCAGACAGTGTGATGCTCTGGACAATGATCTGCTGGGAAAGTTTGGACCTTGGCATTTATGGGTGTTACTTTATGAAGTACCACCTAAATATTGTTGTAAAGCAAGTGCCCTTCTTCATTGCAATGCTATTACATAATGGCAGTGGCTTCTTTCAGTAGAATAATGTGTCACACAGGATTAGATTAAAGAACATAGCAAAGGGTCCAAGGTGTTGATGTGGTTTCCAGTTTCTCCAGATATCTAGCCCATGGAAACCCCACCTCACAATTTACAGGACTTAAGGTTTTTCTGCCAACATCTTGCTGTTAGATATCTTGGGACACTTTTAGAGATGTTGAAGATTCTAAGCCTCGCTGGATCAGAGTTCTTTTGGAGGCACTAGGGGTACCCACAAAATATTAGGCAGTCGGTAGATATATATATATTTGAGTGGAGATCTATTGTAGCCACAGTAAGTATCAATAGTACCAATCTGTTAGTGGTGCTTGTAGTAGAGTTCTCCAACCCAGTACAACAGTAGAAAGAAGATCATAGCAAACACACTTTTCAAATGCAAATTAGGAATACAGTTTATTTTGCACACAATGCAGTTTCAACAAGCTTTCGATATATTATATCATATTTATGGTATTACCCCACATGTAGAAAGCGATCTGCTTTTAGTTTCCAGAGCATAAACAATAGAGCCAGTGGCGTATATAGGAACGGCAGGGCCCCGTGGCGAACTTTTGACATGCCCCCCCTCCCCCACGACACCCGCCAAAGACCCCGACCGACCTCCCCCCGCGCATTCCTGCGCTCTCTATTATGCTCCATAGTGGCCCATGTACACAGTATTATGCCACATAGTGACCCTTACACACAGTATTATGCCCCATAGTGCCTCTACACACAGTATAATGTCCCATAGTGGCCCCTGCACACAGTATTATTTCCCATAGTGCCCCCTATGCACACTATTATGCCCTACTGTGGACATCCATGAACAATTACTGTATTTTACTCTGGGTTATAATAATTGGAGACTGAAGGGGGATACAAACATAAAAAACACTGTTACGTACCTATCCCCGGCTCCGCTGCAATCCTTGGTGGTGTCGGCCATCTTCAATGATGTCAGGGACGTCACATGACCCCAGACGTCACATGACCCGGGACACAGGCCCCGGACATGTGACATCAGGGAGAGTCTCAGAAGTAGGCCTGAACCTGCCCGGAGAGGTAAGTAACACTATTTTTTATATATCAAGATCATTTGATATATAAAAAGGCCGATAAAGGTGGGAACACTGTAGTTATGAGCAAGAATTATTATTTGAGTGAAGCTGCAAGACAGTTGTCAGATTCAAAGACATATTCTAGATTACAGGGGAACCCAACAGAAAAAATTAAAAATAAAGTAATTAGTTTTTTGCGTACATATGTGAAAGAGGGAGTTATCTCCAGGAAAACGGGTGAAAAATTGTTAATCGACCAACCAGTAAAACCGTGTTGGTATTTTTTGCCCAAGATACACAAGTCGTTGACCAACCCCCTAGGGCGCCCCATAGTGGCTAGTACCGGGTCAGTCACTGAGCCATTATCACAATTTATTGATTGGATGTTACGCCCGACTTTGAAGAACATTCCTGCATTTATCCAGGATACCAAAGATTTTTTGAATATAATTAATTCTATCGATTGGGTATCAAATTATAAACTTATGTCAATTGATGTAGAGAGTTTATACTCTCGCATCCCTCATCAAAAAGGTATTGATGCAGTGGTGAATCTATTAGAATTAGCGGGTGAAGATAAGAAAAGAACTGAATTCATCCGAGACGGTTTGAAACTAGTTCTCAATAATAATTGTTTCATTTTTGATAATGTATGGTACAGTCAGCAGACAGGTACAGCCATGGGGACCCCTGTTTCTTGCACTTATGCAAATATTTTTTTAGGGATGTTTGAGTCAGAAAAAATTTTCACATCTAGAAATTCTTTTGCCAGTTCTATAAAATTGTATTTGAGATACATCGATGATATTTTCATCATTTGGACGTCATCTGATGATGAGTTTGTTCAATTTGTTGAGTATTTGAACGAAAATGAGTTCAATATGAATTTTACGTATAAAATTGGGGGAACATCTTTAGAATTTCTGGACGTACAATTGAACGTAGTAAATGGTGAACTTAATACTCAAGTGTATCGAAAAAATACAGCGACTAATTCTTTGCTACACTTTGATAGTTTCCACCCTAGCCACGTAAAGGAGGCACTGCCATATAGTCAGTTTGTTAGATTAAAAAGAATCAATAATCGGAGTGATCAATATGAAAGACAATCAAAAGAATTGAAAGATCGTTTAAAGGAAAGAGGCTACCCTAGGGCGATTGTGGAAAAGGCATATAAAAGAGCTAGTACTGTAGAAAGGGATAGCTTATTTCAGAATAATAGAGTTAAAGAACAAAATAGGTTTGTGTTCTCTTTTAGGTATAGCCCATTGGCAAGTCATATTAGGAGCGCTCTGTACAATAATTGGCATTTATTAGAAAATGATCCTCTTTTGGCAAAAAAGGCAAATAATCGACCCTTAATTACATTTAAGAAATGTGGTACTATAAAGGATCAGATAGTACGGAGTAACTCAGAAGAGCACATGGTTAGATGTAGTCAAACCAGAGGGTAATCACCAGTGTGGACACTGTTCATTTTGCAAGTTTAATAGTCGAGCTAAATATCTTAACCTAGGAGGGATTGAGTTTAAGATTAAACAGTTCTTTACATGTCAGACTACGTATGTTGTGTATTGTATCCAATGTCCCTGTAAAAGATTCTATATAGGGAAGACAATTAGACCCCTTTTCCATAGAATAAGGGAGCATTTTAGATCTGTAGACAGTGGTAAGGGATCACCCAGATTTATTAAACATGTCAGAGAATCACATAATGGTAACCCAAACTGTTTGTTGTTTTGCGGTCTGAAACATGTAGCTCCATTACCAAGAGGAGGAGACAGAGGTAAAAAACTTCTACAAGAAGAAGGTAGAATTATACTACGTACAGGAGCTATGGGGCCGCTTGGATTGAATGATCGTATGGACATGAGCGTATTTCTGTAAATGTAGCCAGTTTTGTATTTGTCTATTGCCATTTATTAGTAAGATCTTAAACGGTAATTCCTTTGAATTACGATTCAGTGGCAAAGGAGGTAGCGCATGTACGTATACACTATATTCCTCATGCTAAGAATTTTGTTATTGTAGTTTACTTCGTGATTGGCTCACATTAGTATGGGTGGGGACTTTTTCTCGTTCGCCGTAATAAGTCTATATAATAATATCTATATTTGGACAGTAGGTAAAATGGCTCCTTTGGTGATTGGTTTGTGATTAGCTAGGGTTTTATAATGGTCAAAGTAGCTCTTTTGAGCTCTGTTGGCGATCGGTTTAAACAGGTTAGGGGTGGAGTTTCATAGTTGGATACAGTTCTCATTCTGGTCCGCGATTTATATGGATGTTGGTTTGATGCCTATACCTATAATGGGAATAAGTAGCTCCCTTTTTGATTAGCTGTCAAGTCAGTATGTTTTCAATGGACTATGCTGGCGGGTTTTTTGAATGAACATAGTAGTGTGTTCATTTGTGTGTCTGTGTTAGAAGTGCGGTTCTCCTTTAAGTCCGCCTATTATTAGGAGCAGAGCAAAAGGTTCTTTTAGCCTGTTAGAGGTTATGAAAAGCTTAATAAAGTTTAAAAAGTTTCAAAGTTTGAAATAAAGTTAGAAATCAGTAAGAAATGTTAATGTATAATGATGTAATGTATTGTTAAGTTGTTTTAACATGTTTTAAATGCTTTTTGTGGTATTTAAATTGTATTTATTTTTGTGGTGATATGGGTGTGCCCCACGGCTGGTATATATGTCGGCTGGTGACACCTGAATTTTGGGAAGCCTGATGAAGTGCATTTAGCACGAAACGGTCGTCGCTTCATTTCTTCTACATTCCATCTACCCTACCCCCGTCTGTAAATGCTGTTCAAGTACCTATTTTTATGGAAGATTATTAAAGTTTGGTGAATTTTACTACTGGCTGGTGAGTGCCCTGATTTTTTTTCTATTTTTTTGCACTATTTTTTATGTTACCTTACATCCCCTGGACCTCCGATCATTATACTCGGGGGTCTGAAAAGACCCCCGAGTATAATAATGATGTTTGTGGGGCCCGTAACTCCAGCCAGTAACGGCCTATTAAGAAAAGAAAAAAAATCCAGAGGTAGCGGCTGTCACCAGACCCCTAATGTCCCGGACCCTGTGGCAGCCGCTACCCCTGCTATCCCAGTAGTTACGCCACTGAATAGGGCAGACCTAAGG